>NC_003075.7:16437929-16744661 GCF_000001735.4 Arabidopsis thaliana
GAACGATTTGCAATAGTAAACGCCAATTTAATGGAGATAAGTATAAATAGTTAGCAATTGATAGATAGTGGAATCATGCCTAAACAATTTGCCTAATCTTTTCAAGTGGTGTATAGTCTTCTTGATATGTAAGTATATGTTTAATTATAATTCGTTATCAAGAATATTTGTCTGGATATATCAAGTGTTGTGGCCTTGCGGGACAAGGACAACAAATGCTCGACAATATTGTACATATATAAGTATTTATCTTTTTAACCAAACCAAAAAAAAATGGTATTTTAGGCAGTAAAGCTATGTGAAATGAGTTATGGAGGAGATTTAAGTACCTTTCGGCTTGCGTGCCTAATATTCCAATGTATCTGAACTCAGATGCATTTTACAAAGGACGTTCTAATTCAATGTAATAGAGAGTACATGTAAAGCCCACGGAAAAGAAAACATTCGATGCATGGATATAGTTTAGGATTAATCATAGAAGCTTCCTCTATTAACAACCACGTGTGAAGCACCCCTATCACATATCACAAATGACCAATCTTTTGGATATTTCGTGTCTGTATATATAAGTTTGCATTTATAAGATCAATTCTCGCAACCCCATAAACAATTCCTCAAGAGCCGTTGACAAACCAAAAAACTTGTTAATTAAAAGTCAATATTTGCTCTAGACCCTCCAATTTTCCGTAAAAATCTCCATAAAAGTCTCTGTCCCTCCTTGCCAACCAAAAACTACAAACACACATCATCCTTCGACTATCTTATTCATAGCTATCACCACCCAAAAAAGAAATCACCCTAATCAAAAAAAAAAAGGCAAGGAGAGATTTTATCATTATTCTATTTTCATATTTTTTGAAAAAACTCAAGCAATTGACTTTTGTGATAAAGATTTGAAGAAAGAGATGAGGAACGAAACGGGTGGTACCATGGTCGTTGATCTCCAAACCGATCCATATAACAACATTCACAGTCGCCATAATCTGAGCTACGACCTTAGCGAGGGTCCCAAACCTAGGCCTAAATTTGGTAATATCTCGAAAACTGACCACGACGAGATATTCCCTCCCGACGATCCCATCATTATCAACAGCAACGTGACTCACCAGCGGTTTAGCAGCGTCTCGGCCTCGACCATGAGCAGCGGTCCGGCCAGCGGAGAAGGTTCTCCTTGCGTAATGTCGCCTTGGGCCCGCGTGTCGCCTCCTTGGGGTGCAGATTTCAACGAAGACAATGTCCTCGAGACCAACGGTCTCATTGGATCTATTGTTAGAAAAGAAGGGCATATATACTCGCTAGCCGCTTCTGGTGACCTTCTCTACACGGGCTCGGATTCGAAGAACATTAGGGTTTGGAAGAATTTGAAGGAACACGCTGGGTTTAAATCCAGTAGTGGGCTAATCAAGGCCATTGTGATATTCGGAGACCGAATCTTTACCGGCCATCAAGACGGGAAGATCCGGATTTGGAAGGTTTCGAAGAGAAAACCAGGAAAACATAAGCGGGTTGGAACATTGCCAACATTTAAATCAATGGTCAAGAGCTCCGTCAACCCTAAGCATTTCATGGAGGTACGCCGCAACAGAAACTCTGTGAAGACGAAGCATAACGACGCAGTGTCTAGTCTTAGCTTGGACGTGGAGCTTGGATTGTTGTACTCGAGTTCTTGGGACACGACAATCAAAGTGTGGAGAATCGCGGATTCAAAATGTTTGGAATCGATACATGCACACGATGACGCGATAAACTCTGTAATGTCCGGTTTTGATGACTTGGTGTTCACGGGATCCGCAGATGGTACTGTTAAAGTGTGGAAACGTGAGTTGCAAGGCAAAGGAACAAAACATACGTTAGCTCAAGTTTTGCTCAAGCAAGAAAATGCGGTCACGGCGTTGGCCGTAAAATCACAATCTTCCATCGTATATTGCGGTTCTTCGGACGGGCTAGTGAACTATTGGGAGCGTTCAAAGCGGTCATTCACAGGCGGAATACTCAAAGGCCACAAATCCGCAGTGCTTTGTCTAGGTATAGCGGGGAACTTGCTGTTGAGTGGTTCCGCCGACAAGAACATATGCGTATGGAGGCGGGACCCGTCTGACAAGTCCCATCAGTGTCTCTCTGTTTTGACGGGACACATGGGGCCGGTCAAGTGCCTAGCCGTGGAGGAGGAACGGGCTTGTCATCAGGGAGCAAAAGCCTCAGTGGCCGAGGGAGACCGGAAGTGGATTATATACAGCGGAAGTTTGGACAAGTCGGTGAAAGTGTGGCGCGTGTCGGAGAGAATGGCCACGTGGAAGGAGATGGACGAGCCAGCAGCATCTTCAGAGCGGAAGAGCTCTTCGTCTCCGCATGAAGGAAGTGGCGCGTGGAGTTCACGCAATGTGGAAAAATAAGAGTGGAGGAGCATAGTGTGATTATTTACGAGAGTGTCACGTCGTCACGAGAGCCATATTCACGCCGGGAAAGAGACAGAGGATTGATTTCATTTTTATGACTAAGTCAACGGAGAGGTTTGTGCCACGCTAGCTGGTGTGAGAATCAAAGTCGGGTTAATGGTTTTCACGTAATGAGTTTTTTGGTTATTTTTTTCTTTAAAAAAAATGTTTGAAACGAAATTGAATTATTTATTTATTTTCCATAAATTTGTAAGATAACAAGAACAAAGACCGAATCAAACATATATATTTGTTTTCTTTAGTGGTCTATGTCGTGGTTGCAACTTTATAACTTGGAATTTTGGATGAGTCGTTTTCCTCTTCATTAGAATTAGTCTTTCTATATTATTATAATATAGGATGTTGATATTTTTTAATTGATTTTCCAACCTGGAAATATCCACCCAAAGTTGTTAGAAATTACTAATCTTTGTGAATTTACTGTTACCATTTAAACCTAATCTATCTTTATGAGCAAAAAAAAAAAAGTCTTATTCAATCACTTAACCGAAAACATTTCCACAACCGGGATCATCATATATGTCTCTGCGCCTCTCTTTGATAAATACTTAAATAGGGTCAACACCTCCGGTTTTCTATTAACCGTGTAATTCGGGTTATGCGAACATTATTGCAGGACCGAAGATATATTTACGAAATTGCCCTCTCTCTTTGACTCCATCAACGCCTTTCGCAACGCATCGTTTTCAACTCCCCTAACCCGCGTTGACGGCAAGAATTTTCCCGGAAAATAACTCATTTTTCCTTTTGATTGCAGAGAAAATAAAAAACAAAGAGAAAGTCTTCCCCTTTTTTTGTCAAGTCCTCGTCTTTTACTAGTGTATACGATCCAACCCATCTTTCTGTCTTTCTTCTTTTTGTTTACTTCTTCTGCAAATTCCCTTTTCCCGGAAAATTTATTTGCTGATTTTTCTTCCTTCCATCGCCACTTTCCTGGAAAAAAAAACTAAATTTCGTCTCTTTCTTTAAGCTAAAGGAGCTTTCTGTGATCAATTTTTTCTATATTTCTGTAGTTGCGTTCTTATTTCACGCGCTTTGTGATTTGATTATTTAAGCCACTAATGGCTTAGGATCTGTATATTATCACTTCATGAATTCTCGTTTTCTCGGATAAGTTGTTAAGTTTCTAAATTAGGGAATTTTAGGAATTAGGGCTTTTTTGGGTTTGTATGTGTGCTTGATTGGGTAAGAAGATGGCTGCAGTTATAAGAAAGTTATTACCTTTCCCATCACCGAATCCTAAAAGGGATAATCGAGAAAGTGACGATGATGATGAAACAAGTAGTGGCTATCGAATCGAATATTCATTCGCCAGTGAGTATAAAGGTCCTCTTATTGCTAATGTGCCACGAGCTCTTCCCGTTGAAGTTGATCAGATTCCTACGGCTCTTCCCGTTTCCTTTTCTTCCTTGCGGAGTGGTATCTCTTACCCAGTGGCACCTCTCGTTATGACTAAGGATACCAAGAGACCACCTGATTCTGGAATAGAGAAGAAGAACGGTTTCGTTGACTCTGCAGCTGGTTCTAGTGTGGTTTTGATAGGGCGTGATGTTGTTTCTGGCTCATCATCATCATCATCATCAAAGAGGTTGGATGTACCAGAAGAAGTGAAAAGTCCTGCTGATTTTCGGTTATCACCATCATCACCATTGTCTGCATCAGCGAGAGAGGAGGATCACTTAGATGATGACAGAGTTTCGGATGTGGGACCTAGAGCAGTGAGATTCGTTGAACCTTTTCAGAGTAGTGAATGTGATGAGAGCTCCTATGTTTCTGATGGAGAAAGTATAGCTGCAACGCATAGAGCTGAAAGGAAAGGTAAAAGAGGATCGTGTTACCGGTGCCAGTTGGGGAACCGGTTTACTGAGAAGGAAGTCTGTATTGTCTGCGATGCCAAATACTGTTTCAACTGTGTGCGCAGAGCCATGGGTGCGATGCCCGAAGGAAGAAAGTGTCAAGCTTGCATTGGTTATAGGATTGATGAGTCCAAGAGAGCAAGTCTCGGAAAGTGTTCAAGAATGCTCAAGCGCCATCTCACGGATTCTGAACTTCGACAAGTCATGAATGCCGAGATCACCTGCAAGGCGAATCAATTGCCTTCACGACTTATCATTGTCAATGACAAGCCTTTAAGTGAAGATGAGCTTTACACGTTGCAGACATGTCCAAATCCACCCAAGAAGCTAAAACCCGGACACTATTGGTATGATAAGGTTGCTGGCTACTGGGGAAAGGTACAGTTTCTTATATATGTCTGCGTATCTATTATCGGGATTGTATTTTGAGTGCTCAGCTAAATCAGAGCCTCTATGTGTTTATTTAATCAGATAGGAGAGAAACCTAGTCAGATTATAAGTCCTAACAACAGCATAGGAGGATACATCAGTGAGAAAGTAAGCAATGGAGACACTGAAATTTATATTAATGGCCGGGAAATAACCAAGCCAGAGCTCACGATGCTCAAGGTTCTTTTGCTTTTCACCTTTGTTTTGGATAACAAATATGCTTAGTGTATGTGTCATTGTTCTGAACTGAGCGCTTCTTTGCTTTGATGTAGTGGGCGGGGGTGCAATGTGAAGGAAAACCTCATTTTTGGGTCGATTCAGATGGTTCTTACCGAGAAGAAGGTCAAAAGCATCCCATCGGGAACATCTGGAGTAAGGTATGGTTTCCTGATCACCAGCTTTTCTCGTTCACAACATTAAATATAAAACTAAAGACAACGAAGGATATTATTTTTACAGAAGAGAGCAAAAATTGCTTGCGCTGTGTTCTCTCTGCCAGTTCCTCCGGCTTCGTCTGCAGTAGAACCATATGATGTGCCCTTATATGAGCAGAAGATGCTTAACAAGCTTCTTTTGATTGGTAGCGAAAAAGGTGGCGCCACTACAATTTACAAACAAGTGAGCTATTCATCTTAATGCCTCCCACTTGAATGTTTCACATCTAGTAAAGAATCGGGAATTGACTTCTTCTGTTTCAGGCAAGGTCTCTCTACAACGTCTCATTCTCTTTAGAAGACCGTGAAAGAATCAAATTCATAATCCAAACAAATCTCTATACCTATCTGGCAATGGTTCTTGAGGCACATGAAAGATTTGAAAAAGAGATGAGCAATGACCAGTCTTCAGGTAATTATTATTGACTGTACAAACTATTAGAATAAGAATGCATTCATATTCTAATACAAACATCAGTTAACAATTGATTATTGAGGAAGACTGATCGAGTTCTTGGGATTTAGGCAATGTGGGAGATGAAACCAGTGCAAAACCAGGTAACTCGATCAACCCGAGACTAAAACATTTTTCAGATTGGGTTTTGAAAGAAAAGGAAGACGGAAACCTGAAGATATTTCCACCATCAAGCCGTGAGAATGCTCAAACCGTTGCAGATCTCTGGAGAGTACCAGCTATTCAAGCCACCTACAAAAGACTTCGCGATACACTTCCCAGGAACGCCGTTTATTTTCTTGAAAGAGTAAGTTTACATCAAGTTGCCTGCTTGCATATATAAACGCTCTTTCAGGACCTTAACACTTTTGTTTAAGGGGAAAAAGATGACTGACCCAAATTTGTTTCTTCTCAGATTCTTGAGATCTCGAGATCAGAATACGATCCTTCTGATATGGACATATTGCAAGCGGAAGGACTCTCCTCTATGGAAGGACTTTCTTGTGTGGACTTCTCATTCCCATCAACTTCTCAAGAAGAGTCTCTTGAGAGCGATTATCAACATGATACAGACATGAAGTTAGTTCTGTTCTTTTTCCTTGTGTTGCATTCCGGCTATATGAAAAACCGTTGAACTTACCCTCTCTCTCTCTCTCTCTCTCTCTCTCTCTCTCTCTCTCTCTTTAGGTACCAACTCATCCGGCTAAATCCGAGAAGCCTTGGTGAAAACTGGAAATTGCTGGAAATGTTTGAAGACGCTGACTTGGTGATATTTTGTGTCTCACTAACAGACTATGCAGAAAACATAGAAGACGGTGAGGGGAATATTGTGAACAAGATGCTTGCAACCAAACAGCTTTTCGAGAACATGGTGACTCACCCGAGCCTAGCTAACAAAAGGTTTCTTTTGGTTCTAACCAAATTTGATCTCCTAGAAGAAAAGATCGAAGAGGTTCCTCTAAGAACCTGTGAGTGGTTTGAAGACTTCAACCCATTGATCAGCCAGAACCAGACGAGCAGACACAACCCTCCAATGGCTCAGCGTGCTTTCCATTACATTGGATATAAGTTCAAGAGACTCTATGACTCAATCTTGGAACCCGTAAATATGCGTGGAAGGAGCTTTAAGCCAAAATTGTTTGTTTGTCAAGTGAGCTTGGAGAGTGATACTGTGGACAATGCACTGAGGTATGCGAGAGAGATTCTCAAGTGGCATGTTGAAGAAACTTCCATGTTCCAAGAGATGTCTACTACTAGCATAGAGGCCAGCTCGTCCTCTTGATATTTTTTCCTAAAATTCTTTCTTTCTTTGTGGAAATTACATAAGTTTGTTTCTCTCTCTGTGTGTATGTTTGTTGTATATGTAGTAGTGTGAAGATACATTCATGTGATTGATTTTTCAGGGGAAAAAAAATAGAGAAATAATAAAGTGAATTTTCCCGGTTTAACAGACATTTACTTATACGGTTATTGAGGTTGAACTGGACCGGAGTAGCAATAAATTATCGGTTCAGTTTGGGAGATCAAACCGTTTAAAAGAAAATAATTTGAAATGGCCACGCAGAATACGAGGGTCTGAGGATTGTACCTCCTTTCTCTGCAAAAACTTAAACGTTGATTTGACTCAAGCGTCAAGGTAAGGTACTCTCTCTTCATACAACATTTTAGCTTTACTTTTTCTCTTTACTCTTCTCTCTCTCTTTCTCTTTCTCTTTCTCTTTCACTCGTTCTCTCTCACTCACTCTCTTCACACACAGATCCAAGATGGCCTCTTCAATGGCTAGCAATGATTTCCAGCTCCCTCCACGTTTCTTCACTGTTTTCGTCTCCCATTTCAGCTCAGAGTTCATGGTAAGATTTTCTCTCGAGGTTTCTTCTTTCAGGTTTATCTGTTCATGAGCAAACGATTCTTGAACTGGGTAGATTCTCTTAGCCTAGTGGTTTCTTTGAACTATGTCTGATGGTTTTTATGAAACAAACACTGTGTTTATCTGCATTTAGCTTCCTCTATAGATTTTGCTTTTTCTGTTTCTAGGGTTTTGCTCTTATTCCTACCCTTTGGTTTCCTTTTTCTGACTAAAGATTTAAACTTTCTGTATGAATCAGCTTAATTTATGGACTTAACACTGGATATGTTTGGTTACTGGAACTAAATTTCATCAAAGTATAAAGTAGTTTTGCTCAGATTTTGTTTTCTTTTTCTGTTGATGAATAGAAACATTTGTTCTGCTTCTAAATGCTGAAAGATATAAAATTTTGAGACTGGATGCTTTGATTTTGTCTGGTTCTGGAAAGTTGACTCTTTTAACTGTCCCTACGCTTTTGGTTGAAACCAAATCTTGTTGTGTGTGGAAAGCCTCTTTAATGACTCTCTCCGACTTACCTTAAAGTTATCTTGTTTTTTTTGTGTCTTTACTTATCTATTGAGTGTTTGGCTTATAAGTTAAACAATTTTTCTGTGAAATGAGCAGGTGATCCCAGTTTCCTACTACGATCACATTCCACATCGTTTCCCCAAGACTGTGATTCTCCGAGGACCTGGTGGATGCTCCTGGAAGGTAGCGACGGAGATAAAGGATGATGAAGTGCTTTTTTCACAAGGATGGCCCAAATTTGTTCGGGATAATACTCTTAACGATGGAGACTTTTTGACCTTTGCCTATAATGGAGCTCACATATTCGAGGTCAGTATCTTTCGCGGCTACGACGCATGTAAAGAGATTAGCGAAGTCACTGAATTGGAAGAGGAAGAAGAAGACAGTGTTATATCTCTGAGCAGTGAAGACACAGACACTGGTGCTAAATCTGAGATGAAGAATACAGTCCCGGAAGGCAGAGACAAAGGTTCATTGTTAGCTTTTTTTCCCATCACTTGCTTTTATGTGATTTTGCTTGTTTTGACTTTTGAGATTTTTGTTTGCAGGAAAGTCAAAAGTGGAAGTTGTGGAGGATTCTGATGACGATGAGGAGGAGGATAGTGTTTATTCTGAAAGCAGTGAAGAAACAGAGACAGACACTGATTCTGAATTCAAGGTGGCCAAGCCAACAATACCAAAAAGCCAGAAGAAAGGTTTTAAACTCATCGTTAGCTCATTGCATAACTTGAATTGTTTCTTTATGTGATTGTTTTATATATTGACAATCATGTCTTCTTTGTTGAGATGTTTTCAGGAAAGAAGAAAGAACAAGTTGTGGAGTCCTCTGATGACGAGGAAGACGAAGAGGAGGACAGTGACAGTGATTACATTGAAACGTTTGGTCAATTGGATATTGAAGAGAATTCCATCAGTGAGGAGGACAGTTCTTATGCTCCTGATAAAGAAGACACAGCCACTGCCTCTTTTGTCAAACCAAAGGTTGCAAATAAGGTTGCTAATCTGAAGAGGAAAGGTAAAATACATTTACTTTCATCACTTTTAACTTCATTTCTTCCATGCTTATCTTAATGCAACATTGCTTTGTCTATGGAACCAGAGGCGGCAAAGAAGAGGAAGAAAGGTAATCACATTGTTGTCTTAATTAGTTCCATCACTTCATTATGTAATTGATTTTTGAGATGCTAATGCTTTTGTCTCTTGAGATTCTTACAGTCGATCCCATGATCAAGAATCCTGAGAGATACCTCGATGATCCTAAGAATATCCATTTCGAGACAAACGTGAAGAATAGGTTATACGAGCTGGTAAGAACTGCAACTTCTTGTCCTCATATACTACTACTCTTTTTAACTTAAAGATTGTTTTCATTAACGTTCTTGTCTGCTTTGTGTACGTATCTTTTTTACAGTTGGTTCATGCACAACTGGTGAAAGACTATTGCTTGAGGTTTGGAGACTATGTTAACTACATCGACAGGTTCGGGAAACTAAGTGCTAAAACAGCCAAATGGAAGGATCAGCGTGTTTGTATCAAAAGATGGATGCGCATATGCAAGAGGAACAAGTTGAAGAAAGAAGACCGCATTTTGTGTGAGCTCTTGCGCAAGGGAACTTTCGTTTACGCAATCAAACTCCATGTCATCCGCGGTAAGGATCTGTAGACGCTAGCAGTATGAGTAGAGGAAGAGATTTGGCTACTTAATTATCTCTCTGATTTCCATCTTGTTGTGTGATCAAGCAAACTTATGTGTTTCATTATTGTCTACTTCAGATTGTATGACCTTCTCTCTTGTTCTCTCATGAATCTATTTCTGAATACAATATCTAATCTTTGAGCTAAAGTTTAACTCTTAAACCCTTGAAAGAGTAAAAATCCTTGAAAAAAAAAAAAAAAAAAAAATCCTTGAAAGAGTAAAAATCAAAGAAAGGTCGAAAACTGTATATTTGTCTTAGCTTTTTCTTTCTACAATCTGTTTTTGGCAAGATTTTCTCTTGAAAATTCTGAAGAATCTAGGTATACTGGTTTCCACGGAATCTCCTGTAACAAAGATCAAAGTAGAAGAAACAGAGGACTCATTCACTAAATATATAACCTTTGAGGAAAACTAAATAAAATATGTACCTTCCTTCTTCATCCTCGTGATATCGCTTGTTGATTTCTCTTAAATGGAAGCTGCTTCACCAGAAGTGAGGAGAAACAAAGAACAAATTAGTGAGAGGAAGTGAGAAATGACCTTGAAAGCTTTGTGACATAATAATTGTGAATTTTGTGATATAAAACAGAGTAGCTACTCTGTTTTTAGTCCAAAAATAGTAACTTCCATTATCAGAGTAAAATATACTAACCAACATAAAGTTTGATTATTTTGAAAACTTTGACTTGGATCATTATTTATTTTATAGTTTACCATGTCGACGTTGGATATTTCTTTTGTGAATTTTTTGGCCTACAAGTTTTTTTTTCAATTCCAGTTTTGTGGGTCCTATCGTCACGTTTTCGAAAACCTCTTCTTTTTAATTGAATGTTTGCTTTCATCTTTACAAAACAGAGCAAGCTACTCTGTTTCGAGTCCAAAAATAGTAACAATCATTATCATAGTAAACATACAACTAAACCAACCCTAAAGTTTTATTATTTTTGAAAACTCTGATTTGGATCATTTGTTATTTTCTAGTTACATTACCATGTCGATAAGGGAATGATATTTATTTCGTGAATTTTTGGCCATACTTCCATTTTTGTGGGTCCTTACTCCTTTCTTGACGTTATTTTTTAAAAACCTATTCTCTTGAATAACTTTGATTTCTTCTTTAGCATAATTCTTTCTTTGGATATGCTCCACTTTTTGCACGAAAATAATCATTTTCTCCTGAAGATAATCAATTTTCGCAAATTGCATGTCAGTGTCACTATCTTTACAGAGCACGCTTTTACAGACTAAAATTTTGCACATAAAATATCTTAATTTTTTGTTCAAAAAAAAAATATATATCTTAATTTATTATTTATTTTCACATGGCGAACATTTGTTTTTTTAACTCAATGAGTTTGTATAGATGAAGTAAACATGAGGACAATTTAACGAAAGTTAAGTCACCTAACGCTTTGAAATCCAACCTACCAGCCTGAATTTATATTTACACCACTTTGAATAACTCATTTCTGATTAGAGTTTTTTTTGTTTGTTTGTTGGAAAGCTGACTAGTTGAAACGTTAGACTCTAAATAGCTTGTTAATCAAACTGGTTTCAACTATCTTCTTTAAACCACTTTGATTTTATAGCTACTAAATTTATTTACGGATTATCTTTAATTACTTTCCTCATATAATTAGTTTCTTAAGCCAACTATAAAAGAATCAAAAATTAGAAGACTAAAAAAAAAAAAATTAGAGTAATTAACAACGTGGGTTATTGTTACCAAAATTAAGAAAAATACAAGAAGTAGAAACAAACATTAAAATGGTCCAAAATCTGTTTAAGTAGAGATAATGGTGTAGACCTTAACCAGCTCAATCCCATTGTTGTTATCTCTTTAATTACTACAATACATTTTGGATAGTAATATTTCGTTATGCTAATTGCTTGTATTCGATCGACACCTATTATTACCCGATCTTTATCTGAAATGGACGGTTATAGACTAAAAGTTGTTGAGATATTTTTAATTAAAAAAAAAAAGTTACGTTGCAGAATTATTTCATAAACAATGAAATACAGACATTAAAAAAGAAAAACGATTAGAGTTGGTGATCGTTATTAATTAAATATCTTGATTAATCAGTGATTAGTACCAATCCATAGAATCTTACTGGTTAATAGAAAGTGGAAAACCAGTTGGAGAAAAGATAAAGTGAAAAAAGTAATGACGCGGCGAGATAATGAAGAAAAACGTTTGTGGTCAGCACAAAAAACGTGTTCTTATCATTTCGACACGTGCGTCTCTCTCTCTGCCTTTTTAGTGGCTTAATAAGTACTACTTTTCTTCTGGATAAAGGTATTATTAGGTTTATAAAGCTTTAACGTCTTGTTTCATTTTTTGTTTTTAACTTGTATAGGAGCCTGCCGCCCTTAATCACATAGTCGCATGCATTAATACTTACTACATAGTTTAATAACTATTTCTAAGTCAAAATTTATTCTTTGAAAAAAACATTTAAAAAAGAATTATAAACTCTTTCCCAAATTTTGGATAATTTGTTGACTTTTTTTGTTGTTAAAATAAATTGTTGACTTTATTGTCAATGATTATTGTCAATGTGACCATACTCTTCTTTTCTTGGTGGATTGACCATAATCTTTTTTTGATAAGAGTACCAAAATTAGTAAAAAGTTTACAGAAATTATAATTCCGAATTGTTGAGATATATCTACGTTTTTGAATGTTGTAATATAATTAGTCATAAAACTTTTTACTATGATTCTCTTTAAATTCAGTTCTTTTTAAGTTTAATGACAAAATGTGAGATTTTTTTTGTTTTCATTTTCGATGAACCCCATATGTTTTAAAATGAAAAACTGCTATCCTAGTAAAAGACACGATTGTATTAAACGTTTTGAAGTAAATTTTCATACATAATCCAATAACAACAGAAATTCTTCGTCTATGGATTTTTGAAAGTAGATTTATAGATGATATGTTTTCTTCAAAATCCTATATAAAAATAATCGAAGTACTACAGGATAGATTAGTTTGTTTTGTATGATTAACCGGTAGAGTTAAATATGTGTTTTAATTGGTTATGGGACAAAGTCAGAAGACTAATATGGCACGTGACGTGAATAGAGTCTTTGGAAGCGAGAATACGTGGTGGGTCAGCGTAGAGAAGGGTCAACACAGATTTATACTTTTTTTTGTTGTGAATTAATCCAGAAGCCAGCTCATCAACATCAACGCTTCAACTTCAACTTCTACATCCTTGAAATATCTGAGTCCTATATCATTGAGAAACAGTCAAACCTTCTCTTTCACTATGTACCTTTGACAAGTTAAGCTCATTTTCTCCTTCCACCATTTATATCCCAAGAAAGATCATTTTGTCTCATATTAGGTGAATTGCTCATATTGTCTTTTCTTTTTTAACTTGGATTTAACGGGTTTATAACAAATTAATAATGATTTTTTTATATAGGAAAAAAACGTTGTTGTATTATTTATTTCTCTTAAAAGGGACTATTACATTTTAGCAAGATCGAATTTCCAAGGTTTTAAACTTCAAAATGAAAAATATTAAGCAAAGAATTAGAAACAAAAATCGATTCAACGTTATGTGGAACCATAATGCAAGATTTTGGTAAACCGTGGAATGTCTCACCATGTGTACTTTTTTGAAAAAATCCCAAAATCAACAATTGTGAAGAGATCTTCATGAGCTTGATTCGACGTACTAGAGTATATAAAAAGGCAAAAGATAAATTTGAGACGATGGATCTAGTCATCAAGTAGAAAGACAAATTGATCTCTCTATTCATGACTGTGAAGGCCATTGATGATCAAATAGCATGTGAAATCATAATTTTGCACGTGATTTATCCTAAGCCAATCAGTAAGTTACCTAGCTACTTATTCCATTAAACGTGTTTAAATTTATATGTAAACTGTGTTAAAAAGGAACAATTGATAAGCGCAATCATAATAATACTAATTAAATTAACAAAACAGTAAAAAGAAGTTCTTGAAAATCGTCATGTATGATGAAATGATTAATACTAAATAATGTTTAAAGAAATGTCATGTCATTTAAACCCCCCAAAAAAAAAACAAAGACGTCACATTCAAATGTCAAAAAATATTCGAGGAAATAACGCACGTGTTTCCAAAAACACAGATCAGAATACGTCCCGTGTGAAAAGAGTGTGTGCCAGTTAGGCACGCCACGTAGATACTTGACAAAAACACGGAGCCATATAAATAGAGCTTCTTTCTCACTTTCAGTTTCCCAAACACAAACAAAACTCATATTTTCAATCTCCAGGTGCTTTACACCAACAGAGTCGCAAGAAAACAAAAACCAAACTCGGATTTAGTTTGACAGAAGAAGGAATCGAGAGTCGGGTATGCATTATCCTAACAACAGAACCGAATTCGTCGGAGCTCCAGCCCCAACCCGGTATCAAAAGGAGCAGTTGTCACCGGAGCAAGAGCTTTCAGTTATTGTCTCTGCTTTGCAACACGTGATCTCAGGGGAAAACGAAACGGCGCCGTGTCAGGGTTTTTCCAGTGACAGCACAGTGATAAGCGCGGGAATGCCTCGGTTGGATTCAGACACTTGTCAAGTCTGTAGGATCGAAGGATGTCTCGGCTGTAACTACTTTTTCGCGCCAAATCAGAGAATTGAAAAGAATCATCAACAAGAAGAAGAGATTACTAGTAGTAGTAACAGAAGAAGAGAGAGCTCTCCCGTGGCGAAGAAAGCGGAAGGTGGCGGGAAAATCAGGAAGAGGAAGAACAAGAAGAATGGTTACAGAGGAGTTAGGCAAAGACCTTGGGGAAAATTTGCAGCTGAGATCAGAGATCCTAAAAGAGCCACACGTGTTTGGCTTGGTACTTTCGAAACCGCCGAAGATGCGGCTCGAGCTTATGATCGAGCCGCGATTGGATTCCGTGGGCCAAGGGCTAAACTCAACTTCCCCTTTGTGGATTACACGTCTTCAGTTTCATCTCCTGTTGCTGCTGATGATATAGGAGCAAAGGCAAGTGCAAGCGCCAGTGTGAGCGCCACAGATTCAGTTGAAGCAGAGCAATGGAACGGAGGAGGAGGGGATTGCAATATGGAGGAGTGGATGAATATGATGATGATGATGGATTTTGGGAATGGAGATTCTTCAGATTCAGGAAATACAATTGCTGATATGTTCCAGTGATAAATGAGCTCTTTCTTGTTGGCGTTTTTTGGAGTTAAGTGCAAGAAGAGATTGACACTGTGGCTTGTTTAAAGTGAACAAGAACAAGAAAGCATGTAATTAGTAGTCTCATTCTTTTGTTTGTGGTCAATTCTATGTTTATCTCATATAAAATCTGAGTTAAACCTATCTGAGGAGAGAGTAAATAAAGAGGTTAAGAAACCCAACATTGGTCTGAATTATAAACGTAAGTGTCAACGTTGTTTATAAAGGAGAAAACTATAATTGGTGACAAAAGACATAAAGAAAAGATGTCTACTCCTACAAAGCATCGCGTGCAGCTATTCGACAAACAATGGCATCTCCCAGAGAGGAAATTCCGAGCTCTTGGCTAGTTATCTTGTAATGCTGAAAACATGAATGTATTTGAGTTTATTTCTGTAACATTGGAAGCGAAATAAAAGGGTTATCAACTGTTACCAAAACATTACCTTTAGTATATTGGCTTGATTTGCATGTGTCTTCAATTCCTCCAAATCAATCTCCTTCCCGTTGATCAATTTCGCCACCTCCTCCATCTGGTTTTGATCTCAAATCATGTCATGGTTGATAAAAAAAAACCACTAAAAAGAGCAACAACATGGATAGTCAGCTCTTAGATGGTTGAAAAGATTATAACCTCAACGGGAGAAGCATTGAACCGGGCAGCTAGAATGTAAGTAGTGTTCTCAGAAATCCCACATCGTTTCAATGATTCTGTAATCTAGTTGAAGAGGAAAAACAACATTAGAGAAGTTGAGTGAACTGCTATTCTTATTACAATTTACCAAACCAGAGAAACTTGATAAATGAGAGAATCTCAATACTCAACTAACTATCTCATCTTAAACCAACTCACAACAGCTAAAATCTACTGCATTAAATCACCATCTAGTTATAGCAGACCTGTAGCTAAGGCTTGAACAACTGAACTAGACACACTAACTGGTCACTAGCTAACTAACTGCTCTCTAACCAACTCAAAACAGCTAGAATCTGATGCATTAAGTCTAATCTAGTTATAGTCGACCTATAGCTAAGGGTGGAACAACAGAACTAGACCCATTGTTTATCAGAAGTAGACAGGAATAGGTTTAAGAAGGACAAGAAAAGATTGTACTTACGTGCTTAGATCCTGAGTAATTGTAGACAAGCTCAGAATGAAGAGTTCTGGTTGATAAGGAATCGCGTGATTTGGAGATAAGTGCTTTCTGAGCAGCAGCCAATAGAGGAAAAATGTCTGGAATCTGATGATACACAACAAAATTCGTTAAGATCAGGAACTCTTTAGTCCTTACGAAAGTTGAAATAAATGGAGTAAACAACAACGAAAAACGTACAAGTGATGCATTGAGAAATGAGACCTCCAGCTTCAGACTTCCGTCAAGCATTGAATTCAAGAGCTCCCTGAATACGACATAAACCCCCTAATGTTAGATTCACTAGGAAGATAAAGAGAGAGGCTTTAGCTATGCAGAGATTAAGTAAACAGATTTTCCCTAAACCCATAAGTCTCTAACTAACAAACAAAATCGAAAACGCAATTTTCTTTCTCATATAACCAAATCACGAATTGCTTAAGTTATGGAAAAAGGGAGAGAATTGAAAAATCGAGAGAAGGAGCGTACTTGGAGTTGGTGACACCGGAGAAGAGGGAAACAGAGAGAGTGTTTCCACGGTCAAGATTAAAAACCTTCATAGCTTTAGCCGGCGGCGAAAAAGAGGGCAAGATTTTTAGGGTTATTACGACTTATTACTTCGCCGGAGATCGACACACATTCGGCGAAGTCAGAAGAAGACTAGTCAAAGATAAACCCTTCTTCTAGAAGATCTTCTTTCTCTTTCATAAAATAAAAAAAAATAAAAGACTACATTACATACGCGCCAGGAAGGGGTCGAACCTTCGACTTTCTGCTTAGGAAACAGACGCTCTATCCACTGAGCTACAGGCGCTCTTTACGCTACCAAGTCGCTAATAACGTAGTATTAGACACTAAACAAGTCTTTTTACCATTTCGATTATCATATTACGACGTCGAAGCAGGGTATTAGACTATCAGTGTGATAGTGTGTATGTTAAAATCTCATCAAAACAAACATCGAAATCGGACGTACTTCAACATTGAATTTCTGATTAAATTATCGATGTTTGCCAAATATCTTTTGAATAGTAGACACTTAAGATTTCAAGTACCCGTAAAAAGGATGGAGTAACATACTCAATAGAAAACTAATTAATCTATTCCATCCAGCCATATCCCTTAAGTGGAATCAATGATCACAACTGCTTCGTTACAAGACAACACCGACATTTTGACTAACGATGTTGGATTTAGTGTACGAGCTATGAAAGTGGAAAGGAGCACGAAGTTCACTGAACCTTGTTCTTTACTATTATTGTGAATCCAAGATCCGACCTTGTACGTCGAGCCTTTGTTTTCTTACTTTATAATAATGTTTTTTATGCATAAATCATCACAACAAGACAAACCTTTCTCAGATTTTGTGAACTGCAAGAGACAACCTTTGTTCACTATATGGGAGACCATAGCAGAGAGACATACTCACATATTTATATATTTTCTTCCCTTTTTCTTCCCATTATCCATGTGAGAGATTAATGTGATCGATATTGCATTACTTACATCAAATTAACTAAGTTTAGCTTTAACAAAAAAAAAAAACTAAGTTTAATATCAAGATTCATGATTTTTGTAACTCAAAATCAGCAATATAATTTACTCCTTATATATTACTATATAAGGTTCAATCATATAATTGGTACATGAGGTTCTTAACATTTAATTTAGCCAACATGAACCTATCACCAAGTTAATTGGCAAGCTTCAAATAAAATGAAACTCCATAGTCGAGAAAAACAATATAGATACAATACAATAAGAAGAGTAGAGTTAATTAATTATATCCGTTTTGTCTGCAAAAATGGGGGTTCTTGGTTGTTGGGGTGAAGATGAAGAGCAGCGTCTGTGTATAATTTACTGGCAACGGCTTGTGGGAAACCTTGTTGCGTGGGAACTCAGATTAGTAGTAATTACACTGTGCAATTACAGCTATCATTGTCACATCATGGGTCTTTTGAGATGTGTATAAAGTTTTATACTACTATATATTATGAAGTTAACTATTTATTAATTACTCAGCCTCCAGTTTATCTGTTATATATGTGTTTGTTCTTTTCGATTATGATTTAAACAAATCTTGTAAAACCTTTGGAGACTTTGGAAAGCCAACAAATTATTACTATTTTTTTATCCCCATTTCTGCTAGAAGCATAAAACAACTGAGTTTGGGAAATTTCTCAGAAATTGCATGCTACTATTTTGGAAATGCATGTGCATCAAATTAAAACGTTCATGTGCTTAAAACATCCCTTTGCGTCAAATTAGGGTTTATCTTCCAACAATTAAATACAGGTAGTATTGTTTTTGTGATCATAAATGGCTCTTCTTGACAATCAAGAGACTAAGCTTTAACTTTTCCCCGCTGTTGATCCCAAAAATGAGCTATTAAGTTATTATTGAAGATAACTTACATATATTAAGAATCTAATCTTAGATCTCTATACTCAAAGAGACAACACTTATGTCTCTTTGTGTGTGTGTGTGACTATCAAACACAATAATAAATATATATTTCTATTAAATTAATATAAAAGAAGAAGATATGACTCCAAAATGTATCATATAAATACAAACAGTATCTCTATATATATAGAGACAGCAACAAAGACAGTAGAATACAAAAGAGAGAGAGATAGAGATGGAATGTTCAAACATGAAACAGCATCAGTACCACGGTTCATACGCAGAGCCAAGGATCTCATTCTCAAGCGGTTTCGCAGCGACTAAGCACGAAATGATCAAGTACAAGGAGGCACCAGTGTCGTCAGATGATTTTGAGTTCGGAGTCGAGAACTTCTCTATGACCACAGCAGATGAAATATTCTTCGATGGCATGATCTTGCCTCTAAAGGAAGAAGTTAACACGACGAAGAGAATGTCAACTCTGAGGGAAGAACTCAGTGAAGAAGATGGTGATTCGCCGAGAAGCAAATCAAAAGGATCGAGTGGTTGGTGGAGAGAGAGATTAGGGCTAGCATTCGTGAGGTCCAAGAAAGATCACAAGAAAAGTTCTTTTTATCACCACTAGAAGCAATTCGATTCAACCGTTCTTTTTATTATTTTTGTTGATGTTTTTTGGCTTCTTCTCTCCGTAGGGCTAATTTACTCTGTAATGTGTTTCTCTCTGTTTTCGTTTTTTCTTCTTCACTGTTCCTCTCCGATGTAAAAATTGTTTGCGGTTGAAGAGTTTCTTCTTTTTGTGTTTTTGATGCTTTTATTTCAGGAAAAAATAATCACAACATAACTATCGAGTTTATTTTCCAACTTCTCTTCACGCGATCTTTAACTAGAATTCACAAAAGCAATCTTTCTACGACACTCAAGAGTATTCTCAACACTTAGAAACGTTTTTTTTTTTTTTTGGCAATTTCATTTGAACACGTGTAGAAATTCAGATTTATTTGACCAAATGTCATTTCTTAAAACATCCGTAATCCATTTAGAATTTAGATCGACTAATTTTCAAGGTTTAATTTAGTTTTACCGTGGCCATTTTTTTCAATTGGGGCAAATAATTGATATTTATAAAATTATAATGTATATGTTTATTTATGCAGTAAATTGATTATTATTAACTCAACCAAACGCCTAGAAGAGGGAAGGTTACGACGGGCCCATGAAGATGCTACAATTCATTTAAAATCTCTTGTACTGTATTCGATTTTTTATGGTCATTCAAGCAATGTAGCGTAAGAGATTTCCCTACACTCGTCTTTAGTCAATTTTTTTTTGTTTAAGATGGAAATACTTTAATTGGCAAATATGTATTTTTGACCAAAGAAAAATTTATCAACCTTATGTAGGTGATATGACGAATAGAGATATCTCTATCTTAGAGATAGATACAACAGAAGTTACTGTATTAGCAAAATATGTAACTAAAGATTTGGGTATACCTCTTATGGCTTGTTCATATAGCCATGCATGGATTAAGTTAATAAATAACAAAAGAGTCGAATAATTTGGAAAACAAAAGCATAAGTCAAAGTCAAACCGATGAAAAAGGTCATTTGTCACACGAATTAAATAAACTCGTATTATATATAAATATGATTTTTAAATTAAAAAAAAAATAGATGGAGTCCAGTCCATAGTGTGAAGAATGGTGCATGTCAGCAAAAACGACATCGTTTAAGCTCGACCTGTTCGTCTCGATGTTTACGCTTTGATTAGTTACTATTTTTCTGCAATTCTGTTTCTTCTCTGTACATCACCAACAACATTTAAATTCCAATGGCGCATTTTAAATGTCAATAATAAATCGAGATCCGTAATTTCGAAGCTACAAGCAAACCTTCTTGTGCTTCTCTAATCATTGCGTTTTCCTTTTAAAGAGTTTCTCAAAGTTTTCCCTTTTTTTTGGGCATAAAATTGTTTCCTTTTCCTCCTATCAGTGTGTCTGAAAAAAATTCAATGTCTTTATGTTCTGTTCTTTTCTGATCTCTCTGAATCTCTCTCTATCGCGACAGCCATGGCCGAAGACCCTTCTTTCCTCCCCAAGGTACCTTTCGTTCTGTGTTCTGTGAGTGGTGTTGATCTGATTAGCTGATTTGTTCTCTAGTTTCAATCTTAGCTCTTAGTTATTTTTTTGAGTTATTTCATATTCTTATACTCTAAATCTATAAAACTTGATTCTTTCAGCATTATAAAATAAAAAGATTCTGAGATTTTCTTGATTTTATATAGACGAATCTGTGGTACCCATTTGACTTAAACAAACAAACAAGCTAATTAACACGA
Source organism: Arabidopsis thaliana (assembly GCF_000001735.4). NCBI lineage: Eukaryota > Viridiplantae > Streptophyta > Magnoliopsida > Brassicales > Brassicaceae > Arabidopsis > Arabidopsis thaliana. The sequence goes on from NC_003075.7 coordinate 16,458,699, forward strand.
GGACATATAAATGTATTGTTTTTTTTTTTTAATGCAGGATGGTTTTGTCTTGAAGCTTCCTAAAAAGTCATCACTTGTATTGAGAATGGTCGTTCTCCTCTTTGTAATGGTCTGTGCTGTGTACATTTGCTCCATTTGTCTTAAGCAAATAGGAGTTAGTCCAAACTATGGTTTCTTGAACGTTGAAGTGTTTGAGAGGCCTTGTCCTGAGCCTAACATCGAACCGTGGGACATTCCTTTTGTGCATTACCCTAAACCAAAGACATATAACAGGTAAAGAGAGATACAAAAAGTTTGAGCCTTTATCATGTTTTGAGTCTAAAAGCTTGTATTGATTAGTGCTTTTGTGGGTTTTGAATGTTTTAGGGATGAATGTTCTTGCCACCCGGTTAGGTACTTTGCGATTCTATCGATGCAGAGATCTGGTAGTGGCTGGTTTGAGACTTTGTTAAACAATCATACTAACATAAGCTCCAACGGGGAGATATTTTCTGTGAAAGATAGGAGGGCTAATGTTTCCACCATTTTCGAGACTCTTGACAAAGTCTATAATCTAGACTGGTTGAGTAGTGCCTCTAAGAACGAGTGCACTTCCGCTGTTGGCTTCAAGTGGATGCTTAATCAGGTAAAGTGATTGTTATTCACGGACACTGTGACATATCTTTAGTCTTTCTTACTCATATGTTTTCGACTCGTCTCTGTTTCCATTTGAGTGCTTGAACAAAGAGATTGCTATATTCCATCCTTATCTGTTGGTCACTGTTGCTTATAACTAACTACTTGTGAATTTAAAGTGATAAGATCTTGTTCTGTTTTCTAGATAAGAGCAGCAACGTTTTCGTTTTACAAAAGATGTGTGTTGAGAATAGGACAATTTCTCAATAATGTGTTTGCTTTTGCTATATACTTTGTAAAGTTGATAAACACGTTGCAGGGATTGGTCTTAGAGAATAGGACTTCTTTTCTTCCCTCAGTGCTCTTCACTTATAAGGGAGTTTCCGAGTCAATGTCATTTGAAACTAACCTGTTCTATTTAGGTAGCTTCTTTCTGGTTGTTGATGTTCAAAAAAGTTGCCTGAATAAAAGTTTAGGTTGAAATAGTCTGTGATTTGATGTTGGAGGAACGGAAGATAGCTGATGTTCCCTTCTTATTTGATCCATAAACCTCGGTTCTATGTAGCAGTAATTGAACTGATAAATGATCACAGTTATTTTATCTGATGATGAATTATTAACATTGCAGGGTCTAATGAAACATCATGAAGAAATAGTAGAATACTTCAAAACCCGAGGCGTCTCTGCGATTTTCCTATTCAGAAAAAACCTATTGCGCCGCATGATATCAGTACTCGCAAACTCTTATGACAGAGATGCTAAGCTACTAAACGGGACTCACAAGTCTCACACCCATTCGGCCAAAGAAGCTGAGATATTAGCAGGTTACAAACCAATGATCAACACAACACTTTTAATAAATGAGCTGAGACAGATTCAAGAAATGACTTTGAAAGCTTTGACTTACTTCAATACCACTCGACATATCCTTGTCTACTACGAAGATGTTGTCAAGAACCTCACGGTAATTATTACATATTTTTTTATTGAACTAGTTCCAGTTACTGATTGTTTATTATCTTATATGTGTTTTTGAATGAAGCAGAGACTAGACGATGTACAGGAGTTTCTAAAGGTACCAAAACGTAAGTTAAAGAGTAGGCAAGTGAAGATTCATGGAGGTTCATTGTCAAAACATGTACAGAATTGGGAAGAGGTCATGACCACACTTAAAGGAACCAATTTCGAAAATTTCTTACACCAAGAATTTTAATTTTTTTTTGTATATATCAGACCAAACAAACCCTTGTAGGAAAGTTTTGTTTCACTTGCCTTTTTTCTTTTTTGCTGTTTGCTGTAGGGTTTGGCATTAATTCTCTTAAATATGAAGAAGATTTAAACAAAATTTCGTTGAAAATTGTTTCTTCCCCTGAAGAGATTTTTTATCTAAATTTCTTAAAAGCAGAAGAATCACAAAATTATAGTGAAACCGAAAGAAACCAGAGCGATTTAGTTTGATTTATTTTGTTCAATTCAACATCAATAACACCAAACCGGTAAAAACCGGAAGGCTAATTCGAGATTGATTGATTTAAACCGGACAAAACCACTCAAGCCGCGTGACCGAGTTTCCAACACATTGCAGATTCCAGTCCCAAAAAGAAAAGAGAGTTAAAAATGCAAAAACGGTGAAGGGGAAGAGAAGCGAAATTGGGGGATTGGGAATAGCAACGTTTTGCAAATGGTCTCTTCTTTGTAGCTGCAATTGCAAAGAACACTGAGAGAGAGAGAGAGTGTGTGTGTGACCTTTGAGAGATGGAGGAAAAACGACGCGATTCTGCTGGAACCCTAGCTTTTGCTGGTAGCTCTGGAGATTCTCCGGCATCTGAGCCGATGCCGGCGCCACGGCGACGCGGCGGAGGTTTGAAAAGGAAAGCGAATGCTCTTGGGGGTTCTAATTTCTTCTCTTCTGCGCCGTCGAAGAGGATGTTGACGCGTGAGAAGGCGATGCTTGCTTCTTTTTCTCCGGTACATAATGGGCCTTTAACTAGAGCTCGTCAGGCGCCGAGTATTATGCCCTCGGCGGCGGATGGGGTTAAGTCGGAGGTTTTGAATGTAGCGGTGGGTGCGGATGGAGAGAAGCCCAAGGAGGAGGAAGAGAGGAATAAGGCGATCCGTGAGTGGGAGGCTTTGGAGGCTAAGATCGAAGCTGATTTTGAAGCAATTAGATCTCGTGACAGTAATGTTCATGTGGTGCCTAATCATTGCGGTTCGTTCGTTCTTCTTCTTCTTCCTGTTTTTGGTTGAGACTAAATGCAAAATATTGATTTCGTTTTACATTTGTTACTGTTTTGCTTTGCAAATTTTGAAACTTTATGTGGAGAGACTTTCCAAAGTAGGCAAAGTAAAGAACTTTAGGTAGTCTAGGATTTATGTATCACTTCGTCTGGAAACAAGGAGAGATTTGGAATTGGGTTTGGTTCTAGAAATCATCATATGGCGGATCAAAGTAGAATGTGCATGCTCATTTTATCTAGTAGAATCTCATTGGAAAAAACTTAGGCTATGAACTGATGCTCCTAGTCCTTTTCTTGTGGTAATATGATATCTAAGTTAGATTTTGAGTTGTTGGTATTGTTGATTTTTCACAACTTCTCACCCTCGCATTTATGATAAAAAGGAGTTGTTTTTAATTTGGGTTCCTGTACTTCAAATTCTTTGAAGGTTGGTTTTCATGGGAAAAAATTCACCCGCTTGAGGAACGTTCATTGCCCTCTTTCTTCAATGGCAAGTTGGAGGGTCGCACTTCTGAGGTATATAGGGAAATACGGAATTGGATCATGGGGAAGTTTCATTCCAATCCAAACATACAAATAGAATTAAAAGACTTAACAGAACTCGAGGTTGGAGACTCGGAAGCAAAGCAAGAGGTGATGGAGTTCTTGGACTACTGGGGCTTAATCAATTTCCACCCATTTCCACCAACAGATACTGGTTCAACAGCCTCTGATCATGATGATTTAGGGGATAAGGAGTCACTGCTTAACAGTTTATATCGATTTCAAGTAGATGAGGCTTGCCCTCCTCTTGTTCACAAGCCTCGTTTCACAGCACAAGCTACTCCATCAGGGTTGTTTCCTGATCCGATGGCTGCTGATGAATTGCTGAAACAAGAGGGTCCAGCGGTCGAATATCACTGCAATTCCTGTTCAGCTGATTGCTCTCGCAAGCGCTACCACTGCCCGAAACAGGTGTTTTATCTCTAAACTGCATTTTTTTGCTAGTTTCTCTAATCGTTTTTTTGTAACTTATATGCTAATATTCAAATTTTGACAGGCAGATTTTGACTTATGCACGGAATGCTTTAACAGTGGCAAGTTCAGCTCAGATATGTCATCTTCTGATTTTATACTAATGGAACCTGCTGAGGCCCCTGGCGTTGGTAGTGGGAAGTGGACTGATCAAGAGACTCTTCTTCTCCTTGAAGCTTTAGAAATCTTCAAGGAAAATTGGAATGAGATTGCAGAGCATGTTGCTACAAAAACAAAAGCTCAGTGTATGCTTCATTTTCTTCAAATGCCAATCGAGGATGCGTTTCTTGATCAAATTGACTACAAAGATCCAATCTCAAAAGACACTACAGATTTAGCTGTGTCTAAAGATGATAATTCTGTCCTTAAAGATGCACCTGAAGAGGCAGAGAACAAGAAACGTGTTGATGAAGATGAAACTATGAAAGAAGTTCCAGAACCAGAAGATGGCAATGAAGAAAAAGTCTCTCAGGAATCTTCAAAGCCTGGAGATGCGAGTGAAGAAACTAATGAAATGGAAGCAGAGCAGAAAACACCCAAGTTAGAGACCGCCATTGAAGAAAGATGTAAAGATGAGGCTGACGAAAACATTGCTCTGAAAGCTCTTACTGAAGCTTTTGAGGATGTTGGACATTCCTCCACACCTGAAGCCTCTTTTTCCTTTGCTGATTTAGGAAACCCTGTCATGGGACTGGTAAGTATTTTATGTGACACAGAAATTTTGCAGTAAGGGAGAGATTGATCTGAGATTCTTCTTAATTTACAATGGCACCCTCTTCCCTTTCTGATCCTGCAAGGCTCTTTTTTTCTATAGGCAGCCTTTCTAGTGAGATTGGCAGGATCTGATGTTGCTACTGCGTCAGCTCGGGCTTCCATTAAATCTCTTCACAGCAATTCTGGGATGTTGCTTGCCACACGACATTGTTATATTCTGGAAGATCCACCAGACAACAAGAAGGATCCAACTAAATCAAAAAGGTTTTGTAAATATACAATAATCTCTCTCAACATTCTATGTTTTTATTCTGCTCTCAATTTTTTGGGAGATATTGGTTGTTGTTTCTTAAATCTGACACTAGTAAGACAGTTGCAGTGCTGATGCAGAGGGGAATGATGATAATTCCCATAAAGATGATCAGCCAGAAGAAAAAAGCAAAAAAGCAGAAGAGGTCTCCTTAAATTCAGATGATAGGGAAATGCCAGATACTGATACAGGCAAAGAAACTCAGGATTCAGTCTCTGAAGAAAAGCAACCCGGTTCTCGAACTGAAAATTCTACTACAAAACTAGATGCTGTGCAAGAAAAAAGATCTAGTAAGCCAGTTACAACTGACAATTCTGAGAAACCAGTGGATATAATATGTCCGTCGCAGGACAAATGTTCAGGGAAGGAGCTTCAAGAACCTTTGAAGGATGGGAATAAGCTTTCTAGTGAAAATAAAGACGCCTCTCAGTCAACTGTCTCCCAGTCAGCTGCAGATGCTTCTCAGCCAGAAGCATCAAGAGATGTGGAAATGAAGGATACTCTACAGTCAGAGAAGGATCCTGAAGATGTGGTCAAAACAGTAGGAGAAAAGGTTCAACTGGCTAAGGAGGAGGGTGCAAATGATGTTCTTAGTACTCCAGACAAGTCTGTTTCACAGCAGCCCATTGGATCAGCTTCTGCACCGGAAAATGGAACAGCTGGTTCGCTCTTTCTCTCACTCTCTGACACATTAATTACTTTACCTACATTGCATGATTCTTTTATATCTTATCGGTTTGTTATTGAAATGCTGTTTGCAGGTGGAAATCCAAATATAGAAGGAAAGAAAGAGAAGGATATTTGTGAAGGGACAAAAGACAAATATAACATCGAGAAGCTTAAGCGCGCAGCCATCTCTGCTATCTCAGCCGCAGCAGTAAAAGCAAAGAATCTTGCAAAGCAAGAAGAAGATCAAATCCGACAACTTTCGGGATCATTGATAGAGAAGCAGGTAAGATATTGTTTTTAAGTGTAAGCAGCTTAGATTCCGTTTTGATTATGTATTGTTCAGAGTTGTAACTTATGAGCGGTTTTTTCTATGTTTAAGCAGCTACATAAACTAGAAGCAAAGCTATCTATCTTCAATGAAGCTGAAAGCTTGACAATGAGGGTAAGAGAGCAATTAGAAAGGTCAAGGCAACGGCTATATCATGAAAGGGCTCAGATCATAGCAGCTCGACTAGGTGTCCCACCTTCAATGTCCTCAAAAGCATCGTTACCAACAAACAGAATCGCTGCAAATTTTGCTAATGTAGCTCAAAGGCCTCCAATGGGCATGGCCTTTCCACGCCCACCAATGCCAAGGCCCCCAGGTTTCCCTGTTCCTGGTTCTTTTGTAGCTGCTACAACAATGACCGGAAGTTCAGATCCATCTCCAGGTTCAGACAATGTTTCTTCGGTTTAGTGGTCCCACATTATAGTGTTAAGATTTGCAGGGTAGCTCTTCGTGATGTTCTCTATTTATAAGCCAAGGTACATTATCCCACCTTTTGCGGCTTCAACCTTTGAGCTTGGTTTCTTTTCTGAAGATTTATCGGAATTATGTAGGAGACGGTGATATGGGGAAGTTAGTTAGGGGTTTTAGACCCATCGATTAATGTTTAATGTAACTGTCAAATGAAACTTTCGGAGATCTGTGAATGTGTTTTTATGGTTCTTTCAACTTTAATGAATTGTAACGTTGACGAGAGATATATGATTCCGCAAAAGGTGGGAATGTCTTATTTTTTTCTTTATGGATTGTTGTTATACACAAACGCGTACATGTAATGCGTGTCCGATAATAAGTTTTAGGTTCTTGTTTCTTGGACAAGATTTGCTTGTGTCACAGTTGCAACGGTATATCAAACTCCAACCCCAATCACTTCTGGCTGTGACTTTTCCTTATGTAACCAACGTTATGAGCCAAACATTCTTTCTCTTATGTCGTTTGATTACTCCTGCCTTTTCCCGCTACTTAGCCACAGTATCATGGTTGGATTATTTTCTAAACCGATATGGTCCCAACGTCACAAACTTCAAACGGCACAGATGCAAAAGTAGTAGTAAGCCAAATTAGAGAGACTACTACGGTTTCTTGAGAGAGCAAATATAGATGATAAATGGTAGAGAAGAGACACGCTTTGTCCTAATTATAGCTAAATGAAAGTTTACATTTTTGTCAGAAGAAATCTCCTCCTCTTTCCTTAGGAAGAAGCTATTTCTCCACGCTGTTTCTACAATTTCTCTCTCCCTTTCATTTTCTTTCTAATCTTCTTCATCAGGTACTCATCAATCTCTCCAAATTCTGGGTTTCCATTGCATACGATTTGCTTCTTCACAAGTATTGGTTTTGCTTGGGAAACAAGGCAGTTGCGTCGTGGATCACCGGGGAGAAGGTTTCTCCACCGTTTGAGAAACCCTAATAACAACATTCAAAATGGCGGACTCACCGGTGGATTCATCTCCTGCCCCTGAAACCTCAAATGGGACACCACCGTCAAACGGAACATCGCCGTCTAATGAGTCATCGCCGCCAACACCACCTTCTTCACCACCACCATCATCAATATCTGCTCCTCCGCCAGATATCTCCGCTTCTTTTTCACCGCCGCCTGCACCACCAACGCAAGAAACGTCACCTCCTACATCTCCGTCCTCATCGCCGCCTGTTGTAGCTAATCCGTCACCGCAGACTCCAGAGAATCCTTCTCCACCTGCACCTGAAGGCTCAACTCCTGTAACGCCACCTGCACCACCACAAACACCGTCGAACCAATCACCGGAAAGACCAACTCCTCCTTCTCCTGGTGCCAATGATGACCGAAACAGAACCAATGGCGGAAACAACAACAGAGACGGCTCCACACCATCACCACCGTCGTCAGGGAACAGAACTTCCGGTGACGGTGGCTCACCTTCACCACCTCGGTCGATAAGCCCTCCTCAGAATAGTGGAGATTCAGACTCATCATCGGGTAATCATCCACAAGCCAACATTGGATTGATTATTGGAGTCCTTGTAGGAGCAGGGCTTTTGCTTCTACTTGCAGTGTGTATTTGCATCTGTTGCAACAGGAAGAAGAAGAAGAAATCTCCTCAGGTCAACCACATGCACTACTACAATAACAATCCTTATGGAGGAGCACCCTCAGGTAATTACAGTTTAGTATAACTGGAATTTAATTTGTAGCCTAATGGTGTTTGATTAGGTTTCAGAACGATCATAGTCTAATGGTTTCTGCTAGCTCCATATGGCAAAAGGATTAGATTTATAAGCTAAAGGAGATGTTGCATAGTGTAGGTAATGGTGGTTATTACAAGGGAACACCTCAAGATCATGTGGTGAATATGGCTGGTCAAGGAGGTGGGAATTGGGGTCCACAGCAACCTGTGTCTGGTCCTCACAGTGATGCTTCCAACTTAACCGGTCGAACTGCTATACCGTCACCTCAAGCTGCAACTCTTGGTCACAACCAAAGCACTTTCACATACGATGAACTGTCCATTGCAACAGAAGGTTTCGCTCAGTCAAATTTGCTAGGACAAGGAGGATTTGGGTATGTTCATAAAGGAGTTCTGCCTAGTGGCAAAGAAGTTGCAGTGAAGAGTCTTAAACTTGGAAGTGGACAAGGGGAACGCGAGTTTCAAGCAGAGGTTGATATCATTAGCCGTGTCCATCATCGTCATCTCGTTTCTCTTGTTGGATATTGCATCTCTGGTGGTCAAAGACTTTTGGTTTATGAGTTTATACCTAACAACACTCTTGAATTTCATCTTCATGGTACATTCATCTAACAGAATGTTTTCTTGTATTAACAAAACCTTTAAGTATGGTTTCTCTTTAATCAGGAACATGATTGAAATTTCAGGAAAGGGTCGTCCGGTTTTGGATTGGCCTACAAGAGTGAAGATTGCATTGGGATCAGCTAGAGGCCTTGCATATTTGCATGAAGACTGTAAGAAAATCTTTATCTCACATATTTGCATCAGTTTCTATCTCGCTCTCTACAATATTTGAAAGATTGTATATGTTACATCAATTATAGGTCACCCTCGCATTATCCACAGAGATATCAAAGCTGCAAACATTCTTCTTGATTTCAGTTTTGAGACCAAGGTATGTGTGTATATATCGACTCTTGTACTACTTTTACTTTCATTGTCTCTCATTTTTGTTTCCAATCTGTGTCGATGTGTGTATCAGTCTTATTGTGTAAATATATGCAGGTGGCAGATTTTGGATTGGCTAAGCTATCTCAAGACAACTATACTCATGTCTCCACTCGCGTCATGGGAACTTTTGGGTAAGCAGCTTTGTAAAATGTCTCAACTCATCCACACTTATTTAGTTTCTTTCACTTGTTTTTAACATTTTCTTGGATTCAGATACTTAGCTCCAGAGTATGCATCAAGCGGAAAGTTATCCGACAAATCTGATGTTTTCTCATTTGGAGTAATGCTTCTTGAGCTCATAACCGGAAGACCTCCTCTGGATCTAACTGGAGAAATGGAAGATAGCTTGGTAGATTGGGTAAGTCGGTCCCCGCCTCTTCGGTTTACTTGTTTAATCCCAAAACACTTTCCAAAGCAAAAACAGAAACAAATCTTACTATTGTTGTTGCAGGCAAGGCCTTTGTGTTTGAAAGCAGCTCAAGATGGAGATTACAACCAATTGGCTGATCCACGTCTAGAGCTAAACTACAGTCATCAAGAGATGGTTCAAATGGCTTCTTGTGCAGCTGCAGCAATCAGACATTCAGCAAGAAGACGGCCTAAGATGAGCCAGGTTCAAAAACTCATACCACTTGTTGGTTCTATTGTTATATTTTTACTCACAATTAATCTTGATGATAAATGTGACATACTAATGAATCTTGAAACATGTGTATGGTAAATGAAAAGATTGTACGAGCACTAGAAGGAGATATGTCAATGGATGATCTAAGTGAGGGAACAAGACCAGGACAAAGCACGTACTTGAGCCCCGGGAGCGTGAGCTCAGAGTATGACGCAAGCTCGTACACGGCAGACATGAAAAAGTTCAAGAAACTGGCGTTAGAGAATAAAGAATATCAAAGCAGTGAATATGGTGGAACAAGTGAGTATGGCTTAAACCCTTCTGCTTCAAGTAGTGAAGAAATGAATAGAGGCTCAATGAAACGCAATCCTCAGCTTTGAAAGAAGAGACAACACTTGTCATAATATTTCAGTTTTCTTCTCTGTTTTTCTTTCATTGTTTGTTCATTCTGCATCAAAGACGTGCAGTTTTTGACAGTCACAAAATTATGATGTTTGTAGGAGTAATTTTTGACCAAAAGAGATTAGAGTGTGGTTTTGTTGAAATGTTTAGTACAAAGCCTTAATCCATAAATACGTGGAATTTATCAAGATTGTTTATTATTGGTCTTATATAATTATGAGATTCTAAAAGTGTGATACGGTTAGGGTTAGGCGTATCCTTTTGTTACCGTTGTGATAAAATTTCCTTTTTGTTTCTGCTACTCAAATAAGAAAAGGAAACAATCAAAATTTCCTTTTTTCATTGAACAAACGTGTACTTATAAATACACCCCTTCTCTCTTCTTCCTTGAGAAAAGTCTCCATTCTCTCTTCTTCTTCCTGGAAACCTAAACCACGTAAGGATTTGCTCTGAATCTAAATATTGACGTGGAGAAGACGCGATCTTACTAATTCTCCATTCTCTGCTTCAACTTCACCGTAAGATTGAACAAACCTTTACTTATATATACCTCTTCTTTCTTGAGAAATCCAAATTCTCCATTCTCTCTTCTTCTTCCAAACCAAAACCTAATTCTCCATTCTCTGCTTCAACTTCACCGTAAGATTGATCGGTTGATAAAGCGGCTCTTTTTGGTGATTGATCTCTGTTGTGACTACATCTTAGGTCAATTCAGATTGCTTTCATATCAAGTCTCTCCTAATTTCACAAGATCAAAGATCCCGGCCATGGATTCAGTTGTCGACGGCGAAGGAGAACACAAACGACGACTAAGGATGCGAAAGTGGGAAAGAGGGATATAACGAAGACATGGACAATGAAAGCAACGAGCAGTATAGAACCAAATCAATGGATCATGATCTGTGTTTGGTACTAGGTGTTTCCTTGGCGTCGACGAGATCTTTTGAAAATCTTGTGTTTCGTCGATATCACAAGCAAAGGTATTTTCTTTTTTCCTTTTCTATTTTTAATGATTCATTTTTTACTAAATAAAAATTTATTTTTAGATTTTTTTATTAAGTGTTAAAATTTTCAATTTTGTGTAAATTAATTTAAATTTTTAACACTTGTTTTTGTTTTTATTAAAAACTGTTTTTAAACCTATATTTTTATACTACTATTAAAGTTTTAAGGTTTTTCTTATTAAATATTAAATTTTTAAATTTTGTGTAAACTAATTGGATACATCATCCAATCCCCTAAGAGGTGTTCTAGGTTCAATAGATGGTTTACACATCATTTAAATTTTTAACACTTGTTTTTTATATTTATTAAATAAATGTTTTTAAACCTAAATTTTTATACTACTATTAAAATTTGAAGTTTTTTTTTATTAAGTGTTGAATTTTTAAATTTTGTGTAAACTAATTGGATACATCATCCAAACCCCTAAGAGGTGTTCTAGGTTCAATATGGTTTACACATTATTTAAATTTTTAACACTTGTTTTTCTTATATCAAAAATATGTTTTAAACCTTTATTTTTATACTACTATTAAAGTTTTAAGTTTTTTTATTAAGTGTTAAATATTTAAATTTGTGTAAGCTAATTGGATACATCATCCAAACCCCTAAATAGTGTTCTAGTTTCAATATGGTTTACACATTATTTAAAGTTTTAACACTTGTTTTCCTTATATTAAAAAATGTTTTAAACCTATATTTTTCTATTACTATTAAGATCTTAAGTTTTTTTTTTAATTTTGTGTAAACTAATTGGATAAATCTTAACTCCTAAGAGGTTAGGTTCAATATGGTTTACATATAATTTAATTTTTCTTATATTAAAAAATGTTTCTATTTTTATTTTACTATTAAGATTTTAAATTTTTTTTTGTTAAGTGTAAAAAATTAAAATTTTGTGTAAACTAATTGAATATAACATTCAAACCTGTAAGAGGTGTTTATAGGTTCAATATGATTTATATATAATTTAAATAGTTTGCTATTTTGTTTAGAATCAAAATATTTTTAAATGACATGTTGTAATAATTGACCAAAAGAAATTAGTGTGTGATTTTGTTGAAATGCAGAGTACAAAGCCTTAATTTATACCAAGTTATGGTATCTATAACGTATATGAATACCAAAATTTTATTATTTTTAATTGGTGTTGTATTTTATAATTCGAAATAATTAGGGGAACGGGCAAAACCTCTCTGTTCTCTCGCTTATATTTTTTTTAGAGAGAAAGCAAATCAGTTTCAACGATCGGATATTTTCTGGTGTTAGCCGTCCTGACTTTTTGGGCTTTCTGTCCGATATCACCGGCTCTGGTAGCGGTGTTGGTTGGCTCTAGTCCGGCAGCGTCTTGTTCACATAACCGGTGGTTGCTGGCTCTTGGTTTCTCTCGTCGATGTAGATCGATTTTTAATCTGTGTTTTTTTATTTTCATGTTTTGTTTTTAATAATTCTCATCTGAGACATGTTGGTGATAGAGTGAATGCAATCTCGCTTTCTAATGCTTCTTATCCGATCTGTTCTTTTTTAAGTTTTGATTTACAGAAATTTTTGGAGAAATTTGAGAATGATGTTGAAGAAAAGAAGTGGATTCTGTTGTTAATTATCATAGCCTTAAGCTGTTGTATATTTAACATGAGCCTCGATTGCTTTTTATCGGTGAAAAAACAAAAAGATCCATGTTCTATGAGACTATCGACGGTGATTCTTTCACCGAAATCGGTGCTCAGACGGCGAAAATGAAGTCGGTTCGCTTTAGAGTACTCATCTGACACGTATATTAATATATCGACATGTGGTTTGGGATAGAGTCAAACTATAGTTTCTTCTTCTATGAAAGACTCTCTGTTGGCCTATTTGGTCCTAAATCGTTTCTGTAATCGCGGACTTTTCTTTAAGCTTTGACTATCTTGATTAATACAATATTTCTCTTGGGACAAAAAAAAAATAATCTTAGTATTTCTTTAATATTTTTTGTTTGGGTATGGGCTATTGGGCCGCTTCGAAAAGTTCACTTTCTCTATCGATCTCTCACAGTTTCTGAGTTCTCTGACTCAAAAACATATAGTAGAAGAAAACGATTAGAGATCTTCTTCTTTCTCCTGTTGCATCTGAAGATAAAGGAAACAGAAAGCGCGAGATCTGAGTGACGGAGTAATTTCAAAGGGAGGTTTTCGAGATCAGAAATGGCGCAACCCCTCGTGAAGAAAGACGATGATCACGACGATGAGTGTATGTGTTCTCTCTTAATCTCCTTATAATTTTCGAATCAGCTGGTTTTCTGCAAAATGTAGATCCAGATGTTAAGCTTCTAGATCTGTTATCATTCAACAGTCGTGATTGTGATTTGGTTGTGTAGATCTACAATCTCAAGTCCGATTTAGTTTTGTTTACCGCATTCGATCCCGGTGTGAATTGCTTTGCTTATTTCGATTTCTGATTTTTTGTTGGATCAGTGGAGTATTCTCCATTCATGGGAATTGAGAAAGGAGCGGTTCTTCAAGAGGCTAGAGTCTTTAATGACCCTCAGGTTGATCCTAGACGATGCTCCCAGGTCATTACGAAGCTTCTTTATTTGCTTAACCAAGGGGAGTCATTCACCAAGGTCAGTTAATTTTTTTGCTTATACTGATTCGATGTCATGCTTATGGAGAATTGAATTATTGTGTTCTTATCCTCTCGCGATGGTTGTTTGTTTCATATGCAGGTTGAAGCAACGGAAGTTTTCTTTTCAGTTACAAAGCTTTTTCAATCAAAAGACACGGGTTTGAGGAGAATGGTCTACTTGATCATTAAGGAGTTATCTCCATCATCTGATGAGGTCTGTAAATTTTACTCAATTTCAATACGAACATCGTCGCACTTATTGTAGGTATATTTTCTGATAAGTTGTTGGTTTTTTCGCCCATAGGTTATCATCGTAACAAGCTCTCTGATGAAGGATATGAATAGTAAAATTGATATGTATCGAGCAAATGCTATCCGTGTCCTCTGCCGGATAATAGACGGAACCCTTCTCACTCAGATTGAGCGATACTTGAAACAAGCCATTGTGGATAAGAATCCCGTTGTTTCAAGTGCAGCTTTAGTCAGTGGGCTTCACTTGCTCAAGGTACCTTTTACACACCAAAACTATTAGGTAGCTTCTTAATTGTAATGTTATGCTTATATTCGTATATTGCTGTTTTCAGACAAACCCAGAAATTGTTAAAAGATGGAGCAATGAAGTTCAAGAAGGTATTCAATCCAGATCAGCCCTTGTTCAGTTCCATGCCCTAGCTTTGCTCCATCAGGTTAGTTTGTTGCATTATTATCACCGAAGTCGATTGGTCTATGTTTCTACTCTTTGTTTAATTAAACAGCCACTGAGAAGAAGTATCTCGGAAAATGAGAGGTGTTACTATGTGTATTGGACTAGATTCATAAATAATAAGTTTTCTGTAGCAGCATCGTAGCTCTTTACTACGGCCTTTTCCAGCAATTTTAGTTTCTTGTGAGGTTTAATCTGTGTCTGGAGTCTGTCTCAGATACTGCTGATTCTAGCATATGTAACTAATTAGGTTGGTTAGGACAACCTATTTATGTGTCTAAGATGTACGAGTTACCAAATGATATGTATTGCTGCTGTTACGTTGATTTAAAATGACTCCCAACATGATACACTCTCAATCTTTGATCTAATAACTGTCAATCTTTGATCAACTTGATAATCTTTCATCATATTCAGATACGCCAAAATGATCGCTTGGCTGTTAGCAAATTGGTTGGTAGCTTGACCAGGGGATCTGTCCGCTCTCCCTTGGCTCAGTGTCTTTTGATACGTTACACCAGCCAGGTTATTCCTCTCTTCTGTTTGATCATTTGATAAGTGGCTGATTGTATATGTGTTATTTAGCTCTGGTTTCTAATATTCAGGTTATCCGTGACATGGCCAACCACGGTCAATCTGGAGAACGTCCGTTCTATGAATTTTTGGAGAGTTGCCTGCGCCATAAGGCAGAAATGGTGATCCTTGAGGCTGCCAGGGCAATTACTGAGCTTGATGGTGTGACAAGCCGAGAACTGACTCCAGCAATCACTGTTCTTCAGCTCTTTTTGAGTTCCCCCAGACCAGTGTTGAGATTTGCCGCTGTCCGGACTCTGAACAAGGTTTGCAATGCTTTCAACTGTTCTCTTTGTACATTGACACCGAAATGATGTTTTACTATTCTGGGTAGATTCATCATTACCTTTATCATGAGGATGAGGAGATATTTCACTGTATACTAAACACAAGTTTGAACCACAGGTTGCAATGACTCATCCTATGGCTGTCACCAACTGCAACATTGATATGGAGAGTTTAATCTCTGATCAAAATAGAAGCATTGCTACACTCGCAATAACCACACTATTGAAAACAGGGAACGAATCAAGTGTAGAACGTTTGATGAAGCAGATAACTAATTTTATGTCAGATATTGCTGATGAGTTCAAAATTGTGGTCGTGGACGCAATAAGATCGTTGTGTGTGAAATTCCCACTGAAATACAGATCCTTGTAAGTAAAGTTTTAGGGTTTGTTATTTGTAGTTTTGGTCTCGAGCATTTCTATTTTTTTGAATGATTAAATATGTTATGGTATCTTTTTAGCATTTGGCTTATGATTGATCTATCACCTTTTCATTTGTAGGATGACCTTCTTAAGCAACATTCTTAGGGAAGAAGGTGGATTTGAGTATAAAAGAGCAATAGTAGATTCTATTGTGACCATTATCAGAGATATTCCGGATGCAAAGGAAAGTGGACTGCTTCATCTATGTGAATTCATTGAAGATTGTGAATTCACATATCTTTCAACACAGGTAATTATTCCATCATCCATCTGGGGTTGCTATTAAAAACTTATGTGTTATTGAAATGTTTATTCTCGCACAGATCCTTCATTTTCTGGGAATTGAGGGGCCTAACACCTCAGATCCAAGCAAGTATATACGATATATATATAATCGTGTGCATCTAGAAAACGCCACTGTCCGGGCTGCTGCTGTTTCCACACTTGCAAAGTTTGGGTTTATGGTTGAATCCTTGAAGGTATAGTCATCATAACAACCATTATTTTTATTTTCCGTTTATCTTCTTTGACTGATGATAATGCTCGACAGCCCCGGATTACTGTTCTATTGAAGCGTTGCATCTATGACAGTGATGATGAGGTGCGTTCCTAGTCTTAGTCTAGAAAAGCATTGCTGTTTCTGTATGTCTGTTTGTTTTGAGTCGTTGCATCATCAAACATGCATGCATGTGTTTGCCTCTGTAAACATTTTCGGATGCATGCAATGCAAGTTGTTTGATGATTCCTTCCTTGCTCATGAGTCAGACATCTTTTTATCTTAAGGTCCGTGATAGGGCAACACTATATTTGAGTGTTCTTGGTGGTGATGGTACTGTTGACACTGATAAAGAGAGCAAGGATTTCCTATTTGGTTCCCTGGAGGTTCCTCTAGTCAACATGGAAACTAGTCTGAAGAATTATGTGAGTTAATCTATTTCTCGGTTTTCTCCTTTTCAATATTCTTAGGACATCAGTTATCTTATATCTGGGATTCCTGCAGGAGCCCTCTGAAGAAGCTTTTGATATCAACTCCGTACCTAAGGAAGTTAAATCTCAGCCCCTTGCAGAGAAGAAAGCCCAGGGTAAAAAGCCCACTGGTCTTGGTGCACCACCAGCTGCACCTGCTTCTGGTTTTGATGGCTATGAAAGACTTCTCTCATCCATTCCAGAGTTTGCCGCCTTTGGAAAACTTTTCAAGGTTAGGGGCTGATTTGTCTTCTGTGTTATTCTAATGTTAATGGCTTATCTTGTTTGCTTTAACTTGTACTTTCTTTTTCAGTCTTCTTTACCTGTGGAGCTAACTGAAGCAGAAACAGAATACGCTGTCAATGTTGTTAAGCATATCTTTGACAGTCATGTGGTGTTTCAGTACAACTGCACTAACACAATACCAGAGCAGTTGTTGGAGAGGGTACTGAACATTGGTGTAGAATATTAGTGTCAAGCATATCTTATCTTTCTTTCCTCATTTAATTAATTTGGCATGGGGTTGTAGGTCAATGTCATTGTAGATGCTTCAGAAGCTGAGGAATTCAGTGAAGTAACTTCAAAGGCCCTAAACTCACTTCCTTACGATTCACCCGGTCAAGCCTTTGTGGTTTTTGAGAAGCCAGCTGGGGTCCCTGCTGTTGGAAAGTTCTCCAACACATTGACTTTCGTTGTTAAGGAGGTACATGTTAAATAGGCTATTCACTTCCATCTTTTTATTTACTTACACTGAAAATGACCCCATAATACTTTGTGGAGAACTCTTATAAACAACGACTCATTTGGAGAGGAGTACCAGAACGACTCAAATTAATCACAGAAAACAAAGAAAACTCTCTAACTACATTGTTTGTGCTTTTATGAATGTGTTAAAACAGGTTGACCCAAGCACAGGTGAAGCAGAAGATGATGGAGTAGAAGATGAGTACCAGCTAGAGGATCTTGAGGTTGTAGCTGGAGATTACATGGTGAAAGTGGGTGTCTCCAATTTCAGGAATGCGTGGGAAAGCATGGATGAAGAAGATGAGCGTGTAGACGAATATGGCCTTGGCCAAAGAGAGAGTTTGGGAGAAGCTGTAAAGGCTGTCATGGATCTTCTTGGCATGCAGACTTGTGAGGTTAGTCTCTTCCACTTTTTTCTCATACTCTACTGAGACTTGAGGGCTAAAATTATTGTTGATAAAGTCTTTTTTGAGTATATGACCATTTGTTGTGTTCCTGAAATTGAAACTGACACTGGATAAATAACAGGGGACGGAGACAATTCCGCTCAATGCAAGGTCACACACGTGTCTATTGTCAGGTGTGTACATAGGCAACGTGAAAGTGTTAGTGAGGGCACAGTTTGGAATGGACAGCTCAAAGGACATTGCAATGAAGCTGACAGTTAGAGCTGAAGACGTTTCTGTCGCCGAGGCCATTCACGAGATTGTTGCCAGCGGCTAAAACCTCTTGCGTTTCTTCAGTATCAGAGAATGTCATCTATTCCTGCTGCTAAACCTCAAAAATACATCAACTATTATAAATAGCATAGTATTACTTTCTTTCTTTTTTCCTTGCATTATTACTGTCAAATACACTATGGAGGTTTTCTTTTTATTTTATGACGGTGCTTTTTGATTTCTCATTTCTGAATTTTATTATTACCCGTTTTCTCGCCAAGTTGGGAATCTACAGATCATCTTGCTCGGATTTGAAAACCACTACCGTACCGTACAACAGGCTAGGCTTTCTCCATAAGTTAGAAACTCAAAAATAGTAGCGTTTTATCGTCTGCGTTCAATATGAAGAGATGATAGTAAAGTAAAGACTGGTGGGTACACAATTGATTACAGAATTCACATTGAGTAGCGTGTTGAAGGAGTTTAGTTCCCAATGAAGAAATAAATAAATCAAAGCACACTACAAAAAGGGAAGTTTAATTCTTCTAACCACTCCACTATTTCAAACCAAACACCTTCCACAAACCGAACCTTACTTCCCGACTACAGAATATATTAACCAACAACTGGAGACGTGACTCCTACTTTCGTTAAATCTTCTTCAAATCACTCTCCTGTGTCCTCCAAACGCCCATATCTGTGTGAATTCAACGAAATTTCATCTATCCTCTAATTTCCTTACAAACATAACATGGTAAATGATAAGCAGAGACACTACTAAGTACTAACCTTTAGATTTGAATCCCAACTTCCTGTACACAAGGCACTTCCATCTGCTGACAACCCCAAACAGCTTATTCTATTCCTGTGTGAATCCTGCTGTAATCCCAAATCCAATACAACCTGCAAGAAAACTCCTCACGTTTCAATCATAAACCTTACATGAGCGAAAACAACTCTCACCACTCATTACTCAAATACTAATTGCTTACCTCTCCCAAGAGGGTATCCCAAACGTAGCAAGTGTTGTTGCTCGCATAGCCAGCGAAAAGAAGTCTCCCTGACACAGAGAATGCAATGGAGGTGACAGGTCCGTTCTCACCATCACCATGTGGCTGATAGACCTGGAGTTGGTGACCAGTCCTTATGTCATACAGCCTGCATGTTCCATCGTCTGATCCAGTCCCAAATCTATACCCATCCGGAAAGAACTTGACCGTATTAACATCTCCCTCGTGACCATGAAAGGTACGCACTGCTCGGCTTGCAGCACGAGTGTCCCACAACCGTGCTGTGGAATCGCATGAACCAGATATAAACCAGTTTGGGTTTGATCCACTGATTGAGACGCTGCAAGAATGGGGAATAATCACCAAGTAAGAGGGCGAGTTTAACTGACTTGCAATATATCATCCATGCTAGCTTTTATACACAAGTCAAATAAACGTATCTATTCAATAAGACCAAACCTATATGTTGATTCCAACACTCGATCCAAATGGTATGGTTCTGGAAGATTAAGTAGTTTTTCAAATATATTCTACTTTATCAAACAAACTGATGCCAATGAGCCAAGGAGATGAAAGCAATATCCATACCTTAGTACATCAGCAGTATGTCCAGACTGAAATTCACCGCCAAAAACAGAAGTTTTGAGACCAGTAGTTACATCCCATAAGATACAAGTTTGATCACCTGAACTGGTGATAAGGTGGGCATCCTCATTTGGGACATACTGACAGCACGAAACATATCCCCTGTGACCAGTGAGCATTCTTGAAACCGGTACAGTTCCATCCTTGTCCGCCGTTGAGCTAAGGCTAAAGATAGAACATACACTGTCTAATCCACCACACGCAACCGACTGACCATTTGGAGAGAAAGCACATGTCATAACCCATGCACAAGGGAGTTTAATAGCATGAGTTTTCTGACTCGTTAGAGCATTCCACACGATTAATCTCCCATCTTGAGATGCACTGACAATCCGGTTCCTCTCCGGTGTCCAATCTAATGAATAAACCTGCAAATCCCACATGTTAA
Organism: Arabidopsis thaliana; assembly: GCF_000001735.4. Taxonomy (NCBI): domain Eukaryota; kingdom Viridiplantae; phylum Streptophyta; class Magnoliopsida; order Brassicales; family Brassicaceae; genus Arabidopsis; species Arabidopsis thaliana. The sequence goes on from NC_003075.7 coordinate 16,478,775, forward strand.
ATCAACAACAAGCTAACATTCACAATCAACTCTCCTGTCTCTACATTTCCGTAGGATCTTAAGCAAATCCTCATACATGATAACTGGTAACATCTTATAAACACCACCAACTAAATAACAAACTAGATACAACCCCAAAATGGAAGCTTTTTATCACAGGCTAGAAAACACTCCACAAAGAAGCATGCTTGAAGGATAAAGATGCAAACTTTGAGTCACCTTTCCGGTGTGTCCCTGAAGAGTACGACAACAAACCAGATCCGTTGCTCCGAAGCTCACCCGAGTACGTCCTTGCGCCGCTGAATACCTCGCCACTGGCAAAATTCAATCCAAATTAAAGAAGAAGAAGATGAGAGAAGAAGAGAGACGAAAAGGAATCCACAAACCATCGGTATCGAGGAGCTGGAGGCGTCTCTGTCTAAGCTGGTCACGGAGGTTATTAACGGTCTCCGTAGCGACGGCGTGGCGTTCTTTGAGCTCGGAGACAGACATTCCGGGATCAGACTTAGGCTTCTCCGTCGCCGATCAAATAAAAGGGGGAAACTTTGTGGGGTCTAGAAGAGAAGAAGGTTCATGATTGAGAGAGGGAGATCGAACCCTAGAAAGAATGGATTTGGGGGAATTACGTGGGAAAAGAGAGAGAGATTAAAAAAGCTTGAGAGAAGAATCAGTCAAGACACAAACACGGCTCTCTTGTTGAATGTTGATGATGGCTTCTCTGACCTGAGACTAGCTAGAGAGAGAGAAGAGGGTCAATAGACATTGACTGTTCCCATTAAAGTGGACCCTCTCACAATGATTAAACGATATCGTTTAAGAGCTATGATTGTTTTTGGTTTTGGACGAGATTTTCGATTCAATATAATGAATTTGAAGGATTTTTAACTACATATTTCTTTTTAAGAAACGTAATTTACAGTACAAGAAAAGAGAAAACATGTTAGTTATTTTGCTACGTGAATTTAATTTGTCTAATAGATTCTGTTTTTCTGAATTGGCTACAAGAACATCAATAATCCAATAAAATTAAGATTGTCTCAAGAGAAAATAAAATAAAAACACATTGGTTAAGCATATCAATATCCAACAAAAGATTATCTCAAGAGAATACAAATCAAAAAAAAAAATTTTAAAAAGTAGACGAAGTGATCATCATCTACATTATTGATCAAGAAGTTGCAAAAAAAAAAAAGAACACTAAAAGGAAAAAAGAAAAAGAAAGCTAGTTAGGTTTTTGATTCATGGGCTCATTCAAAAGCCCATTGATTCTCCTTACGAACAGCTTCTTCTTCCTCAGGTGTAAAATCATTCTCAATGTTGAAAGTTGAACGAATCTCCTCTGGAGTCTTGCCTTTGATCATGTCCGCAACAGTTTGGCATGTGAGATCAAACAAGCTTTTTATGTTGAGGTAATTCGCAGCAAGGATGAGTTCAAAGATGGTGGATTGTTCGAGATCCATGAACTTCTCGTCCCACTTGTTGAGATCCTCTTCAGAGATAGGATTAGCCTCGTCGACGTGGTATTTCTTGCAGTACTCGATCACTTTCACAAGAATCTTGCTTTCCACGTTTGCAAGAGGGATTCCATCAGCAACGCAATCGTCTTCAACCATATGCGCTATGGTCTGCGATTGGATTGCTACCGCTTCTTCCACCTCAAACGACTGACCATCGGAGCTCATCAACACGATCATCTTCGAAGACATTGTGTGTTCCTTGTGGAGGAGGTTTTTCACTGTGAAGCAAATTTGATGAAAGATTTAAGAATTTAGAGAGCGAACAAATTGTGTTAAGGTGATGAAGTTGTGAAACCCTATGCGTCTTTGTATTTATAAGCCCTAGCTAGAGTCGGTGAGATCAACCATTCCTTTTTTAAGAAGGAAATAGTTATTTTCCTTAACCGAAGAAAATAAGTAAATTATTTGTCGACTCCTTTTCATAAAAGGTAATTTCAGATGAGTAAACCAAAATAAACCGGGTCAAATTTTCATTTTTTTGTTGTAGGTTCGGCTCAAATCCTTATTTTCAGAAAATGTAAATTCAGTAAAGTGAACCAGCTAAACCGGTTTAAATTTACAATAGGCCCAATTATAAAGGTACGGCGTAAAATGTAACAATTTAAGAGGGATATAGATATACATTGGAATATAGGAAACTTTATCCAAAGATAATATTCAGATTCATTTATAAGAAACCAAAAGAAGTCTAGTAGATATAGCCGTTACAGACTATATAATACAATTGAGATAGAATGTGTGTAACCATTATAAACTAATAACAAACTCGATTACACTTAATACAGAGGAAGGAGAGGAGATTAACAAGTAGGCGTAATTAATTAATTACTTACCTCCAAGAGCTAATTGAGCCATTTACATATATACATGGAAGATAAGGGACAAAAAGATGAGTAGAAAAGATAGAGAAGAAGAGACTTTTGGTTCAGTTGCTCCATTCTTCTTCTCTACTTTGTCTGAGCTCACATACTTGTTCATTACTGCTTTACTTCCTCCTCCTCCTCCTCCTCCTCCTCCTCCTCCTCCCGGATATACGCAATTGTTGTAACCTATCAAATTCAGATTCAAGATAATTAAGAAACCCAATTAGTATAATAAAGCATGTAGAAAACCGATTATTTGGTCAATTAAAGCATTTACAAGGCCTAGCTACAATAAAACATAGTAGAAGAGAATTGATCATTACCTTCAACAAACAAAAGCAATTACTAAGTCTTTGTTACAACTTTTTATACTAAGTTACTAAGTTGAAACTACTATTGGTAGGGTGTGAAAGTAACGGGGAGAGAAATCTTACTAGGGTTTTGGGAAGTGACTGTTGCGGTTTTAGAGAAATCGCAGTCTGTAGGCTGCTTAGGAGATTTCTGAAAATACATATTCATGGCATATGCTGCGTGAGAGACCACATTGTTCGGCTCGAAACAAGCCCCTCCTGGTTGTATCGCACCACAGTCTATTCCATGTCCGCACGCCCAATCCAAGCTCGCTTGTAACTCCTCATTCGTTGCACCCTTCTTTGGTACACACCACCCCGACGATGTCACTTTTCCTGATGGTGTCTAATTTTATGATCAAAACATAACCTCACAAATTAAAACATTGTTATTTATCTGCATTTGCGTTTACATGTTATAATAAATTACTTTCCCTAAATAAAAACCACAACTTCTAGTATCTAACCTGACTACTGCTGCTACTCTTGGCAAGGCCAACATCATAGACCATGGAAAGATCAGTTTTGAAAAGCCCGAAAGCCCGTTCTGAAGATGGTCCAGGCTTTAGATTCTCATCATACAGTGCGAAAATGTAAGTGTCAACAGGTTTTCCAGGCATGAGAGGTGTGCCAACCATAGACCTTAGATGAGCTATTAGGTTTCCGTTGTACGCTTTGGCGTTATCCACGCTTGCTCCAACCTCGTTAGCGTCCCCTCTTGACGCCCAACCTGTTTCCGCCACCACAATCTCCACCTTCTCGAATCCCATCGATTTCAAAGCCGAGTGAACCGCATCAACCTAGTAGATAATGAAAACTCAGACACTGTAACTTGTGCTGCAAGCAACGACAATGAACAAAGACTTCCACTACTGCTTTGTTACGAAAACTTATAAATACGACCTGAAACTGAAACGTCACCATTTTTTTTCGTTTGTTTTATTGATTTAAGTCGACGCTGCTTACGTGGAATTAATGATGACTAATGCAAACAAACAAAACAAATGTTTCAAGAAACGTCTAAAAATAACTAGTGCGAATCCAGTCTGTCAGACAATGAGTAAACGAGTGACATGTCATCTCACGCATACTTATTCCCTGAGAAGATAATTATTAACATTAACATCGAATGAATTTAAAAATAAGTATTACAAGTACCAAATAGTATTAAGCAGAATTTATACTTTATAGATTGTGTATGTGAAAGAAAGTGTAATTCAGACACATACGTGACCAACTGTCTTTTGTACTATATATAATAAGAATATAGATTCCTTCTAAATGAAAAAGTAGAGACAGAACAAGTTCCTTGCTACAATCTAGTGCAAAGAAATTTTGAAAATAACATATAATAACCTAAAGTTCAAACTATAGATTCGTCCACGTGAATACAGCCAACTATTATTATTCTCATATTTTTGTGTCAACAACAATAAATTACTAGAAACTAACCGACCTAGATCAACTATGCTTTTAACGTCTACTTTGAAATCATTTAGATATAAAATAGTCCACCAAATTCATAACCAGAGACTAGCAACTTTTGTTAGAGAAATTTAGTTAGTTACCGAACACAAATTAATTGATTAATGTACCTGAGCATCGAACATGTTCGTGTATTTGATTCCGGTTTTGGAGTCGACTCGTCCGGCGTTAGGCTCAAAGAGACAAAACGCCAGCGTTTCGGGTCTCGGGTCACTTTGGTACGCGAAGAACGGGTACGGGTTAATAGCAAAAGGCGAACCAGTGTCGCTTAGAAATTGCAAAATTCCCTTTAAACCGGTTTGATAACCGGCCGCAAATGAACCGCTCGATGGCGGGTCTGAACTACCGAGCACCGTCATCGAGTTCACCGTCGAGACCTTGATTTTCCCGCCGAGAGACACCGCCTCAAGGGCTTTTTGGACATTTTGCATCGCCGGAAGTAGCTGGTTCACCAGATTTGGATCGTTCGACATCAGAATCTGCAATGATCGGAGAAGAATTAGAGAATTTTCCCTAAAGGTTTAAACTTTAACAATTGAATTTTGACGGACCTCGTTGCCGACGGTGATGAGCATGATTTTGGAGGCGGGATAAAAAGGAAGGACATTGGAGTTGATCCATTGAGTAGCGGCGTTAGGATCGGAGGCAAGAGAAGGAACGTCGCCGTTAGCAGCGCCGATGACGATACCGACCCCTGTTCCGGCCAAAGCTTTGATGATGGCGGGATCGGCGCCGTAAAGTCGAACTTTCTGAATTGAAGTGGATTGGAGGAGCTTGACGGTTTCTGAAGGCGGAGGGAGATTGTCGGCGACTTGGCCGTAGTTAACTCCGATGAAAGGCTCTGCATCTGTCGGTAACAAAAAACAGAGGAAGAGAGGAAAAAGGTTAGATGAAGAAAAGAAGAACGACGTCGTAGTGAGGAACTAGAAGATACTTACGTGAGGATGGGAAGTGAGAGAGGAAGATGAGGAGGAAATAGATGGAGATGGAGAGAGCCATTGATGGTGAGAGAGAGAGAGATTTAGGAATTGTGTTGTTGTTGCTGTTGTTACTTAAAGAAGAGGTTTTTTACTGTAACGGTTATATACAAACTCCAAAGACACGTCTTGTGCTTGTTTTTCCACACTACACGTGTTGACTTCTGTTCACAAGTCTTGAGCTTAAGTCTTCGTTTCGGTCTTTATTTTGTAATTTTATACTTTTGATTTTTCTCGTCATCTAATTTGGAAACTGAAAAGTGCTATTTCTGGAGAGGAAATCTTTAGGAGAATCGAAAAGAGAGCATTTGTTTTTTGAGTTTGCTTTTGAAGCATGAGGTATTCCATAGGATGATTAGTATCGCAAAACACATATTTCAGTGTGTAAATACACCATTTGTTCGTTTCCATGCTATTTCTCAGTAGTCCAAGTTAAACATTCTTCAAAGTTTCACCCACAACCACCAATAATTTTAGCTTTCGTGATTCCACAATGTACAACTCACAATTATTATGTTGACTGTGGTCACATCATATACAAAACAAAACCAAAGAAAAAGGTTAAATAAATAACTGCATATTCCAAAAACAGGATTGCAACTTTTTCTATCCATGATAAGTATGATTTGTGCACAACGTCATCAGCAAGGACTCGGGACAAGCCCACAAGTAAAAACAAAAGAAACGAGAAACCCAAATCCAAATCCAAAACCCCAAGGACGAACAAGACACAAGATGATCAGATCACACAAAAAAATCAAAAACCCACAACCTCCAAACCCAAAATTGGGGGATAGAGACAAAAGAAAAAACCAACAAACAAACAAACAGATTCTTTCCTCTATTATAATCTGAAGAAACAAAGTATATGAGTATAAAAAGGCCTGATATTCAAGCACAATCCAGAGTGATAATAGTTTCTCCTTTGCTTAGGCACCTGAATGCGAGACCGGTGTTGTCTCAAACTTCCCTTCAGTAAACACATGATTGTACTGTTGAGGCAGCGCATGTTCCACCTACAATGTTGCAACAAAACAATGTTGAGAATGATTCCTTCCATGAACAGTGTCACACACATGACTATCTTCGTTACAGTGGTGAATGAATCTGAAGAATATAAGAAAACCAAAACGTTTTGATGATTACAAAGAGAGGAAAGCCATACCCAATCTCCATCAGGGGTAGCACCGGGCACCATTACATTGATCTCACTTGATTTGGCTGTTGTTATAGCTGTCTCTAATGAGTCTTTGTTTAGATATAACTGACAGCCAGTTGTGTTGTCCACAGAAACTGTGGGAGCTGAACCCTAGATCAGCCATAGATGAGTAGCAAGAGCAATCAGTGTCTCGGAAAAATGTTGCATATGGTTAGAGCTATATCATGAGCTTGAGAAGCAAAAGAGATGGTCCTTAAGAATATACATCTGCAACCATTAGAAAAGCTTATAGAATCTAGAAAACAAACCTGACATTGCACTTCTACGTTGTTGCAATTCACAATCTCAAATGCAGCAACAACATCCTATACAGACATGTTATATTTTACTTTATTAGAAATCACATAACTGTATACTGTAAGAATGTAAGAGGAAACAGTATTATTCCACTCACCGTGAAAACAACACCCACTTTCGTGCATTTGTCAATGGTGATGTTATTCACTTTTCCTACAGATTAGGCAACAACAGTAAGGGCTTCATAGACTTTTGAGTAGATATCCAACTTTCACAGTGAGATTGGAATGGCGCAAAATTACCTTGTATTTGCAAGACAGAATCTTTGCAACCATATATGTACACAGACTGTTTGGAATCACACTCGCTGATAACCAAGTCCTTCTTCCCAATTTGGTTCTCAACAGCCCACCTAATAATACAGTAGAAGCCAACAATCAGTATTATAGCATTTTGATCATAGTTTTGAAAAACTAAAATATATAGTCATTGTTAGTAAAACCCACTTGCGACCCATTTGAAGTTCCATTTTCGGTGGTCCAGTTTTCGAAAAGGCCGGTTTACTGGTACGAGTTTCCTTCTCAACCGCACTAACAGCTCCAGATCTATCAGCACGGTTCTTTGTCTTCATATCATCCGTCACTTTTCTAAGACCTGGAAAGCAAAGCACAATGATTGTAAGCTACTAATGATTCACATTCTAAATAAACACCATGCCAGAAATATGAAGAGGTACAGCTTCAAACCTACCTGAGGTCACAGCACCCGAGCTGAGTTGCTGGAAAACAGCAGACATCCCTTGTTTCTGGTTTGACGATGATGATGGCTTTGAAGATTCAGCACTGAAGAGGGGTGCTGGTGGAGGAGCAGGAGCACCAGGTGGACCCTTTGCAGGAGCACTAGCAGGTTTCCCTGATGCATTCCATACAGGTCCCAAGGGGTAATGACTTTTGACATATTCCCTTAAACCAGGTAAATAAAGTTCTTTTAAGGCTTTAGCCCACTCCACATGATCTGCGTCTTTGTTACGATACTCCACCAGAACCTGAAGAAGAACATGGAGATCACAGAATTACCACTGTACAAAGAGCATCAAACAGCAATATAAGCTTCTGCAACCTGAACAAGTAACTATAAAGTCCTCGTTCGCTATTGTTTTCCATAAGCTCCTAACATCATAACATATTGAAGCATAGAGATATCGAAGATTAGCACCTTATTGTTGTAAAACTCAGCCATTTGCCAACTTTCTTCCACATGAGCTATTGGCATGCTCATACCTTGCAGACAAAATAACCAAGAAAGAAAATTTACATCATAAAAGTTTCATAAAGTCAGAATCTTTTTCAACATGATCGCTTTTTGCTTACCACAATCTTTCCCAGTGAAAGCAATCCAAGCCAATGCAGATAAACTATCGCATGCAGCCTTCAAGTGATTGAAAAAATCCGACCTTTTTCCTTCAGTCATTGCATTAGCTTTCATTGTAACATCATTCAACGGTTTGAGAAATCCAGCCAATCCAGCGAGGTCAGGCTTCTGTTCAAATCCGAATAAAATAGAAATCAACATCCAAAAGCACAATGACGAACCAAAACGAATTGGTCGATTACACCATGATTCAAAAACTAACCTGAGTTTGCTTGATGCGAACAAGCAGCTCCTTTTGGGAAGCAAAAGCTTCGGCGACTATCTTAGTCACATCTAGAACAGGTCCACCGATTTTCTCAGCGGCGGTCAGAGCCCTACCAACACATTGAGAAATCAGATCTTCATAAGCCAGAATCGATGGATCGGACGACGCGATATCGATTCCGGCGGCGGAGGAGAAATCTCCTCCGCGGGAAAGAGAAACTACTCCTCCTCCGTTGCTTGAGATCCCCTCAAGCCTCGTAACCGCAGCTTCAAGGCGCTTAATCAAATCCTCTTCCATTTTTTCGATCAACAAAAGCTCGAGTTTAGATCTGGATGAAATCGATTTAAGGAATGGATTCTGTTTTCCCTTTTTGCGTGGGGCTAATGATGATGGCGAAGTCAGGAGAATGTGTGATGACACGTGGCCTTTCTTAGATAATTTTACCAATCGCAGGTTAGTGGTCTGGTCGTGGATTGTCGGATCCAAATTCCGACACATGTGTTTGAGCTCGACCCAAACCGGATCCAAAATAGGTTTAAGACCGGATTAAGTTTTTAAACCCGAACTAAACCGTATACCAATCAAATTTCAAAGCAGAGCCGAACAGTTCTTCTCTATAAACCAAATTACCAAATTCCGGTTAGGTCCGGGTCGATATTATTTCTCAGGCCTAAATTGAATGGGAAAATTCACAAGGGAAGAAATGTTCTTAGAGTTCACTGTTTTATTATACAATATATGATATATTTACAAATTACAAGCGATAAATCTGAATTTCATCCTCATATATCTAATTTCACTTTTCCAATTTTCTCTTTTGCATATCAATCCTCTCAATATAAGAACAAACATGGAAACATCTATCAATATATGGCTGTGTAATGAATAGCATCAACGCTCAAGTGTGGTCTTCCCCAAGACATTATTGTTTGCCCAATAATCTTTCTTACTTCGATCTTTCCTGGTTTGATCTGTGTTCCTGTGTGACAACATGAAACTTAAAATCAGTAAATTGCATAAAGGATCAAATCTCTTTTTAGCTTTTGACACACTTACAGGACGGAATGGAAAATCTTCAGCCTCAAGCATGTGAATGATTTGTCCCATCTTTGGTCGTTTACTAGAGTCAAGGTCTATGCAACGCAAACAAACAAGCAAAGCTCTTTTCAAAGCTCTTGGAGGAGGTGATGTCTTGATTTTAGGGTCTATAACTTCTTCTCCACGTCTACTTGCAACCATTCCTTTGAACCAATCCACTAAGTTCATCTGCAAATGTTTCAACAAACAATTATTTGCGTATGGTCTTGGCAGGTAAAGGTTTTGTTACTTACAAACGTTTTCAATTACCTCGCCAGGCGGTCTTGAATAATCAACTGGGCTCCTTCCTGTAATGATCTCCATGAGCAGAACACCGAAACTGTAGACATCACTACACTCATTGAGCATACCAGTACTTGCATATTCCGGTGAAACATATCTGCAGAAAGTTAAAAAGGTGTAAGAAGATAAAATGTAAAGAAACAATATGAGCCTGATAACTGAAAGAAGAGAGGGTATCTATATATATACCCAAAAGTTCCCATCACACGAGTTGTCACGTAGCTTGTTTCAGATCCTAATAACTTGGCCAAACCAAAATCAGACACTTTCGCGTTCCATTTCTTATCGAGCAAGATGTTACTAGATTTCACATCACGGTGCACAACCTTAGGTTCAAGCCCTTCATGTAAATAGGCTAATCTGTTCATCAAAAGGCAGAGTTTCAAAGGCCAATCTTAGCTAAAATGCGAACTGAAAAGAAGAAGTAGAAAACAAAAGAAGTTGCACCCTTTTGCTGTTCCAATGGCTATCTTCATGCGGATATCCCACGTAAGAGGACTCACCGGACCTACATCACCGTGTAACCACTGCTCCAAGTTTCCATTATCAATATATTCATACACAAGCATCCTAATCAAGGAACAAAGAAAGAACTAACTGTTAGATTAATTCCAAATTAGAGTTTACTAATTCATTTGAGTTTGTTTGGATTAGCACCTTTGACTTTGAGCACTGTCAGCACAATATCCCATCAGACCAACCAAGTTCTTATGTCTTACTTTCCCAATTGCTTCTACTTCAACTTTGAACTCCTTCTCCGCCTGACCCCTGAATAGAATTATATTTTACCATCATTTAGCAGATTCATTTCTTATATCAAAATCTACAAAACTGTTTATAAAACAATAATATAAGAGTAAACAAGAAGAGAAAAAGTTTCATCCATGCCTCAGGACCAAAAAATTATTATATATATTTTTTTTTAAATGGCATCAAACTTCCAGTGGTTGTCCTGTAACCAACAACCTGACTCTGCTCAACCTAACAATGAATATAATAGATTTCTGTACCTAGATAAAAGATTTATTCATTTTCTTAACCATAAAATCAATCCATGGAGCTTTGGCTAATCAATCCCAAAGTCAGAACAAAGAAGTGACAATCCCACAAAGCAAACAGAGAAGATTCTTTGCAAGCTATTTGGTTCAATGATATCTCATGTTCCAGCAAGTTTTATACTAGTGAAGACCATCTCATCATCTAAAAAAGGTGACAAACTAAAACAAAAGAGATGATAGAGGTCAAAAGAAAAGGAAAAGATTAAAGAAAGCATTAATAGAGAATAAAGAACAAAGCACAACTAATTAATACTATTTCCTTTTGTTTTACTCTTTTAGCTTCACTACACCTACCTAAAAAAACAGCAATTATATAGTTCAATGGTCGGAAAAACATTTACTATATACTCTGAAATGTCTTTAAGTTACTAATTCAGGAGATAAAATGGTTACAGTTGGACCCTTATTCAATACAGAACTCAAGAATTTCATTGATATATTAAAGTCAATGCAGAGAAAGTGGTACTATCTAATTAAACACTTGTCGGAGAAATATAAAAAATCTAAGTTTCGCCATTTTCTTGGGTTTGAAAGCAACGAAGAAGACAACATTAAAAGCATTTTTAAAACCAAGTAGTAAGTACCAATGAAACCTTGACCCAAGAATTACGGAGTCCGTGAAACGAAGTAAATGAACATTTGTCAGAATGAGGCAATGATATATTTAATATACTACCCGATAAGATCCAAATTTCAAAAAACTTGAATTTTGCTCAAAATGATCTTAATCAAAATTAGTAATAATCATTAAAGACATTACTTGTTGTTAAGGAGATTCTTGACGGCGGCGACAGAACCGTCAGAGAAATCAGCTCTGTAAACGACACCGTACCCTCCTTCACCGATCATGTTATCATCAGAGAAGCCACGTGTCGCAATCTCCAGATCTTTCAAGCTGTACCATTTTCCCCATCCCATTGCCTCAGAAGTACCAACGTCACCGCTCGAAGCCACCGACAAAGTATCAAAACCACTTGTCGCTTCTTTGCTTGTGGCGGAGACAACAACAACAACTTCGTTTCCGATTTTACCCTTGGAATCGTCGGAGTTTATGAATTTGCCGACCGTCTTGATCTCCGAGATTTCTTTAGAGACGAGCGGGATCGAGCCGGAGCTGTGTTTAACGCGCATTCTACGAGCGCGTGAGACGCGATTCAAGCAGACGAAGAGGAAGATCAAGAGTGAGATCAAGAGTATGAAAACAGAACAAATCGCGATGACTAAGTAAAGGTTTAGTCCGAAAACGGAAGGTTTTGTTGTGGAGGACTTGTGAGAACCACCACCAGAGTCCGACATCGCGATCACGGAGTAGAGAAAGTCAAAACTACTTCTCTCAGACGGATTAGTTTGGTTTGCTGGAGATTGTTCCAAGAAAGAGAAACGTTAGGAGCAAACAAACAAAAGAGAAAAGACGATGATGACTGATGAGAGCTTTAACAAAAAAATAAAATGAGAGAGCTCAACGGGTAGAATTGTGAGACTTGAGAGAGTGTTTCCTATTTAAGGCATGCGATTAGTGTTTATTACGAGAATGCCACCGAACGAGTACATATTAATGTATAGTATGTTAATGATAGTCTAACTAAAATTTGGTTTTTATTGAAATAGAATTTTGTAAGAATAATGAGGATCTGTAATATAGCTGGATTTGCATTAAATCGTACGCCGTTGGTAATCGAAATTAGTTAAATAAATGTTTTAGCATATAATGTTGGTGCTTCCGACATGTTTATTGGACAATAATACCATATTTTTTCTTTGGGATCTTAAAAAAATTGAGGAAGAAAATAGTAAAATAGTCAAACTTAGGTTACATCATAATGGGCCAATTCTTTGAGTTGTGATTGATCTCCAAAGATATACATAGATTTACACAAGATCAAAAGAAAAACAATTGGGCCTAAACCCCAAGCCCATATCAACGTCCATTATCATTAAGATTCCTTTTTTTCTTGAAATTTGAAAATTTGAAATTCGATTCAAATCTACTCTCTCTGTTTTTTTCCCATAAAAATCTGAAAAACCAGAAGCTTCTTCATCACTTTTCCTCTTGATATCTTCCATTAGTTGGCCGATACACATGACGCCAAATACATCAATGGCGACTCTTCTCTGTTTTTTAGTTATATCAAACTCCCACCCAACCTGCAGAAGAAAAAATGGTGTCTATAAACACATCCCCTTACGATTTCTTCTCTATCTCTCTCACAGTATCTATATATACGCACACAAACCCAGATTCAGTTTCTCATCAGTATCATCAACAAAAATATCAAAGATTCTGCTTTAGAAACTGTCCATGGATGCTAATGGAGGACCTGTACAGATCCGGACCCAAAACTACGTCAAGCTTGGTTATCACTATCTGATCACTCACTTTTTTAAACTCATGTTCCTCCCTCTAATGGCTGTTTTGTTCATGAATGTCTCATTGTTAAGCCTAAACCATCTTCAGCTCTATTACAATTCCACCGGATTCATCTTCGTCATTACTCTCGCCATTGTCGGATCCATTGTCTTCTTCATGTCTCGACCTAGATCCATCTACCTTCTAGATTACTCTTGCTACCTCCCGCCTTCGAGTCAAAAAGTTAGCTACCAGAAATTCATGAACAACTCTAGTTTGATTCAAGATTTCAGCGAAACTTCTCTTGAGTTCCAGAGGAAGATCTTGATTCGCTCTGGTCTCGGTGAAGAGACTTATTTACCGGATTCTATTCACTCTATCCCTCCGCGTCCTACTATGGCTGCAGCGCGTGAAGAAGCGGAGCAGGTAATCTTCGGTGCACTCGACAATCTTTTCGAGAATACAAAAATCAATCCTAGGGAGATTGGTGTTCTTGTTGTGAATTGTAGTTTGTTTAACCCTACGCCTTCTTTATCCGCCATGATTGTTAACAAGTATAAGCTTAGAGGAAACATTAAGAGCTTTAACCTTGGAGGAATGGGATGTAGTGCTGGTGTTATCGCGGTAGATCTAGCTAGTGATATGTTACAAATCCATAGGAACACTTTTGCTCTTGTGGTTAGTACTGAGAACATCACTCAGAATTGGTATTTTGGTAACAAGAAAGCAATGTTGATCCCTAATTGCTTGTTTAGAGTTGGTGGTTCCGCGGTTCTGCTTTCGAACAAGCCTTTGGATCGAAAACGATCCAAGTATAAGCTTGTTCATACGGTCAGGACTCATAAAGGATCTGATGAGAACGCATTCAATTGTGTGTATCAAGAACAAGATGAGTGTTTGAAAACCGGAGTTTCTTTGTCTAAAGATCTTATGGCTATAGCTGGAGAAGCTTTAAAGACGAATATCACTTCTTTGGGTCCTCTGGTTCTTCCTATAAGCGAGCAGATTCTGTTCTTTGCGACTTTTGTTGCTAAGAGATTGTTCAATGACAAGAAGAAGAAGCCTTACATACCGGATTTCAAGCTTGCTTTAGATCATTTCTGTATTCACGCGGGAGGTAGAGCCGTGATTGATGAGCTAGAGAAGAGTTTAAAGCTTTCTCCAAAACATGTTGAGGCGTCTAGAATGACTTTGCATAGATTTGGAAACACTTCCTCTAGCTCTATATGGTATGAATTGGCTTACACGGAAGCTAAAGGAAGAATGAGGAAAGGAAACAGAGTTTGGCAGATTGCTTTTGGTAGCGGGTTTAAGTGTAACAGCGCGGTTTGGGTGGCTCTTCGCAATGTCGAGCCCTCGGTTAACAATCCTTGGGAACATTGCATCCATAGATATCCGGTTAAGATCGATCTTTGAACTCATAAAAACTAGTAGATTGGTTGGTTGGTTTCCATGTACCAGAAGGCTTACCCTATTAGTTGAAAGTTGAAACTTTGTTCCCTACTCAATTCCTAGTTGTGTAAATGTATGTATATGTAATGTGTATAAAACGTAGTACTTAAATGACTAGGAGTGGTTCTTGAGACCGATGAGAGATGGGAGCAGAACTAAAGATGATGACATAATTAAGAACGAATTTGAAAGGCTCTTAGGTTTGAATCCTATTCGAGAATGTTTTTGTCAAAGATAGTGGCGATTTTGAACCAAAGAAAACATTTAAAAAATCAGTATCCGGTTACGTTCATGCAAATAGAAAGTGGTCTAGGATCTGATTGTAATTTTAGACTTAAAGAGTCTCTTAAGATTCAATCCTGGCTGTGTACAAAACTACAAATAATATATTTTAGACTATTTGGCCTTAACTAAACTTCCACTCATTATTTACTGAGGTTAGAGAATAGACTTGCGAATAAACACATTCCCGAGAAATACTCATGATCCCATAATTAGTCAGAGGGTATGCCAATCAGATCTAAGAACACACATTCCCTCAAATTTTAATGCACATGTAATCATAGTTTAGCACAATTCAAAAATAATGTAGTATTAAAGACAGAAATTTGTAGACTTTTTTTTGGCGTTAAAAGAAGACTAAGTTTATACGTACATTTTATTTTAAGTGGAAAACCGAAATTTTCCATCGAAATATATGAATTTAGTATATATATTTCTGCAATGTACTATTTTGCTATTTTGGCAACTTTCAGTGGACTACTACTTTATTACAATGTGTATGGATGCATGAGTTTGAGTATACACATGTCTAAATGCATGCTTTGTAAAACGTAACGGACCACAAAAGAGGATCCATACAAATACATCTCATAGCTTCCTCCATTATTTTCCGACACAAACAGAGCAATGACGTCCGTTAACGTTAAGCTCCTTTACCGTTACGTCTTAACCAACTTTTTCAACCTCTGTTTGTTCCCGTTAACGGCGTTCCTCGCCGGAAAAGCCTCTCGGCTTACCATAAACGATCTCCACAACTTCCTTTCCTATCTCCAACACAACCTTATAACAGTAACTTTACTCTTTGCTTTCACTGTTTTCGGTTTGGTTCTCTACATCGTAACCCGACCCAATCCGGTTTATCTCGTTGACTACTCGTGTTACCTTCCACCACCGCATCTCAAAGTTAGTGTCTCTAAAGTCATGGATATTTTCTACCAAATAAGAAAAGCTGATACTTCTTCACGGAACGTGGCATGTGATGATCCGTCCTCGCTCGATTTCCTGAGGAAGATTCAAGAGCGTTCAGGTCTAGGTGATGAGACGTACAGTCCTGAGGGACTCATTCACGTACCACCGCGGAAGACTTTTGCAGCGTCACGTGAAGAGACAGAGAAGGTTATCATCGGTGCGCTCGAAAATCTATTCGAGAACACCAAAGTTAACCCTAGAGAGATTGGTATACTTGTGGTGAACTCAAGCATGTTTAATCCAACTCCTTCGCTATCCGCTATGGTCGTTAATACTTTCAAGCTCCGAAGCAACATCAAAAGCTTTAATCTAGGAGGAATGGGTTGTAGTGCTGGTGTTATTGCCATTGATTTGGCTAAAGACTTGTTGCATGTTCATAAAAACACTTATGCTCTTGTGGTGAGCACTGAGAACATCACACAAGGCATTTATGCTGGAGAAAATAGATCAATGATGGTTAGCAATTGCTTGTTTCGTGTTGGTGGGGCCGCGATTTTGCTCTCTAACAAGTCGGGAGACCGGAGACGGTCCAAGTACAAGCTAGTTCACACGGTCCGAACGCATACTGGAGCTGATGACAAGTCTTTTCGATGTGTGCAACAAGAAGACGATGAGAGCGGCAAAATCGGAGTTTGTCTGTCAAAGGACATAACCAATGTTGCGGGGACAACACTTACGAAAAATATAGCAACATTGGGTCCGTTGATTCTTCCTTTAAGCGAAAAGTTTCTTTTTTTCGCTACCTTCGTCGCCAAGAAACTTCTAAAGGATAAAATCAAGCATTACTATGTTCCGGATTTCAAGCTTGCTGTTGACCATTTCTGTATTCATGCCGGAGGCAGAGCCGTGATCGATGAGCTAGAGAAGAACTTAGGACTATCGCCGATCGATGTGGAGGCATCTAGATCAACGTTACATAGATTTGGGAATACTTCATCTAGCTCAATTTGGTATGAATTAGCATACATAGAGGCAAAGGGAAGAATGAAGAAAGGGAATAAAGCTTGGCAGATTGCTTTAGGATCAGGGTTTAAGTGTAATAGTGCGGTTTGGGTGGCTCTACGCAATGTCAAGGCATCGGCAAATAGTCCTTGGCAACATTGCATCGATAGATATCCGGTTAAAATTGATTCTGATTTGTCAAAGTCAAAGACTCATGTCCAAAACGGTCGGTCCTAATTTGATGTATCTGAGTGCCAACGTTTACTTTGTCTTTCCTTTCTTTTATTGGTTATGATTAGATGTTTACTATGTTCTCTCTTTTTCGTTATAAATAAAGAAGTTCAATTCTTCTATAGTTTCAAACGCGATTTTAAGCGTTTCTATTTAGGTTTACATGATTTCTTTTACAAAATCATCTTTAAAATACAGTATATTTTTAGTTTTCATAAAATATTTAAAGAAATGAAAGTTTATAAACATTCACTCCTATTCTCTAATTAAGGATTTGTAAAACAAAAATTTTGTAAGCATATCGATTTATGCGTTTTGTCTTAATTAGCTCACTAAATAATAAATAATAGCTTATGTTGTGGGACTGTTTAATTACCTAACTTAGAACTAAAATCAACTCTTTGTGATTGTTTGTTCATCCAGCTGACCAGCTCTGTCTGCCGTCTAGGTTATGTGAAGAAAGTTATATTCCTGGTTGTTTAGATTTAAATATAAAAATGGATACTTTAGTTTATGTATGATTTTGAATTGTTTAGATTTGAAAGTAGGGAAGCCCATAAAATTCAATTGATAGTTGAATAATTAAAAATGATAAGTGTCAGAGAGTTGGAGCAGTCCCCGATGAGCCTACATCAGCCAAAAAAAGACACTCATATTTTCATTCTTTTTTTTGGCTAAAACTCACCTTATATATCTGTTTATTTCAAAAGATGCGTTTTTCTTACTTTTTACAACATGAAATCTTTTATTTTAAGGAAATTATAGTAACTAACCGTAGAATACAAAAGAATGAAAAAACTAACTATGGAGCAACGGGTCAGAGACAATTTTTATACATTTTTCATTTATATAACAATAACTCATTTATCATTAAATCATTTTTATAACAATAACTAGTAACCATAAAAAATATAAATACTTCTTGGATGTTAAGAAAAAAAAACAATTCTTCTTTTGACGAAAAAGACTTCTTAGGAAAGTTGTATACCTTTAAAATACATGCAAGTTATATGAAAGTTTATAAAATTCACAACTCTTCTTTATTTTAAAACCCAAAAAAAAAAAAAAAAAAAAAGTCCTCTTATTTATACGTCTAATTCCCATGCATATATCGAGAATAACCCATCATATAGGAATTAGGCTCCCATCATGTGATCATGATTCATGAGTCATGACCATTGGATCTCCCCTCATTATTGTTCCATCAGAAATTTCTACGTCGATGATATGTTTCTAATTCTAATTTTTTTTACAGCAATTTCTAATTCTAATTAAGAACTCTCCCATATACAAATTGATATAGATATCTTTTAGTAAGTTAGTAACAACACTTAATTAAACATAGATAAATATACGTGCACAGATCAATTCTCCAGTTTAAGGAAAGAAATTGGATAGATGTATTTAAATACTTTTGTATAAATAATATAACTATCTCCAATACAACACACCGAATCAAATGTCAACATCTACATACATGTCGACATGAATTTATGAACATATATGTACAAGGTGATGGGGAACCCACAAATTAGGTGTGTGGCTTTACTTTTTTTAGTGTATGCATGTATAGTATGATAGGGAGGGAAATAGCTGATCATCATCTTCTATGGACTTAGTCCAAATTCATCACATCAAAAGGCAACGACCATGTCTTTGTTTCTAACAACTTTACACCCTCCCCTTTCCTTATCTACTAACTCCATGTATCTGCTTTAAAGGTTAATATATAACTGGACTAAGCAAAATAAAAGAGAGTTGGGTTTTCATTATAGAATCGAGAAGATTTCATGTCCCTATATCAATCACATAAAGCGTTTTCCAATAACATAAAAAGTCGGATAAATGAAAATATTTGAGAATCTAAAACAATGTCATATATACTTTAATGGAAGGTCCTTTTCTTCGAAATATTTGCTCACCGAAATCGGTGAAAGTGATCTAAGACTAAAACTAACTTGTGAGTAATTCATGTGATGGGCCTTCTGCATCGAAAAAGAGCATGGCGATCACGTGGCAGCCTCTCTTGCGCCGTCTCAGTATTAGCCTATCACGATAGAGTAAGCCAATGTATACAGCATGGCGATCAGACACATGATGATGATCGATCTGAATAACAAGATTCCGAAGGATGTAATAAATTCATGTGAACAGTGCTTCGTAGCTAAACTAAGACCAGAGCTATTGAAATGAGGTAAAGTGTTTTCTTTGTAACCCCATTTTAATTAGGTGAAATATCTAGCGCACACACCAATCTGATTCATATAATCATAACTAGCTTGTAAACTACAAAATTATTTTTCATTGTGTTACAACTAGACCATTCCCACGTGACCATTCACGTGCTCCTATAATGAAAGAAACCTAAAGAAGAGACGCTCCAATTCGCATAGACATCCCAAGCTTATCCTTTCTTAGTGAATCAAGATCCAATTTACACTATAATACATGCATATATTACGTAATAAATGTTTTATAAGTTTTCTGTGTCACTCACTATTTTTAGTTATTTTCTCAATTTTCAATCATCGCAAATATCAATTATCACAAAACATATAAAGTTTCCAGATTTGTATATGGGCCTACCTTATTAGATGCGATGAATATGGACTAAGTACAGAGCTGATGGTTTTTGTTATAAATATCGTTTCCTCTTCTACCCTCACCTTTACTCTGTTTCTTTCTCCACTCTCTCTCTCTCTCGTTGCAAGCAACTTGTTTTCTGAATCCAAAGAAGACGATAACGATGAATGGAGCTATAGGAGGTGACCTTTTGCTCAATTTTCCTGACATGTCGGTCCTAGAGCGCCAAAGGGCTCACCTCAAGTACCTCAATCCCACCTTTGATTCTCCTCTCGCCGGCTTCTTTGCCGATTCTTCAATGATTACCGGCGGCGAGATGGACAGCTATCTTTCGACTGCCGGTTTGAATCTTCCGATGATGTACGGTGAGACGACGGTGGAAGGTGATTCAAGACTCTCAATTTCGCCGGAAACGACGCTTGGGACTGGAAATTTCAAGAAACGGAAGTTTGATACAGAGACTAAGGTTCGTGTGTAAAGAAAACTTAAGTTTAAGTTCTATAAATGAAAAAGAAAACAGATCTTACTTTGAGATTTGGCTTATCTGTTTCTTCTGTGTGTGCTTTTAGGATTGTAATGAGAAGAAGAAGAAGATGACGATGAACAGAGATGACCTAGTAGAAGAAGGAGAAGAAGAGAAGTCGAAAATAACAGAGCAAAACAATGGGAGCACAAAAAGCATCAAGAAGATGAAACACAAAGCCAAGAAAGAAGAGAACAATTTCTCTAATGATTCATCTAAAGTGACGAAGGAATTGGAGAAAACGGATTATATTCATGTTCGTGCACGACGAGGCCAAGCCACTGATAGTCACAGCATAGCAGAACGAGTAAGAGAGCCTCATTAACTAAAATTCATTAACTTTGTTTTTTGTGTAATCATTGAGACTAATTATTAAAGTATTAAATTTGTGAAGGTTAGAAGAGAAAAGATCAGTGAGAGAATGAAGTTTCTACAAGATTTGGTTCCTGGATGCGACAAGATCACAGGCAAAGCAGGGATGCTTGATGAAATCATTAACTATGTTCAGTCTCTTCAGAGACAAATCGAGGTCTGAAAATTATTTCCATTTATAGAAAATATGTTTTAAAGACTAATTTTGCATTACCTTCCTAATTTGTTATCAAAATATTGTTTAAAACAGTTCTTATCGATGAAACTAGCAATTGTGAATCCAAGGCCGGATTTTGATATGGATGACATTTTTGCCAAAGAGGTTAGTCATTGATTTGTTTATGCTTATATGAAAAACAAAACTTTAAAGGCTATTTATAGATGAGCTAAAATACGCCATGTGGATTCAAAACCAGGTTGCCTCAACTCCAATGACTGTGGTGCCATCTCCTGAAATGGTTCTTTCCGGTTATTCTCATGAGATGGTTCACTCTGGTTATTCTAGTGAGATGGTTAACTCCGGTTACCTTCATGTCAATCCAATGCAGCAAGTGAATACCAGTTCTGATCCATTGTCATGCTTCAACGTAAGTCATATTTTTAATACTCTTTCATTATGATCTATCCTTTAGTTTAACTTTGGATATGATAATTTTTTACTAAATATGTTTTGATTGTTACAGAATGGCGAAGCTCCTTCGATGTGGGACTCTCATGTGCAGAATCTCTATGGCAATTTAGGAGTTTGATTAAGAAACCAATCCACAACATAACAATGTTCCCTAATTCAAATTATTCATCGGAAGAGAGAGCAAACCAGTAGCTGTTATTTACTAATTCCACTAGATTATTGACTTGAGATCCCCCGCCCATTAGTTGATGTATCAAAGAGTGTAGACATTATTGTGTATAATTTGCAAACCAGTCCAGTAATATATTTCTTATCGGTGGACTTGTGTCTTTAATTCAAGGTGTGTTCTCATCTTCTTGTGGTGAATGATCATCCATTAGTATTTTTTTTTTTAGTATACAATGCCACAAGTCATGCGACCATGAAATCAAGAAACAAGACACCAGTCGTTTAACGTTATGTTTTACATCTTATCACTAACAATCTTCTAATCTATGTTTTGGTTACTTTGAAAAAGCGGGACTAATCCCAAATTTAAAGCAATTGAATAAACAACACCTGTTAAGCGTGGCGGACAAAACGACGACAATGTAAGAGAACTGAGTCAGAGATTAAAACCTATGACCAACCCATTGGAACTAAACTATCCTAATTCTCTATACGGAGAGTATATATAAATGGAGGAGGAGAAGAAGAAGAGCAGAGTTTTGATCATCGGAGCAACAGGAAGATTAGGGAACTATTTGACCCGTTTCAGCATCGAATCGGGTCACCCGACTTTCGCTCTCATCAGAAACACCACTCTCTCCGATAAGCTGAAATCTCTCTCCGACGCCGGCGTTACCCTCCTCAAAGTCTCTCTCTTTGCAATATCTCTGTAATTTCCTCATTAGGGTTCTTCTGTAGATTCTTATTGGGGGACTTCTCTTTGAAAAAGTCTTGGCTTTTTTTGCTTGTTTTCATTTGGATTTGGTTTTTGATGGGTTCTAGGGTTCATTGGAGGATGAAGGAAGCTTAGCAGAAGCAGTGAGTAAAGTAGATGTGGTGATCTCTGCAATTCCATCAAAACATGTTCTTGATCAGAAACTCCTCGTCAGAGTTATCAAACAAGCTGGTTCCATCAAGGTCTCTTCTTATATCTTAATCATGGATTTTTTTTTGTTACACCAATTCGATCATGTCTTAAGTATAGATCACATTGTAGTATTGTTTAATATTGTTCTTGAATTTACTTTTGGCTGATGATGAGATTGAGAGGATAGATATCTAACTAGAGCAGAACATGGATTAATTACTGTTGCAGAGGTTTATTCCTGCTGAATATGGAGCAAATCCTGATAAAACTCAAGTCTCGGATCTTGATCATGACTTCTATTCGAAGAAATCAGAGATTAGGCATATGATAGAATCAGAGGGGATTCCATATACATACATTTGCTGCGGACTGTTCATGAGAGTTCTACTTCCATCGCTTGTGCAACCGGGGCTTCAATCTCCTCCAACAGATAAAGTCACAGTTTTTGGAGATGGAAACGTTAAAGGTTTGTCCTTATTGCTCAATTCTATAGCTACAAGTTTTTGCAAATATACAATCTTGTGGTCTGAAATTTGAGTGTTTCTTTTTTCTGTGTTGTTTTGTGTATAGCTGTTTTCGTGAATGATGTCGATGTTGCAGCATTTACTATCAAGACGATAGATGATCCTCGAACACTGAATAAGACCTTGTACCTTAGCCCGCCCGGAAACATATGTTCCATGAATGATCTTGTCGAGCTCTGGGAGGGCAAGATTGAGAAGAAGCTTGAGAAAACGTTTGCTACAGAGAATCAACTTCTCAAGAAGATCAAAGGTTCATCATCATAACATCATCAGCACATCTACTAACATATTTGCAAAACTGTTTTTTTAAACTTGAGCTTTGTGTTTCTATGATGCAGAAACTCCATATCCGGATAACATGGAGATGGTATTCATATACTCTGTCTTTATCAAAGGAGATCACACATACTTCGACATCGAGTCTTGTGGTGGAGTGAATGGTACTGAGCTTTACCCTGATGTCAAATACATGACCGTGAGCGAGTTTCTTGATACTCTTCTCTAGAATTATAAACCAAACAGCAAAGGGATCACTCTCATTTTTCAGAGTTTACCTTTTACACTTCCAAAATTTCTCTGTTTTTGAGGGCTGAATCAATCTATCTCATGTAGCACTATCTTTACCCTATTGATCTGAGTTTCGACCTTAATCGTGTAACACATTACTTCTGCAGTTCTGATGATGGTAAACCTCAACTGTTTACATGGTAACAAGATCATAGGTATTAGGTTCATGCCTTGATGTCTTGAAATATAGTAATTCACCACAAGAAAATCACACACTAAAGATCACAACAAGAATAAAATTGTTTTTAAGGATTTAAGAATTTGATTTACGAGAGGTTATTGAGAATAAACTTCCAATAGAGTTGGAGTCAAATCCAACTAGTTGGAACTTAATTAGAAGCAAGCTTAATCATTTACTTGAACAACAGAAGAACAAAAGTAGATGAAAGATATTTCCGATATTTTACTTAAGGTAGCAAATAGACACAGCGCGAAAGGAAGCAACTATGGCACACAACGGAACACGTCAAATGCGTATTTAAAAGAAATAGTTATATAAAAAGAATGTGATTCTGAGAGCGTAACCAAAATACGAGGTTAAGACTTCAGAGAATCGAGTGATCCTGGTTCTGTATATTCCGACAAGACTAACCTTTATTCCTCTGCCTCTTCTTTATTCTTTTTTTTTATTTTTCAAAAACAAATCACCAGTTTAAGTCTCTGTTTTCGTTTTCTTCAACCTTCAAACGCAAGATATTTTTGCTTGCAGAAAAAAACCGAACCTCGTCTTCGAATTTCGTTTTGTTCCTCCACTTAATCGGCCACTGACACTGTAATATTTCTCTCTAATCTCCCTTCAGTTTCAAGCATTTTCTTAATCTTTCTATGCACTGAGTTTTTGTGATTACTCTTTGTTGTTTGCCTGGATTCTTATCCGTACAAAAATGCTCTGTAACCAAAACAAAAAAAATGCAAGTGAAATTGACAGGGGTTATGTGTAATTCTATGAACCAAGATTCGAACTTGTGTAGAATTTGATGCAGATATGTATACACTAAACGGTATTTCACAAGTTGCATGATGAGATTGGGACCTAACCATGAAAATTTGGCTGAAAACTTGAGAAGTTTGATACACATGGTCATTGAGAATAAATGTCCCAAGAACATTTGTTTTGTTTTCCTGATGAGTGATTGGAGATATTTGATTTTTGTCTCTAATGAAACCAATGCCTTTACTTATATATGATATATCTTTTAGGTACAAATGTCTGAACATTTTATGGGCTTAAGCAAGATTAAGACAGAAAGTTGTGTTCATGGTTATGAATCTGCCTGGTTGAGTCGTTGGACTCCTAGTAACAAAAATGCCAAGGAGATTCACCTACCAGAAGATGGTCACCTATTGAAAGAGTCAACAGGTCCCATGAAACTAAAAGGAAAAATGTTGACTCTATTTCCTAATCTTGATTCACCTGTTCAAAGTGTCGATGTAATACCTGACATGAACAAAGAACCACCTATTGTTGCGGACAGAGAAAACTCGATAGATGGGGAAGAAGAAGAAGCAAGCAGTCAAGCTACTCAAAGTAAGAATGTGGAACACTTTCTCAACAACAACACCAACTTGCTCAGAGAGTGCAAGCGTATATGGTCGGACTCTGAAACCAACAGTAGATCACAAGTCAAACGTCTGAAGACAAACGCAGCAGATAACAGGGGAAATGAAACCAAGAACATGATGGTTTTCGAAGAAGGACCATCAGGGAAGAAGGTGAACCACTTCTTCCACAGTATATTCGGAATGACCAATCTCGGATCAAGAAGATATCAAAAATTCTCCACATCACAAAACAAGAATCTGAATATGGGAGAAGCAGAAGACGTTAACCCATGGATTCAGAGATGGTGTAAGAGAAAAGCTGCAGACGTTCATGAACCAAGAGGAGGGCAAGAAGTTAACTCAAATGGCACTGTGCTAGAGAAGCAGCAGTTTCCAAGTATTGCAGCAATGGCAATGATGAGGAAGGCTCTGAGCGGTATAAACCCTACCGGTTGTAGAAAGACCAACTCCCTCTTCGTTTGGAATGCTGAGGATTTAAGTTGAACAAATTCTGTCATGCCAATCTTGCTGGTGTCAGAACACAACTCAAAACTAGAATCTACCTACTTCAAATAAACTTAGAATTGTACCTGCAAAAGCTATGAGTATCAACTCTCATTACTGCTGGAATTATTTTTACTGTGTGACATATAAGTAAACTTCAGAGAGCTTTGTTTCCAAACAATGTTTTGAATGCGCAAAATCCATCTTTTTCATCTCCAAATTCTCATTGGGTTAAGTAGTATAGACCAATGTTTGCAAGTAAAGGTGCATTCTAGAAAGATAATGGTTCATAAAGACATTGAGTAAAATACAAGGAAACAACTAAAACATTCGAAGGAAGTTAGCCGTGGGTTGCCCTAGTGTAGATCTGCTGGCTTGAGTGAGCAGAGACCATCCTGATTGTTCCCTTAGCCATCAATTCTCTGATCGCCCTTCTAGCAAGCGATCCATTGATCTATACCAACACACAAGCGCATGTCAAAACTAGTAGAAATCTGGAAGTCATGTGTGGTCAGAGTTTTGCACTAAAGAGATATTTCTTACAGAAACAAGATATCAGTAAGAAAAGTCTGTCCACACGAAATGCAGTAATCAATCAGGGGAATTTACTAACTAGTCAAGCATCACTAAAAACACTCTTTTCACTACAAACGAGTCGAATCATACGCGATACAATCACTAATCGCAAAGAAGCAAATATCTAAGATCTTAATCCAAAGCTATCAAGTAAAGACCATTCGATGTTATCTATCAAGAAGTACTAACACACATTCTAAACTAATGTGTCAGCAATGCATATTCTATCAGACAAAAGTTTGCAACTTTCAGAAATCAAAGAAAGTGTTGTACCCTCAAACGGTCAGAGAGGATAGAAGGAGTGATAAGTTTGAACTTGGGAGCCTCAGAGAGAAGCTTGTCGTAAGTTGCTTGGTCAAACAAAACCATGTTGTTCACTTTCTCCTTTTGCTTTCCTTTGCTCCACTTCTGTTACATTCCAAACAAATAACAATCAAATTTAGTGTAGAAAAACAGGGGAAAATGGATCATAGCAATCAATTAATCTGATTTCATGGATCAAAATAGGACATTGCAAGACAAAAGATGAGATTTTTAGAAGAAAAAAGTGACCTTTTTCTTTTGCTTGCCGCCACCGGATTTGGCGGGTTTAGAGGACGGAGGAGGAACTTTGTCTTTCTTGGGTGCCTAGAATCAGACATAGAAGACATTGTAAGTAAGATTATCAGGCAAAGAAGGAGAGAGAATTGGATAGTGGAGAGAGTGAGAGAGCGCAGATACCATTGAATCTTCTGGAGTCTGGACAAGAGAGGAGCGGCGCTACGATGAAGTACTGGAACAATGAATTGAAACCCTAGACGATGGTGATTGTTCTTTCTCTCACGGCGAAATACTTTACTTTATTACTTTTTTTGATGACGGGAATTTATTTTAATTATTAATAAATAGTTTAATAACGTCTCAAATTATATACTTTTGTTCTGTTCAGATTAGGCCTAGTTTGGATCGAACAATAATAATGTTGAACTGGGCTTGTTACTTGGGTTAGTTACACAAGAAGAGATAGAACTCAAGCAGATAGTCACAGTCCCAAGTCCCCAACCAATCAAATCCCTTAGAAGAAGACATATCAAACTTAGAAATCCTTCATGACAATGGATCGAGTAAGTCAACAATGAATTAAGCGACTAATATGTAAATATGATGTGTATCACTAGACTAGAGCGGTAGAGCCATATATTCCAGAATCAAATCAAAGCTACTTGCTCAAGGACCATATGTATATGACCTTTTTCTTTCCGAGGGGTCCATACGTATATTAATTTCACCTTTTTACATTTAAAATTGTGTTCAAGAAAAGTTTCATAAGCGCCAGAATTCTGAATAAAGGAGAGAAAATTTTGGATGATACAAAGTCTACGAAACAAATGGATAATCTAAAGAAATGGGAGAGTTTTATCAACTTAGCCAGCCACCACATAATTTGAAAATTTCTTTTATAGATCAATCATGTCCATAACGGAAAGTTTAATAGGTGACTCAAAAACTATCAAAAAGAGAAGTTAATTGCATTCTATTTACAAGATGGGGTCTTTCATATTTCGGAAAAGCAAAGTTAAAGTCCATAAATTATTAAAGAGAGACACCAAAAAAAAGGACAGAAAAGTGTATAATGTTGAGCTTGTCTTAGTGAAGAAGGAAATCAGTCTCATTAAGTGTTCCACATTTACAAATGGGCTTTCTGCTAGAAGATAATCTTATAAATCTATTGGCAATATATATCTGTATAATTTGTGGAATGTACATTCTAATGTTTTTTCATAGTTTTAAAACATGTATCTCAGATTCTCATAAACAAGTTATAGGCTTCAAATAGACAGGATTTTTACTTTAGTTTTGGGTTTGAGAGTTTAGGAGTTAGAAATTTATTAGATCATCAAATTAACTTAAAATTTTCAAACTAAAGACTGAAAAAAAGAGCTTCTTACATCCAAATCCCATCCATAATGGCCTTTCAGATTTTTTGGGGGGTTAATTTAATTGTGGCCTTTCAGTTTGCGCTTTCTTTTTTTTTAATTTCCCTTTCCAAAAGAGTATCAAAATGGGATAAAAAGAAAATAAGGTTATGACTGTTAATTTCCTTTTCTTATCGACCAAAACTTTCTGTCGACAACGCCTGTTCATATCTATGTCGTTTTTACAGTTGCATGTGTACGTTGTTAGACATAGAGATCTTGTTAGATCATGTGTACGTAATTTGACGACGTATGTATTCATCGTAAGTGATCATGGGATATATAGTAGGACTCTTGTCACTCTTGAATTAAGAAACATATTTTTTTTGTGCCAAAGAACTCTTTACATGCATATACCTTTAATTAGTTATTTAGTTTGTTAAAGATCCTACACTTGCCAGTTTCCATTTGTATTCTCCACTTTCATAGAAGGCTTTTTTAAGTAACTGCTTCTTCTTGTATTGTTTTGCACGCATCTATAAAGTGTAAACGCCAACGTTTTGATTACATATATGTTATTTTATTTCATCTTTGGATTAAACAAAACACACTTTCTTGAAACAAAAATATTAGTCTAAATTGAGCACGTAAAAATTGTACAATGATAATTAACCTAAACACGACAAAGACTATTACAAATCTTCCGATAAATTTATGCAATTAATCTTTCACATTAATTTAGTTTCATAACAGCGTCTTTAGATTTATCTAGAAGATGCACGTATATGTAGAAGTGAAGATCGAATAAATGATGAAAACAAATCAGGGAATATGAAGAAGATGTGATTGGTCATGAGTTACCTCATGGGCGATGAAGGAATAGCTAGGACAGCTTTTGGGAGCATTGAGAATAATTTTGTGGATAAAGTAAAAACAAAAGAAAGCAAATGCTGTTCACAATTATTTAGATGTTTTTTTCCAAAATAAAAAGTCTTGGGAGAATTGAATTTTCTACATTTTATTGCAATAAAATTGATTTAATTTAAAATAAACTTTTTATTATTATCATGAATATTTTTCATAGTCTATATATAATAAGCGTAAGCAACTCAATCCAACACCTACAAGACAAACCCAAGAAAAAACACACAAAAAGATATAACAAAACGGAGCAAATACATATTCCCCAATCCTCTGTTTTTCTTAATGAAACATACAAACTGGTCCTTGTTCACCATGACTATTGTTCTTCTTCCTTTGTTTAATCTCCTGATGACAAAACTCTCTGCTACTCACTTTGTTTCCGTAAATATCACTTCTTTCGAGTGACCTAAATCACTTCCACGATCTCTTAAAAAAGCTCCTTTTCTTGCTTTTTTCTGTGTTTTTCTTTTTGCAAGAATTCATCTTGATGGATCCAATTAAGTTTCAACACTTGAAGATGGAGAAATCCAGAGGAATCTTGAATTTCCAAGCAATAAGATCGTTCACGAGCTTGTTCAGACTGTTCGAGCTTCTTCTTCTTGTAATCTTGATCTCCAAACTCTCTTTCCCTTCTGTAAAAATCTCTGGGGACATTTTCAAGGAAGCAGCAGTGTTTCTCGTTAGCCCGAGATTCGTTTTCTTCATCGGAAACGCAATTGTAATTACTCTTCTTGCGAAATCCGGACGATACAGCTCGAGTCACGAGCCTTCAAAGACAGCAACAGAAGCTGCAAGCAACGATCTTTACCAAGAATTTCTTCACAAGAGTGAGAAGAAGAAACCCGTAGTTTACGCTACGAAAACAGAACAACTAAAGAAGCCGAGTGGAGGGAAGAGGGTTAGTTTCGGGAGAAGCCAATCGCACAAAGCGTTTGAGGCGGTTAAGCCGCTGGAGAGTACCAATGGTGAGAAAAACATGAAGAGGTATGTGTCGGAGAAGCATATGAGGGTTTGTGACTCCGACAAGAAAGTAGTGGTGAGAGTTAAGAAACCAGAAGATGGAATGAGCAACGAGCAATTTAGGACAAAGATTGAAGCTTTCATCGCTAGACAAAAGAGAATTCAAAAGGATGAAGAACACTTGATAATCTAGCTAGATCCTCTTTGCTAGTGAATGTTTTTTTTTTTTTTTTTTTCCTTCTGGTTATAAACTTGAATCCTCTGTTACGTAATCTTGTAACTTTGCCTTAGAAATTCTCTTTATCTTTTACTCTTGTAAACCTTCAAGGTTGCTTAAGTAAATACAACAAATGGTAATTAAAAACAAGATTTGTAAAATAGCTACAGAACCATAAATGATTTAATCTCTTATTATAAATACAAATGAAGAAGTTAATGAGACTAGTTATTCAAATGTTACGAACTCTCCAAATTAACAATTCGGCCATTGACATAGTAAGAATCCAGAGACGTGGACGTCAAAGCATTCCAACTAAAGTTTCTAATTCTATCATGCTGAATGTTGTTTGTATCGTTTGGATTCATGGATGAACCTAGATATTTATTATCTAGTTGGGGTAAAACTGAGTCCATCTGATTGATGTAACATTCTAATTTGTGTAATGTGGTGGTACATACGAGAATAAAGATAATTTATCCACTATCTATTAAAGATGTGTGAACTACTGAATAAGCGATTTTCAATATCATGGGATTGATGATAAAACATAGATAAAGTTCTCGTGGTAATTTAGAAAACAATTAATTAAACTTCTGATTTTTCCAAAGTAGAACTCAACATTTTGACGATAGTTAAATCTTCATACCAAAATAGGTTTGAGGACATACAAATGCATGGTGACGGTCGGATCACACACCTCGAATTTAGGTTTGATATTAAATCAGACGTGGTTAGTTACACTAAAGCATCGAATATTTGATATACCCACACTAGCTAATGCCTAATCTGGAGAGAACTAATAGAAAGTTAATAGGTAAGAATATAAATGGTGTTTCCAAATGCTGGATAGCATTAGGGTTATGGATAAAAGGGAATAGAATTAATAACAGAGGAGAGAATTGTTGGTACTGTATATGTCGTCACGTTATCGATCTTGGTCTCACTTTTATTGGGAATATATTTCAATCCCATTGCAAGTAGTGTAGAAATACCCATAACGTATTTATTTACTTTCAAAAATGTGCTATTGATAAGCCAACACAAGAGTATTGATTCTTTGATATTTTAACTAACTAGAAATAATTAGGTAGCGGACATATGCTCGAAATTTATGCTAAAACCTGAATTACGTAACACTATATTTCAAGCATGTCCGATAAGAACACTGGTAAAAGAAAATGTCAAAAACATTATGAAATCTTGATTCATATATATGTTTATGTTTAATAATACATAATTAACGGATTAATTTTACCTAATATATTTGGAGAACGGAGTGTGGTGAAATTATCTTACGTGTAGGAACCAAATATCTGGAAAGGTGAAGAGGCAAGATACGCTTGCATGAGAAAAGATTGATGCCAATCTACGAAGGATACACGTGAGATAGCCATTATAAACCTGTAAGGAACATATCGTTTATTATAAAATACTTACACTTCATTGTTTACTGTATTTTTTATACGTTCTCCTTACATGTGAGTAGTTATTTATTAATTGGGAGGAAAAAAGAAGTTATATTGTTTACCAGACAAATTTGTTATGAATATTTTAATTGTTATACTCCCTTTTTTGTGGATAACATGTATTATACAAAGGTTAAACTCTAGCGATGACACAACGATGATACTAACACAAAGTATATGTCATACATATTTCCTAGTTAAACATGCTGATTTAAATACATACCATTTGAGTTTAGAGTATTTAATATAAATGTTTATATGGACCAAAACATTTCAGATGGAACTTGCATTATATAGTGATCGCCAATATAAATTGGAAAACAAAAATGACGAAAAGTATCTAATCAATATACAACATGAAGAGATTGAGGAGGCAGGTTGAATGAATTTATGCCATAACGTGTAGTCCATTTTAGGGTCATCAGCATCCCATTCATTTGCTCATGTTACTTAGACAAAACATCACTTAGAATCTCTCCTTTAGCATAATATATCTATTGTTAACCGAATCAAGTAGAATTGTCTAGATATTTTGGTAAAGGAAATAAATACCCTTAGGATTCTTGGATGTAGACTATCTAAACTAAACAAAAGTATCGTCACGTCGGCCGTGTCGTACATTTAGCTTATGAATAGCTTTTGTTAAGCTATATGAGTTCAATTTTATTATCAGGTTAAATAACATATTTTCATAATCATAATAAGATCAACAATATAAGTTTGTCTACTCTGAATTATTGTCCAACAATGTCTCACTCCATTTTCAGACCTCTTAAACCGTATCTATCATAGTCTACTTCATACAAGAAAAGATACATAAATCAAATTTCTTTTCAAATAAATTAAAATTTTATCCTATGAAAAAATATTCAGTTGTTCATGAGATATTTTTTTTCTTCACTTGAATTCCAAACTTAACTTTGTTCATGATAAAATTTTCTTATTCCAAACGATTTGATTCTCCACTTGGTAAAAGGAAAACTAGAATCATCCACATTCAATTAACTATGAAGTTCTGACTGAATAACAAAAGAAATTGATTAGGGGCTAAACAGCCATTTTCATATCTATTTTCTTGTGAGGATCATAGCCAATGAGCTCAAAGTCATCCGCAACAAAAGAATCTATATCTTTCTTCTCTGGATTTATCTTCAAAACCTGTAAATATCCCAAAGATAAATAAGCATATAGTTGCAAAGAATTATTGGTAGATTATGCATTCATCAAACTCAAACAAGATTGAAGAATCAGCAAATCATGTGTTTGTTTATACTCACAGGAAAAGGTTTTGGTGGGTTCTCAAGTTGCTCTTGCAGAGGCCTGACATGGTTTTTGTAAACATGAGCATCTCCAATCACATGGATAAAATCACCAGGAACAAGATCTGCATAATGTCAACAAACTATCAGACGATGACTGATATTTGAAATCACAAATTTGCTCCTTTTATAGTGGGAATTAGAACTTTACCGCAGACGTGAGCAAGAATGCATGTAAGAAGGGAGTATGAGGCAATGTTAAACGGTACGCCGAGACCCATATCGGCTGAACGCTGATACATTTGACATGAAAGTTCTCCATTTGCAACATAAAACTGTGCAAACATGTGGCATGGAGGAAGTGCCATCAGCTTAAGATCAGAAGGATTCCAAGCTGACATTATAATCCGTCGATCATCAGGATTGTTCTTGATCTTGTTAATTACATCTAAGAGCTGATCAAATCCTTGGCCAGTATAATCAGCATGCATATCTGTGTACCTGTAGAGAGAGATGAACAAAATGTCTCGACACAGAAATCTGTTTTGCCAAAACTCAGAAAGTGTCAAGAGATAAGAGAGAAGCTACTGACTTAGCACCAAAGTGTCTCCACTGAAATCCATAAACGGGTCCAAGGTCACCTTCCTCTCTCTCAGTCAGTCCAATACTGAAATTAAAAACTTTCAATTTATCAGTGTAATGGCCACAAAGCTTCAAGTTGTGAAAGAAAAATGCTGAATTAAAGTTTACCCATCAAGATATGCTCTCGACGCATTCCCATCCCATATACGGATACCCTTTTCTTGAAGTACCTGCCACTTACACAAACTTCTCAGAAAGAAAAAAAAAATCTAGTTCATCTACATATGCTCCACATCTTGATCAATCACGGTGCTTAAGGCATGAAAATGATGATAAATGATCTGTTTTCTTACCTTTGCATTGGTTGAACCGCTTATGAACCATAGAAGTTCCTCAACAACACCTCTCCAGAAAACTCTCTTTCAAGTGAAATGCAAACAGATCTTGTTAGTCCGGATATGCAGGGAAGACGAAGCAAACTCTCTTTGGGCTTAAAACATGAAAAGTCAATGTAAAAGTGAACATACCTTTGTCGTCAGAAGTGGAAAATTCCTGCGTAAATTGAATTTCATCTGTGGATCCAAAGATATGGAAATTTGTTAACTTTTGATAAGCAAACCAGAACAAGACATTCAGATACATATTATGAAGTAGTAACTCACCTGACAACCAAATTTAGATAATGTACCAGTCCCTGTCCTATCGTCTTTTAAGTTTCCATTTGAGATTATCTCTTTGACCAGATTTAAGTAGAGATATTCCTCATGCCGGTCAAAAATCATTTTAGGAAGAACAGAAGAAAACTTCTTCCAATCAACTTGAAGAACCTTTGACCCATCACTCTCATCAGAGGCTTCACCGGCAGAAGAACTCTTTACACGAACATGAGTCGTGAAGGAAAATCGAAGACCATTTTCACATATTGGAAACGACGAACACCAAGGCTGATATGCAGAAGTGTCAACCGTGGGAATAAATGTATCACAGTCGATACTTGTATCAATCTCAGTTATGTGGATGGCTTCACAGCTCGGTTTATTCAAAGCTTCCCTACAATACAACAAACATAACACGATCAAAGAGAATTAAAATCACGAAAAAAGGGAGAGTCTTGACTATAGAACACACACCTCAATATGTCGCCACCTCCTATTACAAACACTTTCTCAATGGACAGACTAAACGGAGGTGCAGCTAATAAGTCTAGAGCAGAATCTATGCTACTGCAAGTTACAACATTTTCAGTGTTGGCTATATCGAAACCGCTAGAACGAGACAAGACAACATTCAGGCGACCAGAGAGTGGCCTATACTTTTTGGGAATAGACTCCCACGTTTTCCTACCCATAACAACAGCGTTCTTCTTAGCAGAATCCGAAGTGGACAAAGTTAAATCCTTGAAGAACTTGAGATCGGTAGGCAAATTCCATGGAAGTTTTCCGTCTTTACCAATACCCATTTCCTTGGTTGCAGCTACCACAACTTGGTAAGTACTCTGAGGCTTTGAAGTCATGATCACATTTCCATTGAGAGTGTTTGCCATGGTTGAAATTGAAACCTTGAAAATGTTTGTCAATGAGGATGGCTTAGGAGAAAATTTACAGAACCACCTTTGAGACAAAGGCAGCAATGCCTGAAGATTGAACACAAATAAAAGTTGAGAAGATCACTAAGCAATGCAATTGCAATCACAAGATTACTTATTTCAGGACACTTCATTCAACATAGAACCAAGTACATTTTTCACTTCTAATAAACACCTAACAGGACTAATTGCAAACATACGATAAATTAATAACACACTCACAAATAAGCACTTATTTAACTGTAACTCCACCAGAAAAGGTAGACATAGGGCAATAGAACAAAAAACACGTAAAATGCAAACATAGTCAAGTTCACCACTTACCGATTTAAACGCTAAAGGTAGAGTCTTTGCGGAGTTTTGCAAACACCTAAAAAGAAAAACCAAAACTTCAGACGAGAATTACAGAATTTCAAAGACAAAACGCTCAAGACCAAACTCATATCAAAGTGTGAAATAAGGGGATAAGTCCTCAAAACAATGACAGAGATTCTTATGTTCTTCATGCATTTATCCATATAAGATATAATAAGCCAAGCTTTCTATTTCTGAATCTAAATACTTTATCAATTACTAAAACAACAACTCCATAACTAACCTCATTGGAGTTCACCAAATTCAATCCCCATTCAGAGTGAATCTACGCATTCATGATTGCAAACAGAGGCAAAATCGACAGAAACAAATTCAGCATTCATATTGTTTTTTTACAAAAAAAAAACTGAGATTCCAAAACCCTAACCTTGAGACGAAATCAAACGTAGCGTCTTGGCCGCTCGGGGCTTCGGAGAGGGTATAAACGGCGGGAGACGACGGCGACTGAGTCACACTGAGTCGTTTAAATGAAGAAGAAGAAGAAGAAAAATCAGCATCGACCCATTATTATATTGGGCCT
Source organism: Arabidopsis thaliana (assembly GCF_000001735.4). Classification (NCBI taxonomy): domain Eukaryota; kingdom Viridiplantae; phylum Streptophyta; class Magnoliopsida; order Brassicales; family Brassicaceae; genus Arabidopsis; species Arabidopsis thaliana. The sequence goes on from NC_003075.7 coordinate 16,514,403, forward strand.
CAACTGGACCGAAAATAGGCCCTTTTAGAAACGATTCCAAAGTTAATTATAAAGAATAGTTAATATTGAAATAGTTTGTCATGTGTATCACTTATTATTAGATCGAATTTTTGGCTTCTTGTACAATGTTATAATTCCTGTAGTAACCTATTGTATAATTGTGAATGATATATAATATGTGAACAAAAGAAACAACTTATGTATCTTAGCACCGTCTATGGGGAATATCACCATGTGGTGATGTATTTCAGGATATATCATTTACAATTAGTTTGAAGGGAAATTAAACCTTAAGATTCTTGGTTATTAATTGTTAATAGACTGTAATGATAATATTTATTTGGTTTTTCCATTGTTTACTATAAACTAAATTCACTGTATGTGTAAAAAGTTTAAATTTTGTAGATAATGTTACGATACAATCATACAAAAAAAAACAATATCATGAGATACTTGGGTTGACATCAAATGTTTTTTTATCATCGACAAAATGTTGGAAGTAGTGGGATGCACTTCTCCTAATACAAAGACATATTTCTCTCATATTTAATTTATTTACTTAGAAACGATTCGTTGTTCATTAGTTTAAAACTAACTCTATGTATTTATTTAATAGGATTAATTGGATTTTTTCTAAAAAGTATTTCTATATTATGGAAAACAGTAGGAGGACCCTGTCAATATATAGATTGTTAGAATCAGAACTAAATAGTTGTCTACATGTTTTCACCTTGCTTCAAATGAGCCTCTCCATTATCTTCAGCCTCCCTTACCTCTCCCCAAACAATCTTCTCCAATAGAGGTAAAAATAAAAAAATAAACTCTCTCAAATTCTCTCTAGCTTTCTCATCTTTGGATCCTAAAACACATTTTGGTCATTTAACTCATCTTGATTCTTTAGATTCATCTAATCATTTCTCATGCGATTTCGATCTAAGCTTTTCTTAAGTGATCTTTACAATGTTGTCTTGGTAGGTATTATCGCCGTGTGAAACAGAGTGCTTAAAACTCATCTAACCATGGCTGAGACCAAACCTGGTTAGTATTTTCATACATTTCCTGCCTTTATTCACAGAGATATTTCTTAAGTCTAATGCAAATTACAAATTGTTAATCAGAAATAGAGATGTCGGAGGAAGAGAGGAAGATAGTGAAGATAAGCTCGCTGAAGAAGAAAGCGATAAATGCATCCAACAGATTCAAGAACTCCTTCAAGAAAAAAGGTCGGAGAAGCAGCAGCAGAGTCATGTCCGTTCCGATTGAGGACGACATTGACGCAGAAGATCTTCAAGCTCTTGATGCTTTTCGTCAAGCTCTTATCCTTGACGAGCTTTTGCCATCCAAACTCGATGATCTCCACATGATGCTTCGGTAAAAAAATTATTTTCCCTATTCAATCTCTTTATTTTCTTACCTTATTCACAAAGTTATTTCGAGACCGTAGTATTCTTATAAGTCAATAAGATTAAAAATTTTGAAACCTGATTTGTTAGTTTGGACTAGACTATAACCCGAGAGAAAATTAGGTCAAAGATTATAGATATCTGACCATATTCAACAAATAAACTGCCATATGTATTATTTTAAAGATAAGAAGTTTTCAGCGATAAAGTTAAATATTTCATATTTTTCTGATTAATCTCATATACAGATATATGCATACATAAACTTTTTCAAATATTTTAAAAATCAAATCTTATTTTTAAATTCAGACCAAAAGGATTTATGGAAAGAAAATAATCGAAGCGAAGAAAGATTTGTCAACACTTTATTTCCTAACATCATTTAATACAATTTGAACATTTTATAAAATTAACTATGAAGAAAATGAAAAGAAAAACCTTAGTCTGTTCAAAAAGAAAAAAACTTGGTATATCAAATAATATTGAATTTCATCAAGAAGATTTATATTTTCGTATTGATGAACATAAACAGATTTTTGAGAGCAAGAAAGTTTGACATTGAGAAAGCTAAGCAAATGTGGAGTGACATGATCCAATGGAGGAAAGATTTCGGCGCTGACACAATCATTGAGGTGAATCTTTTTCCTAAAATCTCGGAGCATTTAATTGGATCCAACTTTGCATCTCTTGTGGGTTTAAAAAGTTCTATAATGTATGTTTCTAAATGTGATGTAGGATTTTGATTTCGAAGAAATTGATGAAGTGATGAAGCACTACCCTCAAGGCTATCATGGAGTTGACAAGGAAGGCAGACCAGTTTACATTGAGAGACTAGGTCAAATCGATGCTAACAAGCTACTCCAAGTGACAACAATGGACCGGTACGTGAAATATCATGTCAAAGAGTTCGAGAAGACTTTCAAGGTCAAGTTCCCTTCTTGTTCTGTAGCAGCAAATAAACACATTGATCAGAGCACAACAATTCTTGACGTGCAAGGCGTGGTACGTATTTAATAAATTCATTTCTTTATGATCTCTTTCAGTTCAAAAGTGGGTAAATTCAAAACTGTGCGTGTTTTCTGAGTGATTAGGGTCTTAAGAACTTCAGCAAATCTGCAAGAGAGCTTCTTCAAAGGCTTTGCAAGATTGACAATGAAAATTACCCTGAGGTATATATGTAGCTAATTAGAATAAATATGTTTTCTTATAAGCGCGTAAGTTGTTGATTACCGGTTTATCTTGTAGACTTTGAACCGGATGTTTATCATCAATGCTGGTTCTGGATTCCGGCTCTTGTGGAGCACAGTTAAGTCGTTTCTTGATCCCAAGACCACAGCAAAGATTCATGTTCTTGGGAACAAATATCATAGCAAATTGCTCGAGGTCATCGATGCTAGGTAACATCATGCTACTATAAAATTGTTGACTATATATGTTCTTTTTTGTTGTCGAAACTCGAACATTCATTAGATGTTTTGTATTGTAAACAGTGAATTGCCTGAGTTCTTTGGAGGTGCTTGCACTTGTGAAGACAAAGGAGGTTGTATGCGCTCTGACAAAGGTCCATGGAATGATCCTGAAGTTCTCAAGGTAACTAACAATTTACCAAATTAGGGACTGAAATTTATAAATTTGACTAGCTTTTCTGAATTTCATACATACAAAAACATGTTTTTAAATGGAAGCAGATCGCTATAAACCGTGAAGCTAAGTGTTCACCGATTTCAGAAGATGAACACAAGCATGTAGACCAAGGAAGATCAACTTCAGGTTTCGAAGTAAGTTAAATAACAATAATATCTTTCAATCAGCTAATTTATATAAGCTTATTGAGATTCTCCATTAACGCTGCAGAGTCTTGAGAGAATCAAGAAGAAAACCGATGAAGATAATGTGTATGAGAAGCAAATTGCAACCATTGACAAGTCAATGGATATGGCATGGCTTGCCAAAACTCAGAAAGCTGAAAACTTTCCAATCTCTAAAGGTATAACTAAACTCATGTAAGAAAGAAAAATGTTTCTTCTTCTGCACGCACTAAATCAAAGATTCTTTAGGGTTAGAGTGCTATGTTAGGAAAGGGGCACCCAAGAAAGGAGATGGATTACTTGTGGGAGGGGTCATGGCCTTTGTGATGGGAATAGTTGCAATGGTTAGGCTATCAAAAGACGTTCCACGCAAACTCACCGAGGCTGCTTTATATGGAAACTCAGTCTGTTATGAGGAATCTACAAAGTCTAAGCAGAATCAAGGTCAATTCGCAGCACCAGTCTCGAGCTCTGAATATATGTTGATGGTGAAACGTATGGCTGAGCTGGAAGATAAGTGCATGTTCCTTGACTTGAAACCTGCTCATGTCGAATCTGAGAAAGAAGAGAAACTTCAGGCCGCGCTTAATCGCGTTCAAGTGCTTGAGCAAGAGTTGACTGAGACCAAGAAGGTTAGGCAAAATTTAAACTACCAGAAATGTTCCGGACAATAACCAAATCTGGTTCTTTAACTAGAAATCGATGATTGAGTTTGGATTTATTTTTGGTTTAGGCTTTGGAAGAAGCACTTGTGAGCCAGAAGGAGATTTTGGCATACATCGAGAAAAAGAAGAAGAAGAAGAAGCTGGTAAGAACAAAACATTCACACACATCGGTTATTTAACTTCCAACACTTTTGTTTTCATTCATATATACTAACAGTGTTACATATTTTTCAGTTTTTCGGATTCTAACTAAGTGAGGAAAGAATATGAGATCATAAAGCAAGAGGCTGAATCAACCAGAGAGAGTTTGTTTGTGATTTTGTTTTTCAAATGAGGAATAGATTCAGCTTAAAAGCAACAGACTTGTACATTTATCTGAAGTGAAAACTATATTTATCTTTTTGGCTGTGACATATTGTTTGTGTGTGCATTTTCTAATTTCTCTATGAATTTTCTGTGATTTTATCCACGTGATTAAACTATATTCTACGATTGGTATTGAAGTTAAGTTTTATTATATCACCGTACCGTAAGTAACATATTAGTCCCAGAAATTATAGTTTTGTAAAGTGAAATAATATGGAGCTTACCCAAACATAAATAAGTAGGGTTTGTTGTTTGGTCATGTGATTGAGAAAGATAGAACACAAATTGAATTTTGTTTTCCTTTTTTTGCATTTGCGTTTATTACTTCCTTTAGTCCTCTCTCTTTCGTTGTCTTTCTTTTGGTAGTCCCCACACAAAGATTGTATGTACCTTCCATGATATTTACGGATCATATTTTTCCTGCAACAATATATAAAACTTTTTTCTTATTTATTTGTAACAAAAGAAAGCACCATGTCCGTCAATTTGTATAAGAAATTAGATATCTAAAAGCTAGACTTGTTGCCAAACGAATTTGGTTTCTAGTAATAACAACATTAAAAGGAGAAAAAAGGAAACACGTACGTGTAGATATATCAACCAAATCAATCTCTCGACAAGCTTTTTATATACGTGAATTATTGAAGATTTTGATTGTTAGATATAGCGAAATACACAAAGGGTTTCTTTAAAGAATATATATACACAGTTAAAACAAAAATATTCACAGAGAATCACATGAAGTCTTGAGACCATTTGTTTCCTTCGAAGGTCAAAAGATGTTCTACTGAGGTCTGTAGCCACTGTAAGAAATAATAATTGTACTTTGGGATTAAAATATCCAATTGAAACATCAAGCAAAATTGTAATCGAATGAACCGTGAACGTGTAATAAATGGACACACATGTACTTTCTCAGATTCTTTTTGAGGATTGCGGAGAGACGTTTGTCGACATTGGCGTTACATCATTATCAATGATAATGCAATTTAATTAAGAAAAAAATGATTATGCAAATTAAGATTAACGACGATGAGCGGTTGGTCTATGTCGGTTAGTTTTGTATAATGAGATTTCAAGATCCGAAGAAAATTTTGACCTTTTAAAAATTTAACCCAATTTTGTGAGAGTATCCCCGGAATTTTGGAGGTTGGCATGATTAGATATCAACTATCAAGTGTGTCGTACCATTCATGTAATTTCTTTTTTACTAATTTTGTTATATTTCTTTTTAACTGTTTTGATTTATTTATAAATAGACTAAAAAGTATGTTGAGTGAATATGTTTGGTGAAATTCATGCATCGTTTTTGGGAAGTGGGCTGGATCAGTGGATCTCTTCCACACTTTCCCAAACTAATAAAGAGAAACTGAAAATAAATAAAAAACGAAAAAAGTTAAATTATTTAATCGTAATTTAAATTTTGTAAAACAATTTTTATAACTAAAACACCATCTGTGGTAAGACGGTGGAATACATTAAGAATGTAGTATTAAATTACTACTCTACAAGTACTTAACTAATTATTATAATCCTTACATATTATCAGCATCTGAATAATTAACCCAGATTAATACGTATAAATCTTTCACAAATTGGAGAATAAGATTAGGAAATGAAAACAGCTGTATTGAGTCTGGAGAGTTCGTATCCCAACCTCACATGTCCCTCTCACCTTTTCTTCTTCTTCGGCCTACTTACACATGTTCTTCTCATTTTACTCTAAGCACAGATTCTTTTGTATTTCTTAATCTCTTTTTATTTTTATTTCAGGTTTTTTTTCATTTGATTATTCACAAATTAACTATTTTATTTAGTGTTGGTGGTAATTGATTTTTAATTAGTTTCATAGATTTCTGCAGACAAATTCTGGCTTTCATGTTTTTCTTTTTGCTTTTTTTTTTAATAATAATTCGCATTACAAATATATCATTAATTTTTCTTTCTCTTTTGTCGTTACGTGAAAATAGATTTGCTGTGTGTTTTTTTTCTCCCGACAAATATAGACTTAGAGCATTTCCATCGCGAGTTTCTGGATTCTGGTCTATTAAAACAGAACAAAAAATTCAAAAAATGTGGAGAGAAAGTAAAAACGTTTCTCACTTGAGAAACTCATTTTTGCTTTTGTTTTGTTTTGATTGGTTCAAATAATAATTAAAAAAATAAATAATAAAATAATAATAAAATTTATATTATTTTATAAAAATGGGTTTCTCACCGATGGAGATGGTCTTACTGTTTTACTGAAGAAGATTTAATAAAGTTCTCGCTTCTTTTTTCCTCTGAGCTTAACTTTTTACTTTTTGTGATAATAAAAAGAAGAAAACAAAGAAAAAGTTTTGTTTTCCTCTAAAACAAAGAATAGTTTTATCTGCAATCTTTGTAAAAGAAACTGTACTTTGTTTTTTTTTTCAATTTCTTTCCTCCTAAGAAATCACAGTACTAAACAAAACCAAAAGAAAAAAAAAAAAAATTTAGGCAGGTCAATTTTTAAGCTGGTCTGTTTTTGTGTGAGCTTTAATTTTCTGTCTTTGAAATATCTTTATCTACCACGACAGTTTATAAAATTTGAAAGGGAAATTTATTTGGTATTAGGTTTCTAAGAACTTCAATAAAGCTATATTTTCAATTACTTGTTATTAAATGCAAAAAAAAATCTAAATGGATGTTTAGGTATAACTGCAACAAAATTTATGGAAAAAACAAGACTTGATGAATGTATAATCTCAAGAGTTATTTTAAGCATAAATTTAAATCTAAATTTTCTATTTAAAATTATTTGATGAATTTTTCTATTTTTAATTATGATAAATGCAAGATTCATAGTATCTAAATTTAATACAGTATATGATTAGGCTTTTCATTAAACAATATAAATATTTTTTTTATCTTGACATAATGATGAGTAAATAATTTACCAACTAAATACATATAATTTTTGATCAATACCATTCAAAAGAAGAAAAAACACTTTCTCTTACTTATCTTTGAATTAATTTTGAAATATTTCATTAAGAAAAATTAATTGTTTAAAATATTGCTTTGATTAATGTAGACACTCTAGAAAACTTTTTAAAGGTTAGGGAAAAAATGTTACCAAAAAAAAGTTAGGAAAAAAATGTAAAAATAAAGAAAAGAATCTTCTTCCCCTAATAGAATCCAAACAAATGTATCGCTTACCATCAAGTTGCACAAACACTCAAAACGCTTTTTGATGATTTTTCTTCTATAAAATCTTTCTCCTCAACCATTTCAAAGCCCCCTCTTCTCTCCTTCTCTCCCTTTTCTCTCTCTCTCGAAGATATCGCCTTTAATTCCTTCTTCTTCTTCTGATTTCTTCAAAGATTCATTTCTTAGAGATCTCAGCTTCTGTAAGAGTAGGCTAGCTACCAAAAAAAAAGAAATAGAAAAAAACATTGATGCTTAATCAGCAGTTCTTGGTGTTTGAGACACATGTCTCCAATAATACTCAGTGAGATCTTTCTCTCTGGGTTTATGTTAAATTCCACAATCAGGCGCAGGACCCATCTTGTTCAATCTTTCTCTGTTGTCTTCCTTTACTGGCTTTACTATGTCTCATGATCTCTGAACTTATCTCCAGTTTTATATCTATACGCATAATTACAACAAAACCCTAGTTTCTTTTCAAATTTCTCTTCTTCGTTTTTCGTCATCTGGGTCCTGTCCTGTTCTGTTGTGTCTTGTTCTGTTCTGTTTTTAATTCCCCTAAAAACCCATTTTAAAATATTTTATCTCTCTTCTCTTAAAAAAAACTCTTCCCTGTTTTTGTTTGTGTGTTACTAAATGGAATCGTCGTCGTCGGGAACAACTTCGTCGACGATTCAAACGTCGTCAGGATCGGAGGAGAGTCTCATGGAGCAGAGGAAACGTAAACGGATGCTCTCAAACCGTGAATCTGCAAGGAGATCAAGAATGAAGAAACAAAAGCTCCTAGACGATCTAACGGCTCAGGTTAATCATCTGAAAAAAGAGAACACGGAGATCGTGACAAGTGTCAGCATCACAACGCAACACTACCTAACCGTTGAAGCAGAGAACTCTGTTCTCAGAGCTCAGCTTGATGAACTTAACCACAGGCTCCAATCTCTCAACGACATCATCGAGTTCCTCGACAGTAGCAACAACAACAACAACAACAACATGGGCATGTGTTCGAACCCTCTGGTTGGTTTGGAGTGTGATGATTTCTTCGTGAATCAGATGAACATGTCTTATATTATGAACCAGCCTCTCATGGCGTCTTCTGATGCTTTAATGTATTAAATGTGGACCTAAAAACCCCCTCGAAATCACAAAGAAATGGGGCCGTTTTTATTTGTCCGATTTAGAGACATGTCCAAAGAGAGAGATTTATATATAAAAATGGGTCTGTTGTTTGATTTGTTTCCATTTCAAATTTTTGTTTGTTTGGGTCCGTTTTAGGCGTTAGGTATCTCTAAGCATCATCGTTATGAGTGTGTCTGTAATAAAGGCTCTGTTGCCGCATGAGTACAAAGTGTTTTCTTAATATTGTAATATGCTTATTACTTTCTTTTTATTCTTAAGTACTAATCCCATTTTTATATAATTTCTTGAGCATTAATAGTAAAGTAATAAAATGTATCGTAGTAAGAGTTTCGCATGTAACGTACGCTCTACAGAATCATGTTTCACGCCAATCAAACATTATAGTAGGCAGATGAAATATCAATGATAAAATAGCTTGTAATTTTGGGTAATCTTCAACTCGCCAAAGTAAAATTTTAAAAAGGTGTTAATGTTGATTAAGGTGTTTTTAGTCATGAACGAGTGTGGATGATATTAGATTCAGTTTATAGATTTGGATCTATTCTTAAGAAGAAGACTTACGAAATTCAAAACTTTTAAGAATCTAGATGAATTGAGGGTTGGTAGGTTAATGTTGTAATAAGAAGAAACCTTATTTTCTTTTTGATCTGGAAAAAGATAAACAACATATAACATCTTACATAAAATCCTTTTATGTCTGAAGATCTCTCAGAATAAGAAATGAAACTGTGCAGATTCTTGTAAAATATTTTAAACTTATTTCTTGTGAATTTTGGAGATTTTTTTTGTGTGCTAGACTTATAGGTGAAATCATAGCCTCTTGTATTCTTTGCTTTTACACATCATCTTTTAATTGATTTTCTTATCTCAAATTTCTTTTTGGGATTTTAAATTTCACAGTTCCATTTATCACCAATAGATCCATATACAAGTACATCACAAAATAATGGTTATACTACATCGTGAGTAATAATGGGAATCCTATTCTACCCTTTTGGCAGAACTATACTTTTTGTTGCTGGATAGTTTGTTTTATATCCATTGATCACGGATGGTTCATTTCATAAATATTATAAATAGAAAGCCTCTTTTTATTTTATATGAAGAAGTCTTCTATTTGATAATTGCGGTATATATTTTTTACCTTTATTTCAAGTTTAGTATTCCTTCTTGAGAATATCGTACATGTGTCGACAGACTCGAGAGATTATAAAAAGGCATCTTATGTGTTTTGATCTAGCTAGGCTCTTAGGAACATTGAAAAGATATGTAATTCATTGCTTACTGTTTGTAGTTTCGAAGATAATAAAGACCCAAAACGTAAGTTAAGTGAAGGGGTTAATTATTAAAAAAAAAACTAACAGAATGTGAAGTACTAAAGGAGATAGTTGATAAAAACCAGAATATCATTTTATACTAGCTAGAGTATACGCACTAAATCACCATATGCATGGTAAAGATTTATTACAAAAAAAAAAGAAAAGAAAAAAAACACTATGCTAGAAAATCTGAAATTAGTGGGATAATAATCGTGGATAATTTTAACCAATAACATGAATTATGTAATACATTATTTATCCGATGATACACTTGTTATCATGCAAAAAAACACCTTATTCATTTTACGATTTTCCGATCATAAATTTTGTTTTAAATGATATCTTCTTCCATAAGCTTATATAGCAAATGCACCTTTTATAATAGCCGTTGTTAAAAAATTCAAAAACATAATAATTTGGAAGTGATAATCAATTATGGCAAATTTGTCATGTGCAGGGAACAATATTTGCCGGTACTTGACCTAAAAACACATGATAATTCAAAGACTTTAATAGTGGATCGCCTAATTAAATGATTTTATAACGTTTGTTAATTATCCTAGATCTACCTGAACAAACATAATTGATAATCAGTCGGTTAATTATGTATACAATATATATGCATCTAAAGAATCTAATATAAGGTTCTTTTCGTTATATAAGAGAATATATATATATATATATATATAAGTTTATTAATTATAATGGACTTTCACAAACAACTTAAAGATCTTTTGCATGACGTAATATAACAACCTATCAGCCTGAAAAACAGACAATCAAGAAGGTTGGAGGAGTCTTGGAGAAAAATATAGGAGCCACAGGACGGTCGTGAGTCAATCCATAGAGACATTTGGTTACATATATAGATTGTGGGTTGGTTTATGCCTAATTAAACTCGATGTACTATACTCTAATCCCACGAACAAAGACAGGCATTAACTTTTGATCTACATTAAAACATACACCAACTGATTTTACACGAATTGTCTGCAGATATTCTTGAAGATTCCCTCAGATTGAAAGATATATGCTTGAGAAGAGCTTTAGTCAAAGGAAGAGCTTTAGTCAAACGATTAGACAAAACTCAAAAGGAGAAAAAAATCCCAAAAAACATATCTATATGATTAAAAACGTTTTTAGTGATGCTCACAGGGCGAAACGAAGGTAATGTTTTGTCTGCTAGTGGATCACATTTCTTTTCTATTCCCACGTAACATGCAATTTTTTTTTAATTTTTTTTTGTACAAACATGCAAAGGTATTTAAGGTTGTCAAAATCATATTTTTTTGTTATCAAAATAATATGTTAAATTAGAGTGAAAATGTCATTAGAGTTGCGTAAGCGCGCAACTTTCCCAATTTTGATTAGTTCTCTCTAATAAGCCTCAACGATTGAACATAATTTCAACCATGTTACGGAGGTCAAGAGATGATTAAAAGACATAATAAATCGTCCTTTACAAATATTGAAATTCTTAGCCGTTGTACAGCTTATATACTACTTTTTTCACTGTCATATACTTCAATTTAATTAATATATTCGTAACTAAAATTCATTTATCATATTACTATATACGCTATAGACGTTTTATTTTTCTTTTAATGGAAAAGAAACTCAACCGTATTATAGGGACGGCAGCCAACAGTATATTTTAAATTTTAAAAGCCTCCAGTGTCAATAAAAGGCCTCCAGAAATAAAAGTCTACCCGGCTACGAGCCAATAATGGGAAGAAGTCGGTGCTTTTTGTATACATTACTCTAAAGAAAGGTTCAGAGCAACATAAAAAAAAAGGAGTGGACAAATCTAGACTTTGGCAACCAAACAAATTATGAATATTTCACTAGTAGTATATAATCTATTGAATTGTGTTAGTGATGTCGATGTATATTCATGCCGATTAAATTTGTGTATTTGACGCAACTAAACTTATGAAAATGTTTCAATGTGCATGATTAATTGCTTCTTAGCTAGATTTTGTATATGTTAATGATAACAAACAAGAAAACAGTAAGCAAAAAGGTGACATGGCTTACTTAATGTTGAAATATATGGTATTGGTAGGTAGAAGTTGGAAAACAAAACAAAACACTTTTTCCTCTTTACGATTTTCGGATTCTCCATTTTGTTACATCATGATATGAATACCACTACTTTTAAACTGCATATATATCGACGTATGCTTTATTCCTTCAAGTAAATTTTAATAATCGTGAAAGAGAATGTTTATAGTCAATTTATAGTACAAATGTGTCTAGTATTCTGTATACATGTATATGCCTTTTATATTCTCAAGTTTGTAGATTTTCTTTTTCTATAGTATGGTTCTCATTTCATGTCCATTGAGATATATATGTTCAAAATTTATGAAGATAATTGTATTTTTCTTAACGCAATTGCGCTCAAGAAATTCTTTAGCACTAGTTTTTTCTTCTTTTTTTGGTCAAAATTCTAATCTTTCATTATTCAATTTTTTCTTTAATTTTGTTTTTGGGCACTGGCCAACTAAGAGAAAAAGGTCATTATGTATAATCATCTCCTTGTTAGTAAAGTAAACAAATCAAATCATAATTAAAAGACGAGTATGACAAAACTTTAAACTTTAAAGTAATGTTTTTTGATAAACAGAGAATTCAGACATATATTTCACATTTCCTTTAGATCCGTGACTTAATTATATTTTTATTTTGACTTATGTATGTTAGGTTCCAAACCTGAATCCAAGCGTAGCTTAGGCTTCGAACCTCAAATGTCTGCATAAAATTTAGTTACCATTATTGTAGCTGGATAGTTAGATTCTCCACATTTATATAATTGTTTTTTTAAAAACTATTGGTTTGGAAGCCACCGATTTTCAAGGCCTAATTTAGAAACAACATTTTCTCCATGAACTCTTTTGATGCGTAGTCTTAATAGAAATCTTTCAGTATTATTGACAAGAAAAAATAAGATAAAAATAAATAAATAAAAAATAATGACTAACATAGATGTGAAAAGTCCTTATTAATATTCAAAACGCTCCAAAGGAATTGCACGACGAGACAAGAAAAGCAGGGGCGGCTAAGAGAGTCCTTTAGAAACCAATCTCATTCGAATAGTATTATGGTTTATTGAGAAAATTTATAATTTATGTACTAGGAAGTAAAAAGTCATAGCCGACGATACTCAAAACAGAATTTTCCTTCGAGTTCAAGTATTTTCTTGTTAATTAGTTCGGAATCGAAATTTCAATTCTAAGGTTTAAACTCTTTATTGTGAAAGTCACACACTCGTGTATTTAGACTCTAACATAGAGTCGAGAAACCATACATGTATAATGTATTAGTTGAATGGTTTCGTCTAAACTCTATGTTACAAGTAACAAGTCCATATAAATGAGTAGAACCCTACACCAAACTCTAATTCCTACTTCTTCGAAAGGATACCTAAAAGCCCGTGAAGTCTAGAAATCTTTGATTTTATCTACATGTATTAACTTTGTCAGCAACACACGTTCATACCGGATTTAAAGTTTTGGTGCAAGTTTCTATCGAGAGAGCTTTGCCCAACATCTTAATATAAGCCCAACCTTTTATAAATAAGCACAAAACAATTATAAAGCCTCACAAGTAAGTTAAAACATAGGCCCGAGGCAAATGTTAATGGTACAGTATGTTGTTGATTCTAATGTCTATTACGTGTACTAACTAACTACGAAGCCCATTCAAGAGTTTAACCGGCCCAACAGGTTTACTATGATTGTTTTGTATTAATATACAGCTTGACTCTCATTTTGTAATAGAAAAATATATAGCGGTGTTTAACAAGATAAATTATGCTATCTATAACATTCTAATCCAGAATTTGGTTCCATTTAAAAAATTAATTAGGCCGGTTTTCTTCTAAATGAGTTGTGGTTTCTTGTTAGGACGTGCACTCATACCAGCCTTAAAAAAATTAGTGACAAAACAAAACTGAAATTTTTAACAAAAATAAATAAATAAAACAAACAAAACTGAAATTAAGAATCGTGAGGGTACGGTCATCATCCACTACATCATCTTTACTCCTTTTTATGTGCAACCATAAAATAATACGTCGAACATTAATTATAGTGACGAATCAGTTCATTAAAGCAAAGTTCAAACAACTTTGTTCTCTTTCCATAATCTCAATTAATCAGTAATCCATTTAATTTATCATTGTGTGACGAATCAGTGCATCGAAGCAAAGTTTAAACAACTTTGTTCTCTTTTTTCCATAATCTCAATCAGCAATTCATTTAAGTTTAACACTTTTTAGCAAAAAATTATGAGAAAAATTTATGACTCTATCTTTCAGTAAGTATGTTATGATCGATTAATTTGAGTTAAACGAAGTAGTGTATCATATATAGTATATCACTATCAGATTTATAGAGGCCTAATCGTACATTATTCAGTTGGTTATAGCTAGCGATATCTCTTGATTGGAGAATAGGAATGGAACTTTGACCGATATTGAATACCTAGTCTTCAAGGATTCTACAATATAATTATGATGATTTGGTAAATTTAATTGGGTTATGATAATGAAGGCACTCATATTAAATAATCAGGTCACTAACCTCTTTAGACTTATTGTGGCCAACAATAGGAAAGTAGTCTCCTTTCAACTTTTTCTCCAATCCCACCATTTCCATGAACAATTTTTTTAATTAAAAGCATTAAGAGATATTTGCATTAATTAAATGATGGATAAATCAATTGTTGTTATGGTATTTTACTATTTTTATTTATTTGTAATTGATACAATCTAATTTTGAAACTCAAGCTAATCTCTATTTAAACCGGTTTTTATTGTTGCTTTTTATTTAAAGCATTCACGTTGGCTAAACAAATTAGTTAACTTTTAATCGTGTTATTTCTTTAGAGATTATATATAGTGATATACCAAACGCATTGGCTTCTCTTTTTTTTGATAAGGTACGTGTATCTAAATACACAAGATACAGCTTAAGGCACATCAAAAATTGAAAGGAGAAAGAAGATGGGTTTGTTGCCATTGGTGAAGAAACTAGGTTTCATCATCTTTCTTCTAGTTTCAGCTTCAGCGTTTGCTCTCTGTTCTGCAGGTTTGTTTCTTACTTTTTTTTCTCTCTCTCTATCTACATATTTATATTCCTTTGTTTGCAGCTTTTCTCTGCAACTTCATGTGCCTCCTACTGAGATCAGTCTTTTAGAAAGTAAGATAATAACATTAAGAGCTTGTGCTCTCCACATGTGTGTTAATGACGACTAAAGGAGAAAATTAACGACATAGTATGTTACGTTAGTGTTATTTGGATTGATTAATCTTGGATATAAAGAATAGACAAGCTTAAGTCTCTTTTTTTTTTCTTTTTTGTAGGCCGATCATCCATTTTAATCTATAGCCAAGAAGATGATCATCCCGAGGTATTCGTTTTAACTCCAAAAAAAGTTGCCAACTACCGTGCGTTGTATATCTTTACTTAGTAAAAAACCGAACAAATTGATAATCAAGATCGTAGTTATATGATTTCAAGAACAATTTTGTACGTTGGTGAATACATTCTATTTGTGGACAGGTAGTAGAAAGAAGAATACATGAGCATGAGAGAATTCTGAGAATGAATTCAAGAGACTATGGCCACTCCAGTCCTAAACCAAAGCTCGTGAGACCTCCTTTCAAGCTTATTCCCAACTGATCATGCATATCACCGATCGACTATATATAGATGCCAGACTTTCTGAGATGTATAATATATGTAAACCTAAATACTAACACTGCAATAAGTTTGAATGATAATCATATATATAAGTTTCAAGATATGTTTTCTAGTAAATTAATGATTAGATAGTGCTCTTTGCTATCATGCAGAATGTAAATTTGGTGAATAGTCATCATTAGATGAATATTACAATTTATCTGATAGAATCCTTATGATCAAAATTAATATTGAAATATTCGATTAATTCTGAAAACGGATACAGATTGTATATGTGCCAGACAAAAAAAAAGAGAAGAGAATTGGGAACGTTGCAGTTTCGTAGATGTGATAAGATAATAAGTCTACAGTGTAATGTCCATCTCTTGCAGATCTCAAATTGCATTTACCATATTCTGTTTGGTCCCAATGACCTAACCTCACTTATATTCTTGTACAAAAGAATGTTTACTTTATACAAATATTTCTAAAACTTTTTCTTCTGACCAACATTCTTCCACTACAGAATTGAGACTGATCATAAGTTCATCACACCTATGCTTTATTCCTCTCCATTGCTTACTTCTTCAAGCTACAAAATCATGTACCAATTGTGAAGAATTTATCCGGTTCTGGCGACTTCCGGGGTTTACATACTCCATTTCATCTCCCGGGATGGCATTCTCGTAAATATCCACCCCGGAAAAGTTGTTGTATGCCTCACTAGACATAGCCACAACATTGTCCTGTCCTTGAGAGTTTTGAAGCCCTAGAGTCAAGGACACATCACCACGACCCAATCTTGACGTATCAGCCACATGATATGTAGGCTCAACTGCCATGAACCGGCGACCATCCATATGACTGCCTTGGACCATGCCACGAGTTTCCTCGCCATATCCATGTCCATGGTCCGGTTTGGTCTGGTCTTGTGAAAACTCTCGAGCTCGATCTTCATCATCAGCAGCAACAGGTCCTATCTCAGACATTTTCGGTGTATTTTCGGAAGACGAGTTGGAATCATTCTCTGTGAATTCCTCCTTGTATATCTCCTCCACCATTGGCTTCCATAAACGCACTCGTGCATTTATGAACCAGTTTGAAACCTTTTACAAACATAAAACACACAACAATCAATAAATAAACTATACTATGAAGAGAAAGAAACAATCTTCAAATAAAACATTCCTTACCTGACCGCGGCTCAAGCCCGTTTGTCTTGCTAGCATGATCTTATCAGAATCCTTTGGGTAACTATTCATGTTTTCAAACAGTAATCATCACTATTTATGAAGAAAATGTGTGGAGATAAGATTCAAGGGAGACTTACGGGTGAAGAAAATGCTCAAAGAGCCAAGCACGGAGAATCAAAACAGAGTTTTCAGGTAGACCGCGTTGAGGTCTCCAAGCTTGAGGTTGCATAAAACCTCTTTGTTGTCTTAAATGTTGATCAACGTACTTAAGCCGGCTTATAATCCCAACTCTTTTCCCATCTGATCCATCTTGTTGTTCCCCAAGGCATTTACGTAGCACGAGGATTTGTCCGGATATCGCATCCCTTAGGCTACGAAAATGGCGAGAAATTGTTTGAAGGGCGAGTGCTGTGTATGGCTTAGCTGCTCCATAACCAGCTATCACATCGAACGAGGATACAACTATCTGCATCTGCTGGTAATATTGCTTATATCTTCTATCCACCTTTACCAAAATCAAGAAATATCTCATTTTCTTAAATATTCAACATATCCTATATATACCAAATGTAACAACATTATGGCTGCAATTTATTTAAATGTATGCTTTTTTGCATTTAAAATATTATAACAAAAGGCCTATAAAAGGTAACCATCACATGATCAAATTAAGAAGATTAGGTCTCAAGTTATTACCTCATCCAACATTGACAAGAGTTTTGTCAACTTGCTCTGCATTTCTTGTCTCTCCGACTGAGAGATGTCCGCAGGAGGATTCGTGCTCGAGTCTTGAGTGCTCTGATTCGGTTCTTGAGGGTTCTCATTGTTTTTATCTCCCTCTGCCTGAAACTGCTTTAGAGCTTTCTTTACATTAACAGCCTCATCTAGAAGCTGTTGAGCCGCCTTAAGATACTTTGAGTTGGGAATTGTTCTCACAACATCCAAGTTCTGATTCCCGCCCGGAAAACTCTGTGTTGCATACTCATTGCCTCTCGGCGCCATATTTTGATGGCTTATCTGATGAATTCCTGGAAGAATCTGTGAACCAAGGCTAAGGGACAGTCCCTGACCGGTCTGAAGAATCCCCGTGGCACCTGCCATCGCGCTCATTAGCTGGAAACCGTTCCTGTCACTCGCTTGATCTCTCCAAGAACCGAAATCTTGACCAATGTTCTGCATTTGTGGAACTCCCCCAAATCTGGACAATGCTTGCCTCTCTTGTGAGGCTGAGACATTGTTAGCTTCAGTTCTTCTTTCTCTACCGGCTGATTCCTCAGAGTAAGAAACTATAGCATTCTGGATCATTGAATCTCCGGGAATAAACTGTGTTTCTGGATAATTCTCCATCGAAATGGAGTGTTCTTTTTGGCTCACTTGAGTTCCATAGTCCCTTGTTTTCTGATCAGGTCGTAAGAACTTAACCTTATGGAGGAAATGCTTGACATTAAAGACAGATTCAAAAACAATTGAAACAGAGCAGGATCCATATAATCAGTGTATTGCTAAGAAACATGTAAGATTTCAACATGTCTTGAATATATGGTTATGCATGCAATTATGGAGATGCAAGCCAAATCCATAGACAACAAAAAAAAAAGAAGAATTGTATAGAAATAAAAAGATTAGTAAATTACCTGGAAACCAAACTGCTACTTCTGATGGATTGTTGAAGGAGACAACAAAATCTTGAAAAGAATTAAAAATTAGAAAATGTGAAAGATTTTATTGATATCTTAAAAGAAAGAAATCAGAAGGTTACGCCTCTTTCTCTTGGTTGTGTTTTTTTTTTGGTATGAGATATAATTTGAATTCATCATCTCATCAATGTCACACGTGAAAGACCCATATCATACTCTCCCTCCTCCGGAAGAAAGAAAGAATGGAAAAAAAAAACTTTGAATTTCTTATTTAATAGTATATAATATGGTAATAAGAAAATCAAATAAAAACTTTATTTTGTTTTCTGAAGATATTGCTTCAGAAAGCCATAATCTGGTTGGTGCTTGAACCTCCTGCTTCTTGCTTATTGATTCCTGGAGTCAAGTCTTTGGTAAAGAGAAGAAAATTATTGTGAAAATGTTATATAAATGTATGGTTAAGGAGTTTCTATCTTTAACAACCAGTTGGTCGACCTAAACCCCTCTCTCTTCATCTTTCTCCCAATCCTAAACCTAATCTTAATCCCAATCCTTATCACTCTCTGTCTCTTAATTACACATTGATTAAATCAATATCCTCCATATAATCACATTTCTATTTTCTTTACTTAAGTTGAAAAGTACAAAGAATCAAAGATGCTACTAGCTTCTTGACATAAAGTCATCTTAAATTTAAATTTAAATTCGGAAGTGTTGAGTTATATAGTTTATTTTGCAAGTAAACAATAAAAATTTAGCAGATTAGTAGATCGTGGTGAATTTTGATTAAGTATATATATCACAACTTGTTTTTCTGATGAATAGGTCATTAACTTATCATTATAAACACATAACTAATGTTTATTATGTGAGTTTTGATTAAGAGTATTAGCTACTTTACTTTTTAAGTAAGCCAAGCCATGATTGTTTCTTCTTCCTTTTCTTTATATATTTCTTTCATACTTTTTTGGTATCTGATTATACATTCGTGGACTCTGGTCGTCCAGAGGCTATGCAACTATTAAAGAAATAAGGGTCCCAAAAAATAACAAACACAACTTTTTCTTCTTTTTTATTTTCATTTTGTAAACACCATAAGTGCTCGTTTTCCCCACTGAGTTTTGTCTTTTCCTGGAAACAACTTGTAGATATTTATGGATTAGTACTTTTTCTTTCAAATGCTTCTAAACTTAGCATTCACTTTCTTGTTTGACAGAAGTCTATATCCTAAGTCCTAAGTCCTAACTTGGTAACTACTATAATCTTTAAGACTAGGGTCCAATACTGATTAGAGGCTGAGAGAATCGTTAGTTCCATGGGCGAGACTTGAGAGCAACAACACAAAGATAATGAGAATGACTTAGATAGTGATAGGAAGTTGATCAGGGTGGATTTTTGAAGAAATATAAAGTATTAGGTGTAGAATGAAAATAGAGGTATAGCTGTCTGAATAGGGACAGATGTTGCAGCGAGAGGGTCAGAGCCAGAGATGCCGTAATAATACGAACAATGAACATCTCTGAAGGAAGAGAGAGAGAGAGAGAGAAAGAGAGAATCTAATGGGATACGAAGCGAGAGATTTTGTTGGCCCAATAGAGCTGTAATGTCCCAAAGACACATCCTTTTTTCCATAACTATAACATTTTTATTAGAAGACCAATTTAGTTTGAAATAGATTATTGTCTAGTTACTAGTCTCTTGCATGTGTTTTTAACACATATAGACGATACAAATACATTTTGGCAGATATTGAAACCAAAAAGACGGAACAAAATTTTGAAGAGAAGCAATATAAGAGTTTCAGACCTATATGAGAATAAGAACTAATTTCAAGATCAACGAGATTATATAACTACTACCATGTAGAAGTAAAGATATACATAAAAGGTAAGAACGAGGTTCTAATGTCCAAGATCATATTCAGGCAGATAACTTTTTTTTTTTTTTTTTTTGAGCAAATATGGGCCTAATTCCTTTTTTTAGCATACAATCCAGATATTGAGAATGAATCTTATTTTTGAAAATATGGGCCTCTTACCAAAGCCTATTTAGTCTAAAGTGAGAATTGTTAAATGTAAAAAGGCATGCTCATATTAAAGAATAAAAATTCACCAAACTCTGTTGCAGAAAAGTCTTAACCAACATAACATTAAACTGCTTTCACATAGAAAGCAAAAGTCTTAAACAACATTACATTAACTCCTTTCACATAAACAGAAAAGTCTTAAACAACATTACATAAACTCCTTTCACACAGACACAAAAGGCTCTTTCTTGCTCAACGCATCAACACTCTTAGTTCAAGATTTCACCTGTAATGGGTGAAACATGTTGGCTCGTAGACTTCTGCCCATTTTTCGAACCGACCACTACCATAGGCTTTGGTGGTATCAAACCGGCCCTGAAAAGCATGCTTTCCACTGTGTCTGTTGGTTGAGCTCCAACAGATAACCAGTACCTGCATTATTCGAGTACCATAGAGTGAAAATCAATTTCTTTCAACAGTTGCACAAAATAAAAAAGAAGTTTAGTTAGACACCAAGAACTGTGTGGATTTAGACTTTTAAACCAGTCTAATCAAATCAATCATACAAGCAAAACCAAGCCTCACAGAAAACTTGCACCAGATGAAATGCATTAGGTGTAGAAACAACCAAACATGACTGAGAGAAGCAAATGAATTAAGGATTGTAGCCTTATGCAAATAGAGTTTTGGACACAGAATCAACAGAAAGCATCTCAATTTGTCACAATCTAAGCAATTAGGCAGCATCATTGTGGCAAGAACAAGTTTATGACCTTGCAGAATACTAAAGAGAATGAATTAAGATGATTAAAAGACAAACAAGAAAACACATTCATGAGGAATAATCAATCATATGGATAATGTCGAGAAAGAGACTCTTTAGTGTTTCAGTCTTATCAAACAATCATGAGTTTCACATCTAACTGGTGTCCTAAAATACTTGACACAATTATACAAGCAAACAGGAATATGAAGATGATAGAACAAGTAAAAAAAACATACTTGATTCTGTCGAATTTGAGGCTCACTCTATCCGCATCTTCTTTGCCTGAAGACGTACAAGTAGATTCATGATAGCAGAGACATTAGGAAGTGTTCAATTTTACTGAGAATTGAGAAATGTATATAGAGGAGAAATAACGAACCTTGGAGTGGATCATAAAAGCCTAACACCTCGATTTGTTTACCGTCCCTGCGCGATTTTTCATCGGCGACAACTACACGATAGAAGGGTCGGTGTTTACAACCAAGACGCGCGAGCCTTATCTTCACCGTCATCTCTGCTTGGAAATTGAGGTCTGAGAAGTGAGAAGAAAGAAGATAAGTAAAGGTTTTTATTTAAGCTGGTGGGTTTTGGCTTTTTCCCCTTATCTGTGTTCTCTTTCTTCTGTTACGATCGTTATTGATAAGATGGGCCATGTTGGGCCAGTTTACATTTTATCTCTTTATTCACATTAAGCCCATTAGATCTGCTATACGTTTCTTTTCGTGATTTGCTATACAGAAGTCACTTATCTAAAATCTCGGATTATCCAGAAATTCCAAAATATTCAATCAGCTTCCTGTCTTTAAGGATCTTCCTAAAAGAAATTGCTTCAAAATGTTCAATTTGAGAACACCAGCATCTTGTTATCGTATAGGTGTTTGACTGTTAGTAGAGAGATATACGAAGTCCATAGTGCATGCAACAAGTTAGATATAATAAAATAAAATAAAGTTATCTCCAGTCTCAACCACTCAGATGTCGAAATTCAGAGTGATGCGTACATCCTACGAGTATGACTTTTCAAACAACCACCAACATTCACAAAAATTGCAAAAGCTTCTACAAAGATAACCAAATTAACCACCACCAAACACAAACCTTCTTCCTGTTAAATCATTGCTACAGTTTAGCTGTCGTTTTCAATTCTAAGGTTCACACAAGATTAAACGAGCTCATCTATCAAGAGTTATTATGATCCATTCATCATCTTCTCCATTTCAACACTACAATTTGCTAACCCAAGATTCACAATCACAATCTGATCAACCAAATTAAAGAGCCATCAAAGAAAGCGATCAGTTAATGAACAATGAATCCTAAAATGCGAGTTATTTAATTTCCATCATGTACAATGAGATCTTCAGAAGCATCCGAATTACTTACTACTAAAGAGGAATTGAAATTGAACTAACAAATTTACACATCAATTAAACCCAGAAACTGAGAAATTCTACCGAGAGTTCTTGAAGAAACCATCCCATCGCCTTGTGAAACTTCGAAATCCCAACACAATCAGCACTTGAATTTCATGCCGAGACCATGCTTACCACGAACGATACCAGGCTTCAAAAACGGAGATATCTTCGAGGCATAGACCTTGGCGATTGCTCTTTTCCCCAGTTTCCTCATCCTTTGTCTCCCCACCTTCTTACTCACGCTACGCGGAACCAACTCTTCGTCAAGATCATACGAATCGTCGTACTCGCGATCTTCTTCGCCGTCGTCATTAACACTATCTCCGTACGTAATTCCAACAGAATAACCAGAACCTCCACCGAGAAACATCATCCGCTGCTGAGACCATCCAAGATCATTCTCATCAACTTCATCGCGAACGACATCATCGCCAACATCATCATCACCATCCAGATCCACGGCGAGATCACCACCGTCAGCAATAGGAATTATCTCATGCGGCGGAGAAATGACAGAGGGTGCGACAAAGGAAGCGTCGTCAAGAGATATGACGTCATCGTCGGAAAGACTATCGACGGAGAAAGAATCGTCGGAGAACTCGCCATCAGAAGGATTAACAACTTCCCAGAGATCGAGATCAACTTCTTGATCGAGAATGAGAGGAGACATGGTGATAACCCTAGATCGCTGCGCCATTTTCGAAATTGTGTGTTGTTTAGAGGTTGCTTCTTTGATTTTTCAAGACTGTTTGTTTTTGATAACCAGAGGAAGTTACCCTATTAATAGAGGCAAACCACCGAGTGTTATCTTGTGCTAATTGGTAGTTACACTGTTGAAGATACGTATTTACAACCAGTTATATGTTGCCACGTAAGGATTATTTTGCCACCTCAGCGTCGCCAGAAAGTTTGCCAGTAAATAAATAAGTGGACATGTAAATTTGATGTCGTACATTTATGATAATAAAAACTAAAAAGATACCTTTTCTTCCATTTTTTTAGAATATACCTTTTTTTCCTTTCAACATCTATAATTTGATCATTTCTTTCTAATTTTGTTAATTTCTGATTATATTAAACACATTTTCTCTGTTTTCTGTTTTTTTAATCTAATTAACACATAAGAAAAAGGGAGTTAAAAAGAATAAATGTACTCTCCATTTCCATTTGATGATATTCTTTAAGTTTCGTGGCTCTTTTTCAATTTCATTGGCTCTGACATTTTGTTTTTAATTAAAAAGGAAGAAACAAACAAAATGTGAATCCTTGTGAGTTGGCTCACTGGCAAAAAAGAAAGAAAAAAAATTCAGAAGCCTTTGTTTTCATCGATGAATAAATTAACAAACAAAACTAAAAAATAGGATATTCGCTGGCCGAATCGCGTCGATCCACATCGCAGGTGAGGGTTCCTGCAATTTATCCCTCGTGGTCTCTGAATCTCAGATCGTCGTCAACGAATCCTCCATTTTCTGAATCAAAATTTTCTGGAAACAATGGGGAGCTTGGGGACGATGCTGAGATATCCGGATGACATATATCCGCTCCTGAAGATGAAACGAGCGATTGAGAAAGCGGAGAAGCAGATCCCTCCTGAGCCACACTGGGGTTTCTGCTATTCGATGCTCCACAAGGTTTCTCGAAGCTTTTCTCTCGTTATTCAGCAACTCAACACCGAGCTCCGTAACGCCGTAAGTTCTTCTCGCTCTCGGCCTCTGTGTTGGTCAACGTCTTCAATTTTTGGAGGAATCCAGATATCTGACACTCATTTATTGTTGACGTCGGCGATGATTGGTTTCTTCTGTAGAATCCGATGGCTTTGAGAGTTTGTGTTCCACTTAGTTCAATATGAGTTATGCAGATTCTTATTAATTGATTCTGCAGTTTCTTCTGAGCTGCAGTAAATGCAGATTGTATTTTAGTGAACTATGATTCGATATGTTTCCACATATAAAATGGTGTGTGTGTTCGATCACATGCTATCAGTGTAGCTGTGTTCAGTCTTGCAGCATTTTCTTATTCAATTTTTTTTTTTTTTTCATTTTGTAGGTGTGTGTGTTCTACTTGGTTCTCCGAGCTCTTGATACTGTTGGTTAGTGTCTCTTAACTTTGCTTTCAAGATTACCTTGATACGATGAGGCTTCTCCAAAATCTGCTATATTTCTGTTTTGAAATGCTTTTATGTTAGAGCCATCTTTCTTCTTCGTGCTTCTGCTGCTAATATTATTTTTTGTACGACAGAGGATGATACTAGCATACCAACTGATGAAAAGGTTCCCATCCTGATAGCTTTTCACCGGCACATATACGATACTGATTGGCATTATTCATGCAAGTCTGAAGAGTCTCTTAACATCTTCATCTTTCACATTCCATTAATCTTTGACTGTCTAACTGACAAATTTTACTTGTTCAACTTTAGGTGGTACGAAGGAGTACAAGATTCTAATGGACCAATTTCACCATGTTTCTGCAGCTTTTTTGGAACTTGAAAAAGGGTTAGTTCTAATATTTGCTATACGCACTTCTGTTCTACTTTATAGATTTTTTCTGCTCATGTTGTCTCACGTTTATTGAGTTACTCAATTTGTTGATACTCTTATCTGCTTTCTGACAATACTAATTACCTCATTTTTAACATATGCTTTTGTATATGAAGGTATCAAGAGGCTATCGAGGAAATTACTAGAAGAATGGGTGCAGGGATGGCCAAGTTTATCTGCCAAGAGGTCTGTGATACAGAGCAGTTTTCGTAGTTGGATTTGTTTTTGAGTTATGGTGACAAAATGTCTTGAGCTGGACTGAGGTCTCTGTTTCAGTTAGAATTCTGTCATGCTTAATCTTTTCATAAGTCATAAATATTGGAATGCCTCATGTGATGCTTCTATGATATGACAAGTAGTAATTGTATTGAAAGTACCAAAACTTATTTATAAGTTTTGTAAAGAAATGAAATCATTTGTTTACCGATCCAGTTGATCCAGTTTTCACTATTATACACAGGTAGAAACTGTTGATGACTACGATGAATACTGCCACTATGTTGCTGGGCTTGTTGGTTTAGGTTTGTCGAAACTCTTCCTCGCTGCAGGATCAGAGGTTTTGACACCAGATTGGGAGGCGATTTCCAATTCAATGGGTTTATTTCTGCAGGTACAACAATGTATTTTGAGGTGTACAATGTTTCTTCTTCCTCAAATCTTTTGCAATTTCGGACAATTTCTATCATTGAATGATTTATAACACTGGTCTTATTTGCAGAAAACAAACATTATCAGAGATTATCTTGAGGACATTAATGAGATACCAAAATCCCGCATGTTTTGGCCTCGCGAGATTTGGGGCAAATATGCTGACAAGCTTGAGGTGCATACATACCACTCTCAAGCTCTCATCTTAGGTCTGATGTTACCCATATTGACTATTTTCTGACAGTGCCTTTTTGGTGATTTGTAAATTGTAATGTAGGATTTAAAATACGAGGAGAACACAAACAAATCCGTACAGTGCTTAAATGAAATGGTTACCAATGCGTTGATGCATATTGAAGATTGCCTGAAATACATGGTTTCCTTGCGTGATCCTTCCATATTTCGGTTCTGTGCCATCCCTCAGGTTAGAGAACGAAATATCACATAATTGTTAAGTCTTTAAACTTCACATTGAGAACTGTTTATATTGTTTTCCTCTTCATATGGAATTAGGTATTCTCCTCTTTAACTACGTCTGCACTAATATAGAATGCCTTAGAAGTTAATATTGCTTTGCTTGGGTGTATTTTCTTGATTAGATCATGGCGATTGGAACACTTGCATTATGCTATAACAATGAACAAGTATTCAGAGGCGTTGTGAAACTGAGGCGAGGTAAGATGTTAAGCCTTAGAAATTATGTAGGCCAATCCCTAATTTCTATTTATGAGAAAGGAAAACCCGTTATCTTTTATTATCAACGAGCTTGAGAACGTGTAGTAGCTAGCCTTATTATCTGAAGGCTAATATCGCTGAACAACTATCTATTGTTTAGGTCTTACTGCTAAAGTCATTGATCGTACAAAGACAATGGCTGATGTCTATGGTGCTTTCTATGATTTTTCCTGCATGCTGAAGACAAAGGTAGTCATCAGTTCCATGTTTGTGATTAGTTTTTCACTCAGTTTCTGTTTAAAGAAAAGAATCATATGTGAATTTTCTATCGACATATATGACATAGGTTGACAAGAACGATCCAAATGCCAGTAAGACACTAAACCGACTTGAAGCCGTTCAGAAACTCTGCAGAGACGCTGGAGTTCTTCAAAACAGGTACAGTCTTTTATTTAATCCCAAAAGCTGCATTAAATCCTCTCACTAAGAAACTGGTCACAAGCACCTATAACTAATCTTCCAAGTATTCTAGAATAGGATGATATTATCATAATCTTTCTTTCTGGTTGGGTTTCTGCTGAATCATTGTGTCTCTTCCTTTCAGAAAATCTTATGTTAATGACAAAGGACAACCAAACAGTGTCTTTGTAAGTTACATAGTTTCCCTTTTCCATATAAGTATCTCATTTTTAAAAAAATACATAAAACTTATATTCTATATATTCTACCCGAAAATGCAGATTATAATGGTTGTGATTCTACTGGCCATAGTCTTTGCATATCTCAGAGCAAACTGAGTGATCCATGTAAGCGAGTCTGATTGTATCACCATCATTCAAGATGTTCAGAGCAAATTTGAGTGATGAAGTAATCTAGGTTGATTCTTATTCACGCCACTGAATCCTAAGCAAGATTGTTTCCAGAACAAACAGAGTTTAAGCATGGTTTAGTCTAAAACCATGGATTCTATTTTAGTTACTACCTTCGTTATCTAAACGTGCATTTGTTCATCTATTTTTATTCCTTGTGTTTAAAGTTCTTTCTTTGTTTAGTTGCGTTTCTTCTTTCGTTCTCTTTTGGCATGTTTTAAGATTAATTTTACCAACAACAACCAGATAAAATCCAAATGCAATAAGAAAGAAAGAAAAATGACAATCGAAGACTGAAATCTCTTCTTTCTTTTTAGGTCGGCAAAAAAGTCTCTTCAAAGTATATAAAACAAAAACATGAATCAAGATTAGATTTATCTTTTTAACGTTAAGTGTGTAGCACGCGGCAAGCAATTTAAATGCAAAAATAGAACATAGTTGGACCAGTAACATGTATCACCGTGGCAAGCTTAAGAGCAAGGCTAATAGCGATTCTGTGGAAGTGCAAGGTATGCAAAGGCCGTGGGGTCTATTGATTTATTAATAGGGCCATATTTGTTGAATTATAGCACATGGCCTACCATTTTGTTCCCCAACAAATCCTCCATTGTTTCAAACGAGTTCTGTTTTTTCTCCTCTGTTTCTAAAAATGGGAAGCTTGAGTACGATTTTGAGACATCCGGATGAGTTATATCCGCTCTTGAAGTTGAAACTTGCGATTACGAAAGCTCAGAAGCAGATTCCACTTGAGCCACACTTAGCTTTCTGTTATTCAATTCTTCACAAAGTTTCTAAAAGCTTTTCTCTTGTTATTCAACAACTTGGCACCGAGCTTCGTAACGCCGTATGTTTTTTTTTTTTTCTATATATAGCTATGTTACATTTTTAGTTACAGCAATATTTCAAACATTTTCTTTGTTTTTATTAGGTGTGTGTGTTCTACTTGATTCTCCGAGCTCTTGATACTGTTGGTTAGTGCTTCATAACTATAGTATCCATATATTACCTTTGATTTGATGAGTCTTCTTCTCCAAGTCTTTTGGTTTTTTAATTCTTGATGATAGAAAAAGTTAGTATCATCTTCTCATATTTTTGCTACTACAGAGGATGACACAAGCGTACCAGTGGAGATCAAAGTTCCAATTCTGATAGCTTTCCACCGTCATATATACGATGGTGACTGGCATTTTTCATGTAAGTAATAAGAAGAGACTTTTCACATCTTAACCTTTCAGATGAAATTCTTTTCTTTTAACTTAATTACTCTTCATTCAATTTTAGGTGGTACAAAAGAGTATAAACTTCTAATGGACCAATTTCACCATGTTTCTGCAGCTTTTCTGAAACTTGAAAAAGGGTTAATTTGCTATATACAAATTCTGTTCTGTTTTTTATAAATGTTCTTGCTCATTTATTGATTGATCTACTGAATTTGGTGATACTAATTTTATGTTTTGTTTTACTAACTTATATATACAAAAAAGGTATCAAGAGGCTATTGAAGATATAACTAAAAGAATGGGTGCAGGAATGGCCAAGTTCATTTGCAAGGAGGTTTGTGATACACAGAATCTTTGTGATGTAGATTTTATTTTTTTCAGTTTTGAAGTTAAGCATCAAAACTTCTGAAGAGCTGAACTTATTTGTGTATTGGACAGGTAGAAACAATTGATGACTATGATGAATACTGCCATTATGCTGCAGGACTTGTTGGTTTAGGTTTGTCAAAAATCTTCATTGCTTCGGAATTAGAAATACTGACTCCAGATTGGAAGCAGATTTCAAATTCTACAGGTTTATTTCTGCAGGTATTCATTACAATGGTATAATATTGACATGTACAAGGTTTCTTCCTCAAATGTTTTTTGCAATCTTTGAAGTCTTTTGTATGTTATATCTTATTTGCTAGAAAACAAACATTATCAAAGATTATCTTGAAGACATTAATGAGAGACCAAAGTCGCGCATGTTTTGGCCTCGTGAGATTTGGGGAAAATATGTTGACAAACTTGAGGTACATAAACTTCACTCTCAAGCTCTCATCTGAAGATCTTATATTATAAAAAACAAATGTGACTCTTTCTAATAATGTAGGACTTCAAAAATGAGGAGAAAGCTACAAAAGCAGTGCAGTGTTTGAATGAAATGGTCACTAATGCATTGAATCATGTTGAAGATTGTTTGAAATCCTTGGCTTCACTGCGTGATCCTGCAATATTTCAGTCTTGCGCCATCCCTCAGGTTAGAGAAAAAAAACAAAATTCATCCCCTCTAATCTAATATTTTACTCTGCTTCAAATATCAACCAGAGAAATGTTTATGTTGATGTGACATTTTCTGTTTATTTGGATTAGATCGTGGCGATTGGAACACTTGCGTTATGCTATAACAATGTACAAGTGTTTAGAGGTGTCGTGAGATTGAGACGAGGTAAAATGTTTTATCTTGGGATTGGTTTTCAATCTGACACAATTTCATCATCTGAATCCCAAGGCTATTAACTTGTGAGTTATGTTCTATGTGAAAGATTATTTATTGACAAACAATTATATTGTGTAGGTCTAATAGCTAAAGTCATTGATCGCACAAAGACAATGGATGATGTCTACGGTGCGTTCTATGATTTTTCTTGCATGCTACAAACAAAGGTATGTATACGTTACTACATTTCCTGTGTATAGTGTTGGTAACTAGAAGATGAGATTGTATGTGTTTTAATATTAGGTTGACAATAACGATCCAAATGCTATGAAAACATTAAACCGACTCGAAACCATCAAGAAATTTTGCAAAGAAAATGGAGGACTTCACAAAAGGTAGACTGTTTTTTTTTTGGTTTCTTCTAGTTGTTCTATCAAATAAAAGAAGATCCAAAGTCACTTGACCAATCTTGTCATGTTCATTTATTACGAGAATGATCTTATATGTTTTGGTTGAGGTTCTAATGAATCTTTTTCTGTTTTTTCTTCTTAATGCTGGTCAGAAAATCTTATGTTAACGATGAAACACAATCCAAGGCTATCTTTGTAAGTTCAGATTTGTATCAGACTTCCATAGAAATTCTTTCATATATAGGATTAAGTTACTTATCCTCCTCCTCTAATCTACTCCTGAAATTGCAGGTTGTAATGTTTGTGCTTCTACTGGCCATAGTCGTTGTATATCTCAAAGCAAACCAATGTAAGTGACTCTGATTTTGTGAAGTCATCATGAACATAATTTCTAGCTTTTTTGAAATGTTTGATCAAATCTTGAATTGATAGTCTATTCAAGATTGTCTACGACTTCAACCGTCAAAATGTTCTGTTCTTTCTCTCTTCCTTTTCAGTTGTTCTGTTTTCTCATTTTTATGAAGTTATAAATTCAACCATCATGCTCATAATGTTGGTTTTCCGGAATTCTTACTGAAGTTTAAGTTTGATAAATTGCAGAGTGATATTTAAATAATGCACTAACACACTTAAGCGTATGATCATTTGCGTAAATTTGAAAAATAATCACTTCTTCATCAAGTTTCAAGGTTATCAAATGAAAGTAATTTGGACAAAAAATCACAAATAAGACCCGAAAAGAAGTGTATTCACATACGAAGATAAACAGAGATGTGGCGTTTACATCAAATGACAAAGAAAATATCCAAATCCAATATGAAGATAATACCTAAAAACTGAACTCTTGTTCAAGTGGCATCACTATTAGATTCAGAACATGGCAGAAACCCGCATCAACTCTGATCCTCATGCATATGGACTTCTGTTTTAGCCCGTGAATCTTTTCTTTCTTTTTCTTCTACAGAACACACAACTCTTCTACAGAAGCAACTCAATTCCATAACCAACAAAGAACCATAATGTTACCTTCAAATTCTCAGAAAACTTCGGACACTTTGCTAGCAAGAACTCGTTCCCGTCTTTCAATGTACCCATAAGGGAACCAACCAGCTTTGCCTTTGCATTCACCTTCGGCCCATCCACTGCCTGTAACCTGGCAATGACAAATAGAGAAGTGGTATATCAAACAAACACTACTGAATAACCGTATTGGTTAATATGAATTAAAGGAGACTTTGTTGGTTTTTCTCATGTGGGAGTTGGTTTACTATCGAACCTTTCTAACAACAACGTATTCACCAGTTGATAAGCTGAGCTCGACATCTGTCACACCGTGATATGGGAACAAGACCTGAAAACGTTTTTAAAAAGGGAAATAATATGTTATAATGGCACATCAATGAGGACCAAAAGGAATCTAGATGTAGCCTGTCTTTTTGGTTCTCTAATCAAAAACAGTTTATGTACATCCAGTTCATACGTGGAGAACTTATAATCCAATTATCTCTTTGATACTTTTACTACCAATATAAACCAAAGTTTTAACTCTAAAAGGAAGGTATTAAAGACTGAAAAGCATACCTCTCCTAAGAAGTAACCCATGCTATCTGTTGACGTGTCATGCATCTGAGATGCAAACACTCCATTAGCTTCCTCATATGATGGAGGTGGCGGCATACTGTCTGCGCTTGAGGGAGTAGAGGGAGCTTCTATACGTTGCCTCTCAGATACCATCTGTAGGTTCAAGAATGTTCCATTTTGTCCTTAGTTGACTCATATAATGATGAACTGATTGTTCGACAAGAATACTATTATCACAGGAAACTGAAAGCTGTAAAACTAATGCACACCAACCTCTCCTTCGAGCTGATCAAGTATTTGGAGGACTCTTTGATGGTAGGCGCGTTCAGATTCAACCTGTGATCAGGAATGAAAAATACAGTTGTTACATATGGGTAAGTAAATCAAAGTTGACCTAGAAATGGATCTTGTAACCAATCGCACTACCATTGAAAGAAGTCGTTCAAGAGTCAATTTCTGTTGTTGATCTTCAACGGAAGCTAAAGCAGAAGCAGCTTCTTTCCCCAATATTGTCATATTTGATTTTAGGTCGTGAAGTTTTGCTTCAGCAGATTCCAGTTTCATCAAGATGTCAGGATTACCTTGAGACTCTCTCGCCTTTGCTTGGCGTCTGGCAACTTCTGTAGCCTGTTTGGATTAAAGCAGGCGCATAAGTAAAGTTCTATCATGCGAATAATAAAATGACTAGTTCTTGGAAGAGGAAAAAACCCATATTCTACTAACGGTAATTAAATAGCTTCATGGTATTATCTTTCACCGTACCTGAGCTTCAGCTTCTTGGCGCATTCTGTCATAGCGTTGAGCAAGATGTCTAGCATCCTCCAATGGAGCTCCCAAAACCATTGCCCGTAATGGCTCAGCAACCTAACAAATTCAGGATTGACATATGATTGTAGTAGCCAAACCGCAATAAAGAAAGAACCAAGTGAACACCATGACATTAATTGACTTTTAAAGAGTATGTAACAAATTATTCCAGATAAAAGAAATAGATCTTCCCACAAATGGCAGTCATTCCACTAACAATGGCAGGAAAGTAATTATTTGTGTAGTTATATTGCATGCAACAGATATGTGCTATTGCTTAACACTTTGATGGAAGATGAAAAAGACAAACCTGTGTACCAAGAGCCTTCAACATATTTCCACGTTCCTTCTCCATTTGTGCTCGAGCACGCCCATAGTTCAGTGCAGCCCGTGTTAATACGTTACCATTCGTACATGTATTCTCTGAACCATATTTCCTGCTATCCTCAGACAATTTCGTACCTGATGAAAAATGAGTGCAAAATGAAAGACAGGCCTGTGAGCCAATTCAAGTCTATAACAGACATAAAAAAATACAATAAGTTAAAACTCAAAGGGTCAAAAAAATCACCTATTTCAACTTGTTTTGACCCTGTAACTATATAACCTTCCACACCACGAACAATATCTCTTTGGTAATGCTGAAAACGAAGAACGAATGAGTCCAAAATCAATAGTAATCAAAACTTCAAACTAGTCAAAAGCTTAAGAAAAACAACCTTAGCAGCACGAGTGGATATGTAAAGCTTTTCTAGCTTCTGATGCTGATTGAGTTCTGCTTCATCAGCTAAACCAGAGCCATATCCCCCTCCTCCAAATTGCTTAAAGACAGCCTTAACCATTCCACAAAAACTAAGTCAGTGTACTAATTAACCTCAAACTCAAGAACACAAACACCCAATCTCATGGTAACTTGGAACATGTAGCACCAATATGTTAATCTATCACTACAACATCTTTCAAATCCCAGCTCACAAAACTGAAACGGATTCTCACATAAAAGTATCCTAAATTACCCTTTGACAAAAACTTCTCCAATTCTACAGAATTTTACCCAATCTCACATCGAATCAACGTATTAATCACACTCAGATCCAATTACTCATTAAGTCAAAAACCATCGATCCGAAAAAAAGCTAGCCCCTTTATCATCATCACATTATTGATTCATTCACCAGAAACCAACGACTCAACGGAATCACAAGAGAAGATAAAAACAAAATCTAGAAAAAAAGATACAGAATCGGGATCTAAGCAAATGGGCAAACCAAAAGTTAAGAACTTTAACCTGCTGCTGTCTCGCAACTTGTTCTCTCAACCTGCTAGCTTGTTTTCTAATTGCATCCATTCTTCACCAGATCAAGAGCTATTCACAAATCTTCTTCCTTCTCTCTTTCTCCTATTCTTCCACTTTACGAGTTCCCTCCGATTACTTGGAACAACTCAGAGAAGACAGAGATTCGAAATCGTCAAAAATGGCGTTGAGCTCAGAACAAATTTCTCTGCTTTCGAACACGAAGAAATCAAAGATAGACAAAGTCTCTGTTTCACCAAGAAGGTTAATATTGGGCTCTCTATAATAGCCCATTGGGCTTGAAAATAAAATCCAGTAAGCTATAAATTTATATCATCTCAAAATAACTAAAAAGACGCAAAACCCTAGACATATATAAATGAAAAGCCAGTGAATTAGGGCTTTCTCTCACTTGTTGAAGCCGCTTCTTCTTCTTCCTCACTGTAGCTCGTCGTCGCTACACCATCTAGAAGACCCTTAACCATGGCTGTCGGGTAAATCTCTCTTCGCATCTCTATATTCCTTGCTTGTTTCTCCAGTCTCTGTATTGGAATCTCTCATTTGATCATAGCTTCGAGTATATCATGTTCTGATTTAAGGTTTTTGTTTGATCATATAGGAAGAACAAGAGGATTTCAAAGGGTAGGAAAGGAGGAAAGAAGAAGGCGTAAGTAACCTATGTCCTGAATAAAATTCTCAGATTTCTAATTGTAATCTGTATATAGTGTTCGTGATTGAATTGTTATGGATGGTGCAGTGTTGATCCCTTCTCCAAGAAGGATTGGTATGACGTGAAGGCTCCTGGTTCTTTCACGAACAGGAATGTTGGGAAGACTCTTGTTTCCAGGACTCAGGGTACCAAGGTAATGTCTTATGTCTTTCTATTACTATACTGGAGAAAGGTTAGAGCTTTCTAGGTTTTGAGTCTATAGTTATCTCATGGCATAGGTCATTTGCTGAATGTGAGGTGTAGAGATGGGCATTTGCTCTTGGTGGCTTTCATTATTGAAGTAATAGGAATTGCATTTGTGATAGAAAAGAGCGTGTTCCTCTTCGACAAATCTGACTTTGTTATCTGGGCTATCTCTTAATTTAAACAGATTGCCTCTGAGGGACTGAAACACAGGGTGTTTGAGGTTTCTCTTGCTGATCTACAAAATGATGAGGATAATGCCTACAGGAAGATCCGTCTTAGAGCTGAAGATGTTCAGGGAAGGAATGTGTTGACCCAGTTCTGGGTAAGATAAAGACCACTCCTTTACTGGCATATTGATACAGAGTGCGGTTTTTAATCTGTGATCTCTGTAGGGTATGGATTTCACAACCGACAAGCTAAGGTCATTGGTGAAGAAGTGGCAGACTTTGATTGAAGCCCATGTCGATGTGAAAACCACAGACGGCTACACCTTGAGGATGTTCTGCATCGCCTTCACAAAGAGACGTGCTAACCAAGTGAAGCGTACCTGTTACGCTCAATCCAGCCAAATCCGTCAGGTTACAACATTATCATACCATGTGCTTACTATTTGGCTTTCTGTAAACAGAAGATTAACATTTTCCTTGTAAATGTTTCTTGATTCTTGTAGATCCGCAGAAAGATGAGTGAGATTATGGTGAAGGAGGCTTCATCTTGTGACCTCAAGGAGCTAGTGGCCAAGTTCATCCCAGAGGCCATTGGAAGAGAGATTGAGAAGGCAACACAGGGCATCTACCCGTTGCAGAATGTGTTCATCCGTAAAGTGAAGATCCTAAAGGCTCCCAAGTTTGACCTTGGAAAGCTCATGGAGGTAGATTGAAGTCACATTAATTTCATCATTGATGCACTAGTCTTGGTTCCAAGGATGTAATGAAATCTAACTCTTTTTGTTTTGGTTTATCTTTAGGTGCATGGAGATTACACAGCAGAGGATGTTGGTGTGAAGGTAGACAGGCCAGCTGATGAGACAATGGTTGAGGAGCCAACAGAAATCATCGGAGCTTAGGGGATTATAGATTTGTTTGTTTTTTCGCTGGCAAAAAAAAAAAAGAACCTAATGTTATGTCGCCATTGGTGTGACTGGTTTTGGACTCGTTTTTGATGGATGATCTTTATTGTTTATCATGTTTTACCTTTTTTATTATATGTCTTAGTTCTTCACTTCTTCTTTTCATTTTTGGAATCTGGATTTGCTCTCTCTTCAAATATTTAAATGGACAAGATTAGGATTTACATCAAAGTCAAACTGTAAAAAGGTTAAAACTTTTGAGAAGAAGTAATCGAAATAAAATAAAATAATTTGCACTACCCCGATTTACCTCTTCAATTATTCGACAAACTAGCAATTTCCGCATCTCTTACACAATTCTTTTTGTATAATTTGAGTTATATAATTTGTTGATTCGAATAATGATCAGTTGTTACTTATTAGGTCCTGGTAAGACATTGAGATTTTGTTACATTTTATTCTGACTATGGTCCGTGATGAATGATTACGTATTCAAATGGATTATGCTTTTGTTAAAACGCAATGATTATGTTCTGTGTTAACTTTTTTTTTCGTCTCTCGTTTTCGTTTTGTCTTATTTTTATGTGAAAGAAAAAATCATTTGGATACATATCTTTTTTTTCCTCATTTATTTTACTTAGTGATAATATAGCAACTAAATTTCTAATATGCGATTTGATGTCATTGATTCGAACAATACATTTGCATCACAATGATAGATTGGATTTTAGGTAAATCTATTGAAGTTTTTAATGTTTTATTAGGTAAAACTTTATAATAGGTTAGATATTATTCTACATTTTTTTGCCTAGAGATATTGCGAATACAAGAATCATTAACTCAAAAACCACTTGCATTGATTACAGGACTTGAAACTCTCTCCCATTTTCTTGACGTCAAAAATGATAAAAACTACTCCATGTTTTATAAAAGATAAGAAAAGGGAAAGAGTGATGATGATGATGCGTCGTGAATCGACGAATAAGAGGAAAATGTGACACGTTCTCTTTTCCCCCATTACGCTCTCGTCACTCCTCACCAGCCTGCTCCCTTTTCAAACTTTTCTGTTTTCCCCCTAATTTTACGAAAATCAAAATAAGTTAAAATGGAATATATACCAACTTTCAAAATAAAAAATCTTCAAAACATATCAATGTGTATATAGCGACACGAGTATAAAGTCCCACACACACAATAAACTAAGGTTGGCAGAAAAAAATATACCACCAAACTAAGTGATCGTAACTACTCTTTCGAAAAAACCAAACCCTAATCTTGTTTTAAGACTAAGACCAATTATACTAAAAAGGAAAGATTTCATAATTGGAAGGAAAGTAGTATACTTTGATAGTTATTAAAAATAAAAATAAAATGTTCAAAAGATTTGGCTATAGTGGTTGCTTTGGTGAACTCCACTCCAACGGTGGTTTGCACCATCTCCATTCCCATCACTACCAAAAACCCACACTTCTTTTTTTTTTTCTTTCTTTGCGTAATGTGGGTTAAAAGGAACTTTATTTATGCTCTTGTTTTTGGGTGTTTGAATCGAATTTGAAATCAACATTTGTTTTTATTTTATTTTATTTATAAAAAATTTGTGTGTTTGGAAAGTTGTAAAAGGTTCAAGGGGTTTCGGTAGAGATAATCTTAATTTGGTTTTTAACACATCGACTTAATCCAAATTGACATCTCTAATAGGATTCAGATATTATTATATCTATCCTGTAATTTTCCATAAAATGTAATCAATATGAGATTTGGTATTAGGGTATGAACTTAATGTATCTTATCGGAAAAATGTTTTCTCCTTTGGGTTACCTAATCTCATATCTAATGCCAAAAATAGCATAACATAGAAGATTGGCTAGATCATATGTGGACATCACCGACTGCATGGCAATGTTTGTTTTATAATCGCGTAATACTTGTTTGTCATTTGCCAGTTCTCATAACAAATGCGAAAATAATCTTATATATCCTTGGTAATGCATGTAAAAATTAATTTTGCTTCATGAATTATTTTATATTCTTAAATTCATGACTGAATGAAATTTCTTATCTATATTCAGACGCAGTATATGGGACATCTAACTCAATTTTAAGATTCTAGATTGGATGATTTTATGTTGTTTGACAAAAAAAATAAAAAAATTGGATGCTTTCTATAAATTTCATGCTTTGTATTTTATTAAATTTTGAGCTATTATTGTATTAGTATAGAATTGAGCTATTATTGGATTGTTCTTATCACTTTGTTAATTTCATTTGGTCCTTTAGTTAGATATCAAAATTTTTAAAATTTTCAAAAAAGATCACAGGTTTAATCGGTGACTTTCAATAATACTAGTTTTAACACGACAAGCAAAATATTGTGCATGTATACTATTAAATTGTTAATGTTAGTACTATGAAATAACAAATTCATCACCATTGTAAAACTTAATGTTTCAACATTTCCTAAGAAGAAATGGTCAACCCTTTTGACAAGACAAGCTAAATTGGCATGGACAAGGAACACAGCATCATGATATAACCCTTCACAATAATTATAATAAAAACAATCAAATTTGTATTGAATAATGCGAAACAGACCTGACTTATCAATATGTGACGAAGGATAAGCCCACGCCAAAAACATCCACGTAAAGAACTCATTGATTAGGTCCAAAGAAATTTGGAGAAAATAAAACAAATCCTGACGTGAAAATAAAAAGAAATCATCACTTTTTTTTATCTCTTTTATTTTCTTCTAAATACAAAAATTGAATAATCAATTAATTTTTCATGTATGCAAACAATTTCTTAACAAGTCTTGTGAGCTTTAAATGAAATATAGAGGCGAGTGGATTAGACTTGATCCTGATCTTTTATTAAGCTGATCCATATTTTACATTGAAATAAAGGACACACCGTTTAACACGAAAATGAAGAGACAAATAAAGAAGAGGAAAAGCATTGATTCTGAAATACCAATATAGTATCATTCGTGAAAGAAGATTTTGTAATATTCCACAAACTTAGAAATTAGGGGAAAAGAAAACAAAAAAAAAAGATAGGAAAAAAGAGCTTTAACTTTTGGAATTGGAAGAAGCACAAACACACACAAAAAAAAAGTCTCTGTTTTACCTTTTAACCCCTTCAAGAATCCTCCTTTAAGTTCAGTGCCCTCTTACTTTTCTCTTATCGGAATATCTCTCTTCCTCTGTTTCTTCGCCATTCTCTCAGCTTTTCTCCTTCTTCTTCGTCTTTGTCAGGTAAAGAGATACGATGAGCATATCCCACATACCTCTCTCCTCTTCTCATCTTTTTAGTTTCTCGAAAGTTTGCATGCGCCGACTTTGTTATAGGTTATAAACTTTAGTTTTAAGCCTATTTTCGTATGTTTATGGTTGTTGTAATAGTTGAGAATTCAGAGTATGTCAAGTGAAACTTAAAAAGAATTCTATATGTATGTGTGTATGTGTTAAAGAGTGAATGGAGCTGTGGACAGAAGCTAGAGCCTTAAAGGCAAGTCTAAGAGGAGAATCTACTATATCTCTCAAACATCACCAAGTGATTGTGTCGGAAGATTTAAGCCGAACTTCTTCCTTGCCGGAAGATTTCTCCGTTGAGTGTTTCCTCGATTTCTCAGAAGGTCAAAAAGAAGAAGAAGAAGAAGTTGTCTCTGTTTCTTCTTCACAAGAGCAAGAAGAACAAGAACATGATTGTGTCTTTAGTTCACAACCTTGCATCTTTGATCAACTTCCTTCTTTGCCGGTAAATTTCTAAACTTCTTTATACCTTTTCTTTCTCTTCTTATAATCGAAAGATTTTAAGTTATATTTTTCTTGATTTCTTTTTTTTTGGGATATTTTTAGGATGAAGATGTGGAAGAGCTTGAATGGGTATCTCGTGTTGTGGATGATTGTTCATCACCAGAAGTTTCACTTCTCTTAACACAAACACATAAAACCAAACCAAGCTTCTCAAGAATTCCGGTTAAACCAAGAACCAAACGGTCTCGGAACAGTTTAACCGGTAGTCGTGTTTGGCCACTCGTTTCAACCAATCATCAACATGCAGCAACAGAGCAGTTGAGGAAGAAGAAACAAGAAACTGTCCTTGTGTTTCAACGAAGATGCAGCCATTGTGGCACAAACAACACACCACAGTGGAGAACCGGTCCGGTCGGTCCAAAAACCTTATGTAATGCATGTGGAGTCCGGTTTAAGTCTGGTAGGCTCTGCCCGGAATACAGACCGGCGGATAGTCCGACGTTCTCGAATGAGATTCACTCAAATCTTCATAGGAAGGTTCTGGAATTAAGAAAGAGTAAAGAGTTGGGTGAAGAAACAGGTGAAGCTAGTACTAAATCAGACCCAGTCAAATTTGGCAGCAAGTGGTAGATAAGACTTAGGTAAAACCTACTTTTTGTAACATTATCTGTAGTGTTGTAATTTAACAACTTGCTTCTTAACATTTTGAAACTGTTTCAGGAACTAGTCTTAAGTAAACAATGGTTTTCTATAAACAAAATTAATGTGTGTTTTTAATGATGTAAGACCACCACCACCACTACTAGTACTTGGAATGATTTTGGTCCATGTGTAGTGGCTTAAATAGACTTTTTGAGTAAACAAAATGCCAAATGGAAGAATCATCTTGAAAACTCCAACATTACTATATAGTATATATATTATTGATAAATCTTGAGATTCGACATATTTATTTGATAATCGATGCAAGCATAATTAATTTAGACATTTATTCAGCAAAAAAAAAAATTAGGTATGTAATTAATTTATACATATCGAATTACTAAAGGTTAATTTTCAGGCTAATCGTAGATAAACGATTTCGTTAAATCCCCATGAAAGTAAATTTAGGCAAATGTATGATGCTATGTCTGCCGCATAATTGTTTAATCTCACCATTTGCATATCAATCTTTAAGGGAAACATCCTTTTAATGTGTTTATGTGGCCTTGTCTCCGTTTTATTGCTACTTTGTGTCATACTCAAAATAAGTTGACTATAAAGCTACATGTATCTACACAAAAAGAGAGTTTATTTAGTATGCTTGCTTGGGAATAAGCAGGAGACAAAAGAAAACATCCAAGTTAAAACATGAAGCAGCAAAAGAGAGTGTTCATCCACAAAATGTGAGAGGTTTCTTAGCATATAAAGATATTGATATAAATCTAATCATTCTCGTAAGAACAAGAACAAAATGAAAGAGCCAAAAACTAAACCCATCTTTCACTTTTTAGATACGAGAAGTGCCACGATCTTTTGAAGATCTTCCTGATTTTGCTTTGCAACCTTTGTAATCTCATCAAGCCGGTGCATGTAGAGAGCATTTTTGGCACTCATCTCTTTCTTAAACTCATGGATAACCACACTCTTCTTGTTTATCTCCAACCACAAGTCGGCTAGGCTTCTATCCGTTTTAGAGGTGTTCCATAACCCCCAAACGAAGGAGATGCAAGTAAGAGAGCCAAAGAAACACCAAGTGAGAAACGAGGTATAGGTTTGTGAGAAATCTCTGGAGGCCTTACCTAGGCAAGTGTACTCCACAAAAGTTTGATGCTCCTTCCCTTTAGCTTTAGCCAGTAGTTGAAGCTTCTTAGCTTGAGATATGTTGATAAATTTGAGAAACTTCCATTTGCGTTTGACGCTCCTCTCGCATGATCTCTTGACCCCGATGTAATGAAGCCTAGTTGCTAAAAGTTTAAAAACCTTGAACCATGTCGATTGTGGATCGTCATTAGGTGTGTAATCATCATCGTCATTATTGCTGGATCCATCATCACTCTTTTTCCCATCGCCGGATCCATCATTGCTCTTTTTCTCACCGGATCCATCATCATCACTCTTTTTTTCACCAGATCCATCATTAGAACTCCTTACAATTTTATAATACTAAATTTTGAATAAATTAAAGTTTAAATTTTTTGTTGAATCCTTATATTTTTTATTGTTCAATGGTGGAATTCTTAAGTGGATTTCTTTAAAAAAATAAATATATAATATTATAATATATTTCACCAAACATAATAATTATTAGAAATATTAAAATTCTAAACATACATAATATAAAAACAATAAAAAACTATAAAAATGAAAAACTTGAACCACGATAAGTGTTAAACTTGATTCGTGCAAAATTTGTGTCATATATATTCAACCAAATCAGCTCTTTATTGTTCACGCTTAGTCTAATCACGAAATCAAGTTGAGTAATCCTTAAAAGAAAAAAAAAAAGTTTGATAATTTTGAAGTTTAGATTTTTTGTTGAGTACTTATAATTTTTATTATCGAATGGTGGAGTAAGTGAATTTTTTTTGGGAAAAGTGAGTGTATAATGAAAAGACAGATACGTAGTGTTAAATAATTTATTTCTTTGACTGTATCAACAGTCCGTTGTAGTCTAGCTGGTCAGGATACTCGGCTCTCACCCGAGAGACCCGGGTTCGAGTCCCGGCAACGGAGTTTGTTTTTACCTCCTTCTTTTTTTAATGGGCCGATTTTTGTCTTAATTCAAGCTCTAATCAAAGGCCCATTTGAAATTTTCTTCTCGGTCCCTCCAACGGAAACAGAAGGTTTTCCACTGTAAAAGATGAAAAGAGTGTAGAGAGACTCGAAATCAATCGGAATCAGGAAGACAAAAATGAGCGGAGTTTCGACGGCGGCGTACTTTGCGCGGCGAGCGGCTCAGAAGGAGAGAGTTCGAATCCTTTACCGTCGTGCCCTTAAGGATACTCTCAATTGGGCTGTTCATCGCCATATCTTCTACCGTGACGTAAGTCTTTTCCTCAGATCTCCGAATCGGACATGGACTTTTTGATTTTTTACCGATCTCTCATTTTGGTTTTTGATTCCATTTGATCTTCGTTACCTTTCAGGCTTCTGATCTGCGTGAGAAGTTCAATGTCAACCAAGATGTGGTTTGTTCTCTTCTCCTTTCATTTTGCATACCTCTCTCTTTGCCTTGTTTCATTGTTGATTGTTAAAATGTTTGATAATCCGTAGAAATGGAAATTGATATTGTTTTGTTTCATTTAATTTGGTAGAGAGACTTTAGAGATATGATGAGCATAATCATCTAAGTGTGTGTGGATGAGAAAATTGGGGACTTTTGTTGTGGAAACACCTCTACTGGATTTTCTCTTGCTAAGTTGTTTAGGTTCTTCGCTATTATAAAAAAAAAGTGAATAGGTAGGAGATATGGGAAATAGAATTGCTGTTCAATGATTTGTGTGTTGAGTTTGCATATTCCACTCATTATCATTCCAATATTGAATTCAAGTAAAGGATGTACCTTTTTAAACTGGAGTTGAAAATCATATTATGAAATTCTTTTTTCAACTACTGCCACAATGTACATTGAGTCTCTCATCTTTGGTTGTCTCTTGATATGGTCCTTTTGTAGGAGAATTCAAAGTTAGTAGGATTTAAGCTTTTAGAGCATTGTTAAGCTAGATCCAAAACATAGAAAATAAGAGTGAAATGAAATAGCTAATGAA
This sequence comes from Arabidopsis thaliana, assembly GCF_000001735.4. NCBI lineage: Eukaryota > Viridiplantae > Streptophyta > Magnoliopsida > Brassicales > Brassicaceae > Arabidopsis > Arabidopsis thaliana. The sequence goes on from NC_003075.7 coordinate 16,557,730, forward strand.
AGCTTTTTATAGTGCAAAGGAAATAAAATTATTAGTCTTTAGATTGTTAACAGGAACAAATTCATTTTAGATTTGATATTTCATAAGGGAAAGAAGGAGAGATGCAATCCTCATCTTGCTAAGAAACCTGATTACATGGGCTTATGAACTTGTATTTGGTCATTCTTGGGCTTTATCAATGCTCTAATACCTTTGATTGGGGTATTTGTAGGAGGATGTCGACAGAATCGACAAACTGATTGCTCATGGTGAAGCAGAATACAACAAATGGCGGCACCCTGATCCTTATATCGGTAAGCGTCTCGACCCATATATGAATCGTGGTAGATTTGATAGCAAGAACTCTTTGTCAGGCTTATGGAATTCCTCGTAGATTAGATAACATGAGTAGTCCACTTCCCGAATTGGACACTAAATGACACACATTTTCTGTTGTAGTTCCATGGGCTCCTGGTGGCTCAAAGTTCTGTAGAAACCCGACTCCGCCTGCTGGGGTAATTTTTTGTTCTCAACACTTATCACTTTTTTCTTCATGATCTACCTTTCTTCTTCGCAACTGCTGATCTTTTATTGTGTGTGTGACTGATGCAGATTGAGATTGTGTACAACTATGGTCTAGAAGACAACCCATAATAAACCTAGCTTCCATATTGTCACACCCATCAATAAAGTAAGTTAGAGAATTATCAAATGCTAAGGCTGTATCCACAATAGTTTCCCTTCATTCTAGTAAATGTCCCTCATTATATCGAAATGTCGCAGTAGAACCACTAAGACGTTATGTTTCAATGGTGTTTGTTATATATTGCAGATTGAAGCATCCGGTGGCTATGGTTTGGAGATAAATTAAACTGACTTTCAAGGTTGAAACTTTGAGGGACCAATTGTTATTTTCAAAGATGTTTCGTTCCAGTAAGACAATTCTTGTTTCAACTTGGTTTATATCTTTCATCTAAAACATTTCCGGCTGCTCTTGAGTCATGGATGTTCGACCATGAAAACTTGTCAGTAAAACAACAAAATTGTGGTCTTTTTTTCTTTTTTCAACCTTGGCTGCAAATCGATACTGGTCTTTGAGGAGGCTATATCTTGAGAAGGTTTTAATCGAACAACATCTCATCTCACTCTCCCTTTACACGTCATTGCGTCTAAAAAGGGTTTTGTTCTTCTGTCTCTGTTGTTTTGATAATCAGCTTTGTCTTCCTTAATAATTGTGGAAACGCAGCGTATAAACACATTCCAAATCTGTTAGAGACACAATTTGAAGTCTTGTACCACATATTGGTAATTTTGGGTAGATAGGAATCGATTATCCAACTTGAGAATCGGGACCGATCCCTGCAAATTGATGTCGTCACGTAACACTTGGCATTTTCGGTGAGGACCATGGTCGGGAAAAGTAAATGCCGATTCCAAACCCAAATTGCGAAATTCAAAGCAAAGATGTTATAGGATTGGATTCTACCAACCTTAGCCCCTTTTTCACTTACATTGTAAAAGAAACGGCTACAATTTTGCAAACGAAAATAGAGAGCTTGAAGCAAAGATTAGTAGAAACAAGATTGAACATAATGTTTTGCAGTTTTTGGTTGAATTGTGAATCACTTAAGCTTTGACGTTTAAAGGTTTTAGATTTCGAGGAAGGTTTAATGATTCTCTCATCATTCTAAGAAAGAATGATAAATATATTTATAAGTTATGAATACAATATATGTTAATAAAAACACACCAAAAAGTGAAACGATCATCTACAAATTGACCGACATGAAGCTTAGTATTACCATATTCGTCAAACTTTTCACCTTTAAATTTGAATCCTTCCTTTTTCTCTACAGTATTATATGCTTTTTTTTCCACGATCGCCAACAACCGGACAAGTATAATGGAAACAACAACACGTTATCTCGAATATGCATAATGTCAAAAAATTACCTCCACGTAAAACGAAACCTGTTGCACACCAAGCCGTGACTTAAAAATAAAGACCACTATTCGATAATGCAAGATACGGCTAAAAACACTCAATCATGAGCCACATTATCAAATAATCATTTAACCGCTTCCCAAAGCCTAACAGATAAAAGATGTCAGTCGATAAAACACATAAATGTCAGAATCTAACATCTCCATGTGATACTTGTGTGTGTTGTCACATTCACTTCTTCACTCATCATAACAACATCGGCCCACGACGCCGGTTATAAGATGCGGCGAACCTGATCCGTTAAAAATACCACTAGACAATTTTTTATATTTTTTATTTAAAATTATTATAGAGTGAAAACTGAAAACAACTTATTCACGATTCATCGTTTATTTATTTCTTTTATGTGGTCAAACTTTTTTATTATTATTATTATAAATAAAACGGGAACGGCTACATTTGAAGGGGGAAATAAATATAAAAAGATCCGAATTTCACAAAAGGCTTTCATAATTCGGATCTTCTTACTTAAAACCTTAAACAACGATGGATCATGGATCTCATCATGTTCTTATTTAATAACTTTTATTTAAAGAAATCGTACAATGACGATTTTACGATAATATAATGCAACAACAAACCACACGACGACCACCTTTTCTCACGCAGAGATGTAATCGTAGACGTCTTCGTCGCAGTAGTAAAACCCAAGGTTACTGATCGCAGCTGAAAGAGAGTTACTTGGCGATGCCTGCTCAGTTGCAAGATACGGCATGTTGTGGAACGAACGGTCGAGAGAAGCCGCCACATTGTTGAACTCATCATCTTCTTCTTCCTCTTCATTTTCACCTTCGCTACCACCTTTGGTATGCATCATTTCCTCTGCTCGGTGCTTTAGGGTCTGAAACATTAGCTCCGGCTCATGCTGCATTGCTCGGAGAACATCCGCTGAGGACTGACCAGGCACCGCTCGGGTCACTGCAAAGCTGTGTGGTCCATCGCTCTGGGAGACCCGGACAACGCTTGGTCCACCAAACAGATTGTGGACTCCACCGAGAGCCTCCTCGTAAGCCCCTCCAAGGAACATACCCAAAAAGTACCTTCCTCCACTGCCATTCTTGTCCAGCTCGTGCAACGGCAAGCTGGATTCACCGCCTATGAACTTGTTGATCTTCCCGTCACTATCACACGTTAAATCTGAAAGGATTCCGCGAGCCCCGGGCCTTTGATCGAGCTTATGGATAGGAACTATAGGGAACAGCTGATCAATCCCCCAGAGATCAGGAATCGAAGTGAAAACTGATAGATTGATATTGTAAGTATGAACCGGATCCGATGCGCCTATAGCCTTCAACACCCACTCGCATAAACCATCAACAGAAGCTAACTGCTCGATGCTCAAAACACCTTCTTTGAAACCTTCAACACACCTCTGCTTCAGCTGATCGACATAAAGAAGGCAGCTTTCGTGGTCTCCACGCATCACAGCAGCATAAAGATCCTCATAATTGGCTCGAGCTTCCTCATTACCTTCAAGCAGGAACTGAATATCGCCGGGAGTTGCTTGATGAACCATTGGTTTATCTGCTGAAACAGCTTCAAAGATCAGCACAGAATGATGAGAGACTATCGCTCTACCGCTTTCGCTGCATATCACCGGATGTTTCACTGAGCTCCGGTCACACACAACCCGAACAGAAGCTACAACAGCTTCAGCATACTCCTCGAGACTATAAGCAACAGAGAGATCCGATTCTCCAGATTTAGACCCGTCGTAGTCAATCCCCAAACCACCACCGATATCAATAACTTTCATATGTGCACCAAGACGCACAAGTTCACAGTAAAGCTGAGCAGCCTCGGCGACACCATCAGAGAGCAACGAAGTCGACGGAATCTGTGAACCAATATGAAAATGCAGAAGCTGGAGACAATCAAGCATACCAGATTGACGCAGCTTCCTCACCACACGAACAATCTGAGTAGTAGTCAATCCAAATTTACCCTTTTCACCAGAAGTTGATCCGAAATGACCCGAATGCTTAGTCCTCAGCTTAGCCCTTAACCCAATGACAGGCCTCACATTCATCTTCTGGCTCAGCTCAATAACCAGATCAAGCTCTTCTTCTTGCTCAAGCACAATCACAGTATTCAACGCCAGTTTTCTCCCAAGCAGAGCCAATGATATATACTCAGCATCTTTGAATCCATTGCACACAAGAAAGGCATCAGGGCTACCTTTACACAAGCAGCTCATAGCAAGAAGGATCTCAGGTTTAGAACCAGCTTCTAATCCAAATCGAAACGAAGATCCAAACTTGACAATATCTTCAACAACGAATCGATCTTGGTTACATTTCACCGGATAAACACCTTGGTAATGAGAATCATATCCTTGACTTTTAATCGCGTAATCAAACGCAGATTGAAGACACTCGAGACGGTTCTTCAACACATCAGGGAAACGAACGATCAACGGAAGCTGCAATCCTAAACCACCGGAAGATTTCGGACCCGTCACCTTCTTAACGATTTTGAGCAAATCGATGTCTTGGTGAGGCAAAGTTTCAGAGCCATGAGGACGAACAGAGATGTTACCAGACGAATTGGCTATGAAATAAGGGGCTCCCCATCCATCGATTCGATAGAGAGACGATGAGAGCGACGGAGACCAACGGTCAACAACAACGGCGGCGGAAGTTGGTGATGACGCCGGGATAAAAACATCACCGGCGGTGTCGGAGAAGGCGTAGGCAGGAGGTACAAAGGACGTATCAACGCAAGCTAAAGCAGGCATCTTTATCTTCACCCTCTTATCAGCAAACGATCAACAATCTCACTTTACAGAAATTCTCGAACAAAACAAAAACTTTCGAGAGAAGAACAGAGCAAAAACTGAAAAATCAAACCTTTTTTTTTCTAATTTCCCAGAATTTGTAAAGGTAGGGGTTTAAAAACCGCCGAGGCCGGAGCCTCGGCTACCCCCTCAGGAGAAGACAGAAGATGAATCTATCCCCGCCGTGAAAACCACCTCTCGCAGCCCTTCCCGATCCGAGAATCTCCACGATGAATAATTCAGAAGAAACTCGAAAAAAAGGAAATTTTCCAAATCTGAACCCAACAACAACAAAAATTCTCTAACAGATTCTCCCAACCATGCAGAAGTGGATTTGTTTATGAAGAATTTGAGGTGGTGAGGAATTAAAAAGAGGAAAAGGAGAGAATGTGAAGGAATTCTGGGGAAAATGCAAGAAAAAACAGAGACGGAAACCTAGCGGAAAAGACGGAAATGAAGAAGAAGAAGAAGAGAAGGCGTGAGATTGATGAAGGCTATTGGCACTTGCTTATATAGGGACTAGGGAATCAGGAACCAACGTGAGAAGGTTATGACTGAGGCAAGTTTGATTTGGGCCATGGGGCCCATTTACGATTACGTTTTATACTTTTCTTTTTCTTTCAACATTGTATTTTTTCCCTCTATTAAAAGAAATTTACCCTACATTTCTTTAGGTGCTTTGCTCCAACAAAAAAAAAAAAAAAAGATTTTTGTTGGAGAACGATTTTTATTTAGAGAACAATTTTAAAATAACCTTTATATATTTACCGGACAACAACGGAAGTGGATTTTTTTTTTTTTTGTTAATTCTATTTTAATTTATAATCTTTTCGTTTCTGTATTCCCTACACTGAGAAGTGGGAATTACTGGCAACTCGTGTAACTCGTGTTGTGGTCTCGTCTACTAAACATTTTTGGTTTTTTCTGTAAGCCTGTTATGTATCGACATTTTCTTTTTCAAACCACGACAGCAAAAGAAATTAACTGTATTCAAAGATTGGTACAAGGAGCCTATGCTTTCAACTTGCGCTAGATGGATGGACCATTAATTAATTGAAGCTTAGACTATATATGTCTATCACCAATAATTGCGTAATTTGGTAGTTGCATGTGCTTAATGGACCATTAACCCTAAAACAATGTCTCTTTATCTCACACACACACACACACACACACACAAAATTGCTTTTGTGTTTTAAGACAAATTTCCTTCTTTTGTTTTGTTTTTTTTCTTCACGACAAATTTCCATGTTAGCAATAGTAAAAGTGTTCTTTTGTTGCTGATTAAATAATGTATTATATTAGGGAAAAACATATACATTAAATACAGGGATAATTTTGTTGATGCTGTCTGGTTTGAAAAAGAAAAAGCTTTATTCATGAACACTCGGCTACGAGGCGCCGCGTGGCGCCCTTACGTGGGAAGTGGTTGTGTTATGATGTTTCGTCTCTGCTTCTTCTCCTTTTGCCCTTTTTAGGTTAAATTTTAAAATTGCGCCGCTCGTCTTTTCACGTGCGAATGAATATATAAGTGTTCGTGTACGTGTGACGTTATTATCAAATCCGACGATATCCAACGACGAGATCTATGATTCTTAGTCCAACGGATAAGAATTTGCCACGGTATCTGTTTGTTCTTGTTTTTCCTTAGGCATAGTTAAGTGCGAAAACATTAGAGGGCCATATTTTTTGATTGCATAAATTTTGGAAGCATGTAAATAAATGTAGTGACCCTCTCTTTCAACATGTTTTTGTTTATCGCATACTTTCTTAGATCAACATCGTGTATCTGGTCGATTTCTTAAACCTGATACCAAAGCATACTAATTTCGAGAGTATCTGGTCGATTTCTTATACTCGATACCAAAGCTTACTACTATATTCGAGAGTATCTGGTCGATTTCTCAAACTCGATACCAAAAACTATAATGTTTGAGGGTTGTCATGCTCTTTGAAATTAGTTTTCTGTAAACTTACCACAAAATAATCATTTAGGTCAAAAAGGTACAAGAGTTTTAGTTGGCCTCAACAAAACAACTTAGTTTATATACAGTGGAAATCGCAGGGGAGGTGTGATCCCTTTCCCTTGGATCATAGCCCGACTATCTCTGGTGCATTATCTTGTTTGGAATCTTCTTTTGTTTTTCTGCGTTTAACGGTGATATATTATACGAATTTGAAGTAGGACGGTAGCACATCAATAACACTAATACAAACCACTATATTACATGTCATATTCGTTTTCATTTGTTATAACATTCTTACGAGAGCTTAAAATTGTAGCCAAAAGAACCAAGTATTCACAAATTCTTCAAAGACAAGAGAAAACATAGAACTATTAATAAAAATGCGAAGAAGTATCGAGTTCTGGAAACACTAGATCATTTGGACGATTCACAATAAATTGAGTTGTTGAGAAGGTACACTAAATTATAAATCCACTTTTTTGACAAACAACTTGATTTTTGTACTAGCAAAGATAAAGAAAAAAAAGAAGAAGAGGAAATCGATTAAAATTAGTAAAATACTAATTACATAAAAAGTGGAAAATGCAACAAATGATCAAAAGGAGAAGAAGTGGAATATTCAGCAATTAGTATAAGGAAAAAGAAAACGCGTTGACGGCGGTAAACGGCCGTTTACTGAACGCGGATGGTACACGTACACTATTGGCTTTCGTACGCATAGTGCTCTTTCATTTCATCTTTCATGCAAACTATTCCATTCCTCTTTATCTTCAGAAGAGATTCAAACTAATGATATTCGAATTGAGCCACAGTACTGGTTAATTATAAAGTCTCATTTGAGTCGTAAATCCCAGTGACGTGTTATTTGGAGAATTTCACTATCATGTGGTTGTGATGGTCAAATTAAGGCTACGCAATCACTTTGATACTCTCGATCATCTATTCTTACGTGCCGTCTCCAACGTTATATTTTGCTTATCATAAGCATACATCTGTCCTCTTTTCGTCATGTTCTAATCATTATATTTGATGCAGTAATCAAACAATTTTACCATGTCAACCAAACAACATTTTCCGTTGATTGTTTGCTTAGTGTAATTGTGTAAATTATGGTTATCATTTATCTTTATAAAAATATATATGACTATGGTTAAGTGTAACTTTTATGTGTATAGATGATGAGATAATTCAAGCAAATAGTTGTGAAAAGAATGGAATAATGAAGAAAAAGAAAGATAACTAGGATCTTGCGATAAAAAGGCAAAAACATTCTATCAACATGCTAGCTATATCACCAATTTCCTTTACTTTTGAGATATTTGATCACTTGATCCTACTATAATTTATGAGATTTTATTTTAATTCAAATTGATAAATTGTGTAGTTTTTCACACACAAAAAAATAAAAAATAATTGTGTAGTTCTTAATTGATACGAGTTCTTTTCACTCTATGGTAATTCGACAACTAAATGAAAGCAATTGAGTAGTTGTCCTTTAATGTTTGAGACTTTATTGTTTTAGCGCTTAGGTTTCGCCGCGTATTGAACGGCATCGTGGACGATGGGATTGTGAGTAATAGTGAGTGGGACAAGGCAACCCACATAAGTTTCATATGGTAGATTCTGACATATTTAATCGTTTTATTTATTAGACTTTGGGAAGCAGTTGAATGATTGATTGATATGTGGGATATATATGGGCCATATGGCTCAACGATTGAGTTTTTTTTTCTTTCTCTTATGTATTCTGACATGTATGTGTGTTATTACTACTAAAGATAGTTGTAATTGCTAAATTCGTTGATTGTCTTTACTATGTTAGTAAGTATAGCAAGTAGCAACGGATTCCAAACCAATATATGTCACTAACTTTATTGAGAATTACCAATGAAATTAACGATAACATCCTCTTCTTTTTTTTATTGCGCGGCAACAACTTAACCTAAAATTAAATTATTCAACTAGAAACGACATTTTAATAGTTGATTTTGGTCGAAATGCTGTGCATGCGCATTCGGTTTTCTGAATACGACAATAAACAGACTGTCTATAAAATTACTTCAAAATGAGATAACAACAAATTTGTGAGTGGTGTAGAAATACAAGAAAATAGGTTTGTGATCGTCATTTAACCCTACAATATATATGTCCATATGAACATTTGAAGCACGTTTATAATAAATTTATTATATTACTAATATATACACCAAATTTATTACGACGATAAACATTACAAAATTCTAGATTTTTTTTTTTTTGCAAAGAATTCTAGAAGGTTTTTATATTAAGTGTAAGTCTTGCATATGATGGTTGAAGTTTTTTTTTTCTTTTTTTTTTAATTTTTTCCATATGGTTGAAGTTAATGAACATTATTTATTTGCCACGTGAAAAGACTGCCTCGAAAAGGTTAAATTCATATAATTTCCTCTTTGATTAGCCCCTTTACAGATTGAAAATCTTAAAGTGGACCTGAAACTGCAAAGTAAAACTGAGGACAAAGGTTTCTTAAAGCAAAAAAAAAAAATGAAAAACAAAACCGCGATGATCGAATTGTTGAATGATTGATTTAAAGGCTGGATGACCTGAGTTCGAGTACTTCTACAACGATTTCATTCATGATTAACTACTGTGAACATTTTGAGTTGCAAGATTACTCAACCTTCGATCCAAATTCTCTTGGTTACAAAATAAAATCTTTTGTTTAGGATTTGTAGAAAATGACTTTGGTTTTTGTTTCCAACTCCAGTTACACTCTAGATCAATAAAACATAAAAGCAAATTTGTGGTCACGAGATCTCATGACAAAAACGTGGCGTTTCTGCACCACAAAATTAAACATAATGGTCAAAAAATTTTAACATATCCCTATATCGCCAATACTTAAATTTGTATCCATCCCTCTTTAATTTGGTCAGTATACACTACTAAATTGTTTTTGCTGCAAATAATTTACTATTCACGTGAACGGTTATCAGTACTAAATTATTTTTGCTGCAAATATTGATAGTAAAATTAAAACCTGCGATCTTTTTAATTATTGGTCTTGATCTGTTCATGTTTATGTAATAGAATTATTATCTGTATTAGAATAGTATAATTTATGAGATTTTTTTTTTGTTGACCGTATTATAAATTGATAATTATTGTTTAAAAGCATTATAAATTGAAAAAGTTCAAAACAAAAACATGAACAAAACTTTTCCTGACCGTTTGTGTTTATTTTTTGTAATGTAAAACTTTTAACAAAAGAGTTTTGAAACATTTTTTTTTTAATCGTTGACATATTATCGCAAAAAAAAAATACAAAAACAAATTCATCAAAAGGTGTGTCAAGGCTCAAGTTTAACTTGTTTTCCTTTAAACTTTTGTCACAAAAACGTTCAACATGAATTTTCTAGTAAATCATATAAAAGACACACAAAAGCAATATACATCGCAGGATAATTTCAAAAGAAATGGTATCAGAAAAGCAAACTTCTTTACAAATAAATGTATTTAACTTCCTCAGGACAAATACAAGAATACAAAAACATACCAAACTCCTCAGAGCTTCTTTATTACAGAATCAAACAATAAAATTCTACATCGGAGAGTAACCACCGGAAAAGAAAAGGAGAATGAAGATAGGCGGTTTTGTTTCCGAAACAAATTTCCAAGAATCCAGTAAAATTTTTGGTTCCCGATGATACATCATACTAATCACGATAAAACAAAACGCACACAGAAGTAAAGGAAGTACCTTTGAGCAGTCTTGTGGTTTAGATTCTCATTCAGCTCTAGACTGGCCAGCTCGTGAGGAAAGAATGATTCCTACAATAAGCCCGTAAAGAGCAAGCGCTTCTGCGAAAATAAGGATAAGAATCATCCCAACAAAGAGCTTAGGCTGCTGAGCATTTGCCCTGAAAAAGAATCGCAAAAGGGTAAGTCAAACACCAATGTTACATATCTTCCATAATACCTCAAAGCGTATCAGTAGCAGGAGGACGAGAGACAAACCTGACACCGGCATCACCAACAATCCCAATGGCCATTCCAGCTGAGAGACCAGCAAGACCACAAGCAAGACCAGACGAGAGATGTGCGTATCCATCAAAGAGGTAGTAAGACTTAGCCTTGGGGTTAATCCCGGTACTGATGATAACAGCAATGATCAATCCATAGATACCCAACACTCCAGCCATAACAACAGGGACAATAGATTTCATCACCAACTCAGGTCTCATAACTCCCATAGAAGCCACACCAACACCACTCTTTGCGGTTCCATAAGCAGCTCCCATACCTAATAACATCCAATGCAATCCAAGGATTCAACATGGTTTCGTATGATCATATAAAGCACCCAATGAGGTTCCAAAATTCGAGGAATGCACAAGAGAATCGAATCTCTATCTCAGATTTACAGCCAAATAAGACACAAAAGCATTGCTCAATCAGATTTTACTAGCTCAAATGCAAATCATATCCCATAAATCACCAATTCCTTATTTTTGCAGATCGAACCTAAAAGACTCATTCTTTATATCTATCACGATCATATACGCAATCTGTAACAAATTTCAGAAAATGGGAACACGATCTCACGAAGAAAGAAACAGATCAAAATGGGAAAACAGAGAGAAAATGAAATTACAGGAGAAAACGAGTGCGGCTGCAGCGCCGAGGAAGCCGAAGAAGGGAGCTGTTTCATCGCCGCTGAACGTAGACATGTCGGAGTTTTGTATCTGAGATCTTAAATCTGAAATCGAGTCGATGAAAATCTGGCGAGAGAGAGAGAGATGAAGATATATCGCTGTTGAATTTATTTATTTTGTTTGTTGTTTTTGTTTTCAGATGAGTGGAAGGGAACAACGCTGCTTGTTCTGTAACAAGGACGACCACGTCATTTTGGCTTGGGCCTATTTTAGATTAAAAGCCCAATTTCTAAGATACCGATGTAGTATAAGTAACATAAACAATGGATTAGGTTCTGATTTTTGTTTGGGCCTAAAATGTTACTGCATACATGAGATACGGGCCCAATGACACAAGTACACAACTCATCTAGGCATATATGAAACCGAATCGGTTAATTTCTACTTGAGTCATTGTGAGAGCTGACATTAACTGTAACACCAAACAAGGACAAAACATTGAAACAACGAGGCAGAAACTTGAGCTCATGACCAAACCCTTACACTGATATTATCCAAAATAACAATTTGTTGGAGAGATCCCCGAGTAATGGACCAAAGAAGCTTTCAGGCTTCATAATGAGTAACTACCATCGGTATTCATCTTCTCCGGTTCTCCATTCCGCCTTAGTCTTGTCCAACAACTTCACACAAAACATGGAAAATGATTCTCTTCAGAGTCATGCGTTGATTTATTAACACTTGTTTCTATTAGATGCTTTTCAGCAGCATATATTATCCAATGCTTTCTGTTCATATGACTGACATGCACTAAGATGAATGATCTCTCCTAAACCAAGCTCATAGATGAGTTGAGCACATATGATGACTTACCGCGGAGCGTTCTATCAGAGTAATATGCACTCGTTGCTTAAACGGCTTCAGACCATTACTTTACATAGATTATGTCTTCGTCGGGGTCATCCACTTCCCAATCTTGATCATCTTCTGTTGAGTCAGATGGTTCTGTTTTCCCTTCACCGCTTCCTTTCTCAGCTTTTATTTTGTCCAGTATTGCAATTACCTGAAACAGTCTCCAATTCAGTTTCTGCTCATAGTGATAACCGTACATGGTATTACAATTGCTTGACTGACTATATCAGCATCCACCAAGTTCCGGTTTCTAATATAGCACAGAAGAGGTGATTTTCAGAGAAGACAATCAACAAGATCAACTAGTTCATGACTCAACACTCATGACTATGAATGCAAGATAGAGATTTTGACCGCATCATTGAGACATTCATTTACTAACTGAAGACTAAATTTCATTAAACGCTAGTTTACTTTAAGTGAAAGATATATTAGAATCCCTTACCCTGCTTCCTCTTTCCATGGCTTCATCCTCAATAAACCTGACCTCAGGCGTCAATCTCAACTTCATTCGCTTCCCAAGCTCACTCCTAACGTACTTAGCTTTCGATTTCAACCCCGCAATTGCAACGTCTTTCCCTCTATCATCTCCAAACACGGATACATATACTTTAACCACCTACAACCCCAAAAGAAACCATTTTCAGCTTCTAACATTACTCTGAAGTAATAATACTCTCAAACCAGCGGCTAGGTCCAGCACACAAATCATAAAACACATAATACGAATTGCTTCTGTCAAAAACTGATAAAAGAATCAGGATTCAATCCGTGCAAGCCACAGTATAGCATAAGTTTAATCAAAAGATCAAGTTAAGCAATTCTGGAATCAAATATTTCGAAAGACCCTAAATTTCCACTCCAGCTGCATAAATAGAGCAAGACCCACATGAATACATTACACAAGAGTTTCCAATTAGGGTTTCTCATCACCTGCAAATCATTAGAGACTTCAACATCGCTAATGGTGGTGAGAGAAGAGAGGTAGCGGTCAGCTCCAAGTGCAGCTTCAGGTAAGACAGCGTGTTGTAAAACCGTGTCTGTTAGAAGCATGTCGGAGAGTTCTCTCATTATCTGCTTAGCCACCATCTTAACTCTCCTCGGGTTCGCCATACACCGTACGGTCCTGCGCACGGAGAGATTCGTACGGAGGTTGACCGGCGCCATTGATTGCGGGAAGTGGAAAGCCTGCGTCTTTGAACTGACGGTGTAGATTGGCGGATGATGGAGGAAGAAGAAGTGAGATTGATTGGTGTGGAGCAAGTTAGGCATCGTCACAATGGTTCCTTAATCTCTTATATTCCTCTGTTTTGGATTTGAAAAGGTCTCTGAGCAAGTAACGAAACAAGAACAAATTATCCAGTGTTCTAAGGGTATAGTAGTCGTTTCACAAAATCTAGGTGACGTGGAAGAGTTCAATCCACGAAAACCGGTCCGAGTTTCAAATTAAACCGAAGTAACTAAAACGAGAACCGAATTAATTTTTAGTATCAGCCAATACATTTTCGATTCAGAAATTCTGATCAAGTAAATTGCATAAAACAGAGATTTGAATTCTAAATGAGACAAAATTAAACAAAATATTTCAAAAAATCAGACCAGAACACCACATTATCCATACCAACAAATAGAAACTATTGAAATGATAAATATTGTTTTAAAAATTCTAAAAGTGAAAATTCGAATACTAAAATCTATGCAACAATGATAAAAGAACAAGTTGAATATTAAGAACTCTAGAGACTAATGATGGATGCAAAACACAGCTAGTTTTTAAAGATTTGAAAAGCTTTTTTTATAATCTAAATAAAAAACATGGATAATAAAATTTACATAAAAATAATATAAAAATAAGTTGAATGTTTGGTATGCTAACGACCCAAAACGTATCCAAATTTCGATTAGTTATCATATATATATATATATATTTAAATTTAGTATAAAACAAAAAAAAAGCCTTAAAAACTTTTATAAATCTAAATAAAAAATATCAAAATTTGAAAACCTATTTTAAAAACTTGGATACTAAAATCTACATAAATGTTTGAAATTGTTAACGACCGAAGCTGGATCTAAAATCAGATTAGTTTTCATATATATTTTTATATAAATTTAGTATCAAGACAAAAACAAAAACCTTAAAAACCTTTGAAAAATTCGAATCAAAAATAACAAAATTTGAAAAGCTATTTTAAAAATTCAAGTTTTTATGATATGAAAACAAATTGAATGTTTGGAATCGCTAACGACCGTAGCTGGATCCAAAATCCGGTTAGTTTTTCATATATATTTTTGTAAATTTAGTATCAAACAAAACAAAACAATAAATCAGAAAAAACTTTAAAAGTCCGAATAAAAAACTTTGATACCAAAGTTATCTAAAAATGATATGAAAACAAGTTGAATGTTTGGAATCGCTAACAACCGAAGCTGGATCCAAAATCCGGTTAGTTTCATATATCTTTATGTAAATTTAGTATCAAACAAAACAAAAAAAGAACAAAAATTTTTTTAAAAAATCCCAACAAAAAACTTCGATACCAAATCTATATAAAGATGATATGAAAACAAGTTGAATATTTGGAATCGCTAACGACCGAAGCTGGATCAAAAATCCGGTTAGTTTCATATATTTTATGTAAATTTAGTATCAAACGAAACAAAAAAAAAACAAAAAAAAACTTTTTAAAATTCCAACAAAAAACTTCGATACCAAATCTATATAAAGATGATATGAAAACAAGTTGAATGTTTGGAATCGCTAACAACCGATGCTGGATCCAAAATCCGGTTAGTTTTCCATATACATTTCTTGACGTAAATTTAGTATCAAAACAAAAAAAAAAGTCATAAATTTTTTTAAAAATCAGAATAAAAAACTTCGATACCAAATCTATATAAAAATGATATGAAAACAAGTTGAATGTTTGGAATCGATAACGACCGAAGCTGGATCCAAAATCCGGTTAGTTTCATATATCTTTATGTAAATTTAGTATCAAACAAAACAAAAAAAAAAAAAAAAAAAAACTCTTAAAAGTCCGAACAAAAACCTTCGATACCAAATCTATATAAAGATATGAAAACAAGTTGAATTTTTGAAATCGCTAACGACCGAACCTGGTTCCAAAATCCGGTTAGTTTTCCATATACATTTTTTACATAGATTTAGTATCAAAACAAAAAAAAAATCTAAAAAAAGAAACACAAGAAAAAAAATCTTATAAAATTTAAAATCTTTTATTAAAGAAAAAGAAAATTAGGAAAGCGCAAACCTTGGTTCTCGCTGGTGATGATTATCGATCGATCGATGAAACACAAATTTGTCTTCTTCCTCCGCAGTCGAATTGTAGTTTTAAAGCCTACGAATCTGCCAACTGGTCGTTAATTTCACTATCCCTCTCTTGGCCATAGTCTTCCGCGCATCCTTCTCCGTCGTGTAATCATCTCCTTCGCCGCCGTTGAAAGAATCCTTCGGTGAAAGCGTTTCGGTGGCGAGATCTTTGATCGTGTGAAATTAGGGAGTCACGAACTAAAAAGTGAACTCGATTGATTGAAGATTGTTGTCACGAGAGAACGAAAGCACATCAGTGATCAGTCTCTCAGGGAAATTGCAGGTATGAAAAAGAAAGAAGAAGAAGAAGAAGAAGAAGATAAAAGATGGTATTTTGATTTCTCAACGAAGAAGAAGATACGAGAGTTGGAGTATTTATAAGCAAACGCTCCATTGAAAAAAGGAAATTGTCTCTTTTTTCTATGTTTTGCGAAGAAAAGGAAATTGATCAATGTAACAAAAAGTCAAATTAAGTTACCGTTACAAGAACAAATATGTTTCTTACTACCTACGTAATTTATTTGATGTTCACAAATCACAATTTAGAGTGTTTGTTGAAAGAGATGGAACATCAACAAAACAAGCCTTGTAAAGTAACACAAATCTATAAAAGTCAAACCTAGTCATGTATTAACATAATGCTCGAAACAGAATGAAAAATATGCCACTAGCACAATCTTACTCAAACTACAAGCAAATTCACAACACAACACACACATCTCCTAAACGTATCACTACCTTTCCAAGCAAAAATTTCGTAGAACTCGCCACAAGCACAAGCCCCCATAAACCAGTTGCTCTGCTTCCGTTTGTAATGACATGGTCAAAATGTCAATGGCTTATCTAGTCGGCTTACTCTAACTTTCGTGTATCTCATATTTGAAACAGACAAGCTCACCATTCAAAAGCTTGTTTAGCTGAACAACACTCAAATGTATCACCGTCGTTTACTCAAACTCATATAGGAACCTACCTACCTAAGACTAGCTTCTCAATATCCAAGCAACAATGTCTGATGATGGAGGAAGAAGAAGTGAGATTGATGGGTGTGTAGAAACTTAGGCATCGTCACAATGGTTCCTTAATCTCGTAAATTCCTCTGTTTTGTGTGTTTGGATTTGAGGAAGTAACGAAACAGAACAAATTTATCCATTGTTCTGAGGGTATAGTTGTCATTTGGCACCATCTACGGTGACGTGGAATAGTTCAAACCATATTCAACCGAAATAACCAAATCGATAACCGAATCAAATTTTAGTAAATAGAGAGATGTCTCTCATATACCACATCACCCATTACATTTTCTGATTAAGTAAAGTGCAATGAAAACAGAGAGAAGATTTGAATTCTTAACGAGACAAAAGTAAACAAAACCTTTCAAAGATTCAGACAAGAACAACCCTTAAATCTTAATCCATCCCAGACTCAATAAAATAGTAAAAATGTGCCAGCAATTAAGGTCAAATGGAACACAAAATTCAACAAGATATCGTCATCATCTTACTCCATTAGTACCCAAAATTGATCATCATAATGCAGAACTTGAATATCTGCTATCTACCGTACCCAACCTCCTTCAATGTTGTGGATTCCTCCAACGAGACCATCATCGATAAAATCTCCTCCTCGCTTCACCTTATCCTCTGTAGGCTTCACCGGATAGTCCCCCGTGAAGCATGCATAGCAGAAGCTTCTAGAATCTTCCCCCAAATGTTTCTTTAACGTCTCAAACGACAAAAACGCAAGGGAATCACATCCGATGTAATCCCTGATTTCATCAACACTCATCCTATTCGATATCAACTCATTTGAGCTAGGCGTGTCCACTCCGTAGTAACAAGATGCAATAATAGGAGGACTCGCGATCCTCATGTGAACCTCTTTCGCACCCGCTTCTCTCAATAAACGCACAATCTTGGACGAAGTTGTTCCTCTAACAATCGAATCATCAACAACAACAACTCTTTTCCCTTCTAAAACTCCTCGGACTGGCGATAGCTTCAGCTTCACTCCAAAATCTCTGATTTTCTGAGACGGCTCAATGAAAGTCCTTCCAACATAATGAGACCTAATCAAACCTTGCTGAAACGCTACACCAGCTTTAGCCGCGTAACCAAGAGCAGCCACAACACCCGAGTCAGGCACAGCGATCACCACATCACAATCAACAGGTGACTCAGTAGCTAAAATCTCACCAAAGACATGCCTAGACTCATACACAGACCGACCAAAGACAATCGAATTAGGCAACGAGAAGTAAATATGTTCGAAAATGCATTGCTTTGGCTCAGGATGAGGCATCAAACACTGACATTTGACACCATCTTTATCCACAACTAAAACCTCACCAGGATAAACCTCTCTCTCATAAGTAGCTTCAATCAAATCAAGAGCACAAGTCTCAGAAGCAAACACAACAGCTCCATTACTTCTCCTACCCATAACTAAAGGCCTAAACCCATGTGGGTCACGAACAGCAACAAGCTTATCCTCAGTCACAAACACCATCGAATAAGCACCTTGAAGCTTCTCACAAGCATCAACAATTCTCATGAAAAAGGGTCTAGCTTTAGAAATGGCAATCAAATGAAGCACAACCTCAGTATCAGAGCTAGTATTGAAAATCGAACCATTTTCCTCTAAATCAGCTCTCAATTTCGTGTAATTCACTAAATTGCCATTGTGAGCAACACCAACAGAGCCAAATCGATAACCAGCAACAAACGGCTGAACGTTCTTGAGCATAGAAGAACCAGCAGTCGAGTACCTGACATGACCAATGGCTATGTCTCCTGGTAATTGATCGAGTTTGGATTCACTGAAAACCTCAGAGACCAAACCAACACCTGTAATGGTCTGAAGAACCTTATCTTTACTAACGGTAACAATACCTGCACCTTCTTGACCTCGATGCTGAAGCGCATGGAGAGCTAAGTAACAGAGTCGTGAAGCTTCTGAGTCACCGTAGATTCCGACAACTCCACACTCTTCCCGAGGCTTCTCGTCATAATCATCGTTGTCTGCCGCCAACAGGGTAAGAGGGTTTGAAACTCTGAGCGGAAACGAAGGAGAAGAAGAAGAAGAGGAGATAGAAGCCGGAAGAGGAGAGAAAGAGGAGGAGGAGGGGTTAAGGAAGGGATTACGGAGGAAACGGTGAGGCTTATTGTTGTTGTTGTTGTTAGAGAGCTTGTTGGGTTTAGCATTGAGAGATAGAGAAGAAGAGATGCTAGAGGTGGCCGCCATGGATGATTTTTGAGAGCAATGCGAATAAAAATTTGCTCTTTTAGGTTTATTTTAATTTTCTTCTGATTTGTTTTTGGTTTTGGGGTCAATTTGGGGAAAGGGTTGTATTTGACTGTGTATGTATAGCACACGTCGTCAGTGAAGTGACCGCCTCACCCTTTTTTTTTTTTTTTCTGCGAATCTTTTTAAACAATTTTTCTTTCGGCTTTAAATTCTTTGTACTTTGATGATATTTTAGAAGAGAATCTCTATTTTTTTCGTGGTGGGTCCCCTTTTCTGTGGCTCAAAATGCATTTTTAAAACGAAACGGGTCGGCTTGATACAAAGCGGGTCGGGCGCACACAATTAGAGAAAAGCAATTCTTAATTCATCAAACCAAAGCCATATGGGCTTTTCTTTGAGGCTTTGTAAAAAGCCTGCTCTTTCAAATTCTTAAGGAAAATCAAATAAAGAAGAAGATATCTGAGTATTTATTAATTTTCTTTTATGTGTTGAGTAAGATATTATATATTAAAAACAAAAAAATTGATATATGCATCAATTCAATATTCTTACCAAAAAAAATACACACAAACCAATTATGAAAAGTTGACCAATTTTGTTTCTGAAAAAAATTTGTTAAAAAGAATGAAAACAAAAACAGAGCTATGAATCTTTTATTTATAAGATAAAGAAGGAAAAAAAAAGAGAAAAAAAATCAAAAAACCATAAATAGAGAAGAGTAAAATCGTAATTTAGCAAACGTTAGAGGGGCAAAATGAAACCTAAATGATTAACCTTTAAATACCGTAACGCTCCCTTCAATATTCCCCTGCTTGCCGTATTATTCCAAAATTTGGTGAAAGCAACGCCTAAAGCAAAAATGTCTCTTCTCTAACCTTTTTTTTTTTTTTTTTTTTTTGCTCTCCAACTTTCCCTTCATTTTCTGGGGAAAAGCGAGCCAAAAAACGCAAAAGCAATCCACAAGAAGCAATTGTTCGATATCAATGGGGAAGAACAATAAGATCGGAAGCGTTGTTCGGATCCGTCAGATGCTTAAACAATGGCAGAAAAAAGCTCACATCGGATCTAGCAACAACGATCCTGTTTCCGATGTACCTCCTGGTCACGTTGCTGTTTCCGTCGGTGAGAATCGTCGGAGATACGTTGTCCGTGCTAAGCATTTGAACCATCCGATTTTCCGACGGCTTCTAGCTGAGGCTGAGGAAGAGTATGGATTCGCTAACGTTGGTCCGTTAGCGATTCCTTGTGATGAATCGTTGTTTGAGGATATTATTGCGATTGTGACTCGGTGTGAGTCGTCATCATCATCTGGACGAGGTAATCCTCCGGCGGCGACGCTTGAGGATCTCCGGAGGTGTAGTCATGTTGGATTGGCGAAGAACAACGTTGAATCTCGTCCGTTACTTCCTGGGATTGCTGAAAAATCTGTGTGCTAATGAAATTTGCAAACGGAATGTGATTGAAACTTTGGTTAGAGATTTAATTTTGAAAGTTTTAATTTAATTTCGTTGCTATTTTTTTTAATGATTTTTGACTTTGTTTTTGGGAAGGAGATGGCAAAATTAGGGTTTGATATTGTTTTTGGTTGTCGCCAGTGTCGTCGTCCCAGAATGATGAAGATTTGATGAAGGAGATAGTTTTTTTGGAGAGAGGAGCCCTCAGTTTTTAATTTAGATATTTTTGATTCTGGTCGAGAGATTCTTATTTATATTTCTCTTGGCTATTTTCAATTTGTATATTCAGATTTCTGAATTTTAACTGAGGAATAATAAATTAATTTGGAATTATTGTTGTCAATTTATTTGTTTATTGCTTAAAGAAAGATGCTTTTTGATTTTCTCATTATAGTTCTTGACTTCTTGTTACCGAAATATTTGGTCAAGAAGATGATTTCAAACCTAATTTGCAGTTTATACAACCAAAGATGATCTGCAAAATACCTTTCTGATTTCAGAGTTACCGTTTCAACACTATTTTCACTAATTAGAGTAACATTACTTAACAAAAACAGTAAACATCTCTGATTTGATATGAGAAACCAAAGAAAGTAAAGAAAAACCAAGTTACATTTTTTACCAAAAAAAAAAAAAAAACAAGTTACATAGAAAACAAAGATATTATATATATGATTCTCACCAAAAAAATATATTTACGTTTACTATATGAAGAATAGCTACTAAGTCAATATCATACAAGCAAATTAATGTTTGTAGATATCTATGCAAAATTATGTGATATTATTAGCTATACTGGTGTATTTGAAAGAGAAAAAAGTTATATGTTTGGTCAAAAATACCTTCATAATAAATGTAAATGTTTTAGACCGAACATTTTTAATCACATTAGAAAGTACTTTTACTTGTGGAAAATTAGAAAATAAATAATCGTGGACTATTTGTCTCCTCTAAATTTTAAAATTATCTCTCCCTACCTTGACCAACATTATCTAATTTCCATTTGTACGGTGTACGTGGTACGTACCTCCATCAAATCATATCACCTAAATCTTACGCTGATTTAACAGTTGGGAGTATCGCCCACTTGCATTTTCTCCACCTTCTAAGAAAAACAAACATATGACTTTAGTAGGAGTATAAATTTACAACAACGACAACAAAATAAAGTATTATCTACAAAGATCATCTCGGATAAGCTTAGCGTTGTGAGAAATGACTAATGATTGTGAGAAATGACCCTCTTCCTTCATTTTAAATTGACCACGAACGTGATCAACTTCTTACTTACTGTTTCCTTTGGGTTTTCACTTTTACTATATAACCTAATGTTCTCTAAGGATGAATTGATGATGAACACATACTGGTCTCTTTCCACTTTTTTAATATGTGATCACTAAAAAGGTTCTTTGCATAAGCTCAGTGTTGGAGGTTTTTAGAAAATTTTCATGATTTAAGAGCTATTTCCTTATAGATAATAACTATTTTGTTTCACTAGCTAGAGAAGAGTATCCGGATTTCCGAGTATATCGTAGAAATTAACCAATTAATATTCATTAAAAATTGTTGACAGATTGATATTGTGCTTTTACTAGACAGGAATATCTTGGTAAATCACATTGCTTTTGCGTGAGTATTCATCAAAGCACTAACTAAGCAATTCAATGATTTTTAACTCATCAAGAATATCTTCGGAAAGTTACTATTTTTAACCCATCTTTATTAGATTTTAGTTAACTATCATACGAAGCCATTACTTTTCGAAGGTTTTCGACCATGGCCCTGCCAAGATTCGTAAAATATGGATCGGATTAAAACTGATCCTGATTTCTCTCCATAGCCTAAAGATCGGTCAAGGCGACACAAATAACATCGAGATTTAATATATAATCTGAAAAAAAGTCGTGCAGACCTAACCAACTCTAGTTGAACCTAACAAGTTTACCGTCTGAATCTTTGGAACTCTTTTAAACAAAAAAATCCAACCGAATTAAAGGTCAATAGTTACACTAGCTAGGGAGAAATGATTTATGAGCAAGTTGAATTCCGACGTTTCGTAACCTACTAAAAGTAAGACACTATTTGCTGTTAGGTCGTTCGTTGCTTAGTATGTGTCGTCATAATCCTTATAAATTATGATGCTTTGCTTTTCGAAAAGTGGCGAGGAGAGATCATAGTGTCTAGTTATAAGATTACATTCGTTGCTTTGTTTATTACAACTTGCAAGCAAACTATTGTAAATTAAACCACAAATCCTAAATCTTAAATCAAACCCAATCTCCATTTAATAAATTAGACCCTTACATAAAAAAAAGAATAACAGATTACGAATATAAGTAATGTCACGTAATAGTTAAATGAAATATCAAATCTTTCAAACGTGTCAAGAAAATAGACAAACGAACAATCATTTTTTTTTAACAATCATATTTGTTTGCAATGCTATTATTTTATTTTGCATCCATTCTTTTTTCGTTAGTGGATGCAAATTAAATGCTAACAAATTATCATCATTTCGTAGTCCTGTATACTTTTACGGTTTTACCTATTCTTCGTAATCTCTCGATCGACTATAGTGATGATTTAGCTTTATATGTACCTAACAACACTGCGTTAATTATGTTGATAAAACCAACGAATCTCGGAATGCGTGATAAATCTTTCATAAAAATTCGACATTAACGACTATTCAAAAGAGATCCAAACAAAGAATTATACAGTTCGTTATAATTAGTAGTATTATTTTTATAATGGCGCATGGAAGGTCTAACCTTATTTAACGATCAATTAAACAAATGTTTAGTTACAAGCTTTAATTAATTGTACGGAACGGGAAAAAGCCGTAGAAGAAGGAATCGTTTGATAGCGCATGCGGTACATGTATATGCATATATATTGCTGACTCTAAGAATGATTAAGGGACGCAATATTTGGAAACAGCTCAATATTATTTGTAAAGTCCTGTTTTTGATACAGCTTCCATTACCATGCATGAGTCATTTTCTCTGCTTTATACGGCTGTATGTTTATATAAATGAGTAGTTATTTTCCTTGCTTTACACTTTTGTATATTATGAATAAGTAGATTATTTAAAAGTGAAATTCAGTATTTCTAATGTGTAGCTTTTTATCTAGCTAGTTGATAAAAAGAAGTCATCGCTTTTTTGGGTGAGGAACGAGTCAACTTTCACTAGTATATATGTTTTGATTAATAACCAAAATTAGTTAGAGTTTTGGTAGTATAAGAAATGTATACCAAAGAACCTTAATTCGGAAGAAACTAGAAATATTCGAGAGTACACGGAGCAACAAAAACCAAATTGAAACGTCTTGATCTTTTTCATCTGGAATAATGTACCACATTTTTTTTTTCACAATTACCACAAATTCTAAAGTATATAAATTGATGTTGAAACTTAATTACTAGCACTTGATACTTACTATTGATGGTTGATAATTTATTTAGCAGTTGTATGTATATTTTTGTTTTTTTGAAATAGCAATTAATGTTTACGTTTAAATAAACAGTGGTTAGTGCGGTCACCGGTCACTTTAAATAATACTACTATAAAACATGCATTACAGTCAAAGTAGTGAATAGTAATAAATAATAATGGTGGGAGAGTAGTAGTTATAGTCACTGCATGTGACTATGTATATACACAATATAGATAATTTTTCTCAGTGGAAAAAAGGGTAATTTTTCTCGAAACAATTCTATTGAATTAGCCCTTTACACATATAATATTGGTGGCCTAACTTTCGTCTCAAACACCGTTAAACATAAACGTTGCTGAACGTTACCAACTAATTAGAATCTTATAAACCATTTTCTTCAAACGAATGTAGAAATCGTCTTATCTGGTTCCGTACATGATAAAGTACCCCACATTCTCTGACAAACCCATGTTCAAGCATGCACTTTCAAAACCTTATGTATCCATTGATATGATCATTTGACATAAAATTTTCCTCTATAAGAACCCTAATGATTTAGCAATTACATGGAAATTTAGTCTTAAGCGTTTGTTTAATGCTTACAGTGTCATACCTATATTTGTTTGTAGGAGATAAATGACAAAACAAAAATTTGCACAAGAATCAATAGAAAATATCAAAATACCAGTGAAATATTAAACAAATGGATCGGAGGAATACTTTCTCTTGCATTAAATAACTTCTCTCACAGAACGAAGATCTGTGAGGAAAACATTACAAACTTTATTTACAGATCTAAACCCATAGAATCTCTATCTCATACGGATTTATTTCTAGTTAGACGAGTCAATTAACTCGTAAAAAAAACCCTAGATGGGCTTAAAAATAAAGGAAAAAAAATCTTAAAAAAAGAGAAGAGATGCTTTTTTTGTATGAGAAGCTTTTCCGCTTCTTCTTTAACCATCTCCTTCTGCTTCTTCTTCAAATGATAAAATATCATCGGATCATGGATGTTAGGGTTTGAAAAACGAGTTCATCACAAGGAATGGTGAGACCCATGTCGTGATCGAATCCAAATTCTTCCTCGGCTCGTTGTAAGAGAGATTGGAACTCAGGATGTGTCAAGAAGGAGATTGGGACAATGTATCTGCTTCTGTTCTCTCCGACATAGACAGGGAAGTGTCCCTTTGGTACGTCAAGCGGAAGGCAATCTTCATCGTACCCTCCTCCATTCTTCTTCCCTAAGCTCGAGCATCTCTTCAGAATCTGCTTCAGCATTGCTGTTTGAGTGAGTTTTGAAGTTTTCTTCATTATAGCCATTTGTTTTTGGGGTTCCTGAGAGATAAAAGTCTTTGGTTGTGTTTAGGGAGAGAGAGAGAGAGTTATGGAGAAGGAGATGGGTGGATATTGAGGGAGTTGAGGAGTATATATTTATAAATAAAGATTTTGTAATGGGCTATTTGTCTGTACATATTTGTGTAGGTAACGTATAGAGAGAGAGAGACATGAAGACATGTGCATATGTGTGGAAGGAGATGGTGGGAGCCAAAATGTTAAAGGCCAGCTGAGGATTTAATTTCATTGTTGGTCCTCTTTGTGACATTGTGGCCCCTTCTGATCTCCTGGTCCTTACCAAGATTACACCATAAATACTATATCCTTTTCATTTCCTACTTTCTTTTTCTTAGTTAAATACACTTCAAACACGTATGTGACTACTTGAATAAAAATAAGGGCCTAAAAATAGTTTACAAGGAAAAACAGTCACGTATATTTTTATATTTCTTAACTCAAATACTATAAGTGATAACCACCCTTCTAAAACCGTTACTATCATGTAGAAAGACAATGAAAATTTTATCTTCCATATATATACTAAATTGAATCATCGAAAATCTTCAAAATTTAATGGTAGAAGAAAATGTACACATGTAGTCTCTCTCTGTTGAGAGGTGTCATCGAAGAGCGTAAATCACGGACTTTGGAAAGAGTAATGTACTGAAGGGTACAAAGTAGAAGAAGAGTGTTTGGAGTGTTGTTAAATGTGGTTCGAGAGAGTGTGCCTGTGACACTTTCAGACAAATTTCTTCTACCTTTTTTTTGCAGGCACCCATGTGCATCTCTCATACTCTATTTTTTTTTCTCTCTTTTTATTAATTTCTGTGTTTTCTGATCGTTTTTCTTTTCCAACGGTAGACGTTGCAGTTAATCCTCAGCCTTCTCTTTTTCTTTCTTTTTATAATCAAATATCTTTTCAAAATACTCTTAAATACGCGTCTTGGTATTTACAAATTTTAAAAAGAAACTATTTAGGACACACAAAAATATAAGGATTAGGTCTTAGTCACCGTTTGAAGTAAGTTTTCTTCGCAGCATGATGTTGAACTGGAAGTACAATGCTGCCGACGTTTGATATACGGAAATAATATTTTACAAATGAACTTAAACTCTTCTTAACACTAAAACCAAAAAAAAAACTTAAACTCTTCTTTCCATATTCCATGTGAGGTTTCACTGTTTTAAATTGCTCACCAAAAGGGCTTTAATTACAATTTGAATCTATTTTACTACAAAACGATTAGTTTACTATCAGTGGCTCTAAATTCTACTCTAATCAAATTAATAGGTTACACAAATTTGTTTGCTATAAATACATATAAATATAATCTGATATACTCTTATTATTTATATTTGCAATATTTTTAGTTTAAAGCCCTAGGTCAATCGGAAAACCCGTAAGGGTGGTCTGGCTCTTTCTCCACAACCAAGAACCTGACTTTCTTCAACCAAGAGCCTGACTGCACTTTTCCCATGAGATAATTAGTTGATAAAAGTTCTATGTTTTTATCCTCTTTTCTTCGAAGTAAGGTAAGGTAACACTTATGATATTTTCAATAGATGTCTTATCTTAACTAGATATTGTTCGAAAGAGCAAACTGCAATGTTTGTTTGATAGAGTTCATTTACTAGCTAGATAGCCAAATATTGCAATTTATCTGTAAAAAAAGGCAGTGCTAAAATCATAAATAGTGGATATTGTTTTTTCGCATCTTTAAAATATATAGTTGTGTGATATCATGTAAAATAGTTTATCAAACAAGAAAGAGATTATATGTTTTTAATAGAGCTACACATCATGACTTTTGTTGTAAACACTTGCTTATTTACAGATTTGCAAAACATTATTTTTAGAAGTACACCTATAGAACTTGACTATCTAGTGCATCTTCATAAATATCGTAGATATGTATGGTAATGTTTTATTAATTCGATCTGCACACTCTCAAGAAAAAGAAAATCTTCGGACTATTATTTTAAGATACGCAGGACACTTTTCTTCCCATTCCCCGATATATACAATCTTTGACTGAAATATAAAGCTAAAAATGCTATTGTCAATATTAAAAGTGCTTATATTTGCATAAAAACTGAAAATAATTGATTGGGACAGTAACAAATCGAACCCAAAAACTAATTCTATAGACTGGAGCTTAACTAATATTTGCTCGTTTATATAAAATACTATGAATATAAGTATATTTGTTCTCTTCATTTGCGTGTGCGGACCAGACCCAATCAATAGATTCGCTCATATTACCCAAAAAATTGAAAAATGCTGATATGACTCTGTTTTGTGCCTAAACACAGAAGCTTTAACGGTTGGACTCAAGATGTCAGTGTGCTTTATTTCTTTTTGACAGCAAAAGTCAGTGAGCTATTTTAGTTTTGAAGGTTTAACTACTTTGGTTAGAGACGAGAAATTTATGTTTTTTTAGCTAAAATGAGTAAGTGGGAAAATAAGTTGTTTTAACACCTACGGCATATTAAGTGCGAAAAGAAGTTTTTTTTTTGTTCAACAAGTGGAAAATAATATTTTTCCTCAAAATATACTTTCCATAGTCGACGGGATTGGTTTAGTCACAAAACTTAGAAAGTTAGATAGTCATAATCTAAAATTAATTATTATTAAAGCAAACATGGTTTTGTCTTAAACAATCCCATATGCACTGTCTTGGGGGCTACGGCCCATGCGTTTAGGAGCCACCTATGTTTATTAGGTCCTAATCATCTTTGTCCTAATCGACTCTTGATTATTATATAAAAATTTGAAGCTTTCCCTTTTTTTTTTTTTTTTTGTAGCTTACTTTTTGATAATTGTGAGATTCATTTTGTATAAAAACTTAATTAAATCTTTAATTGACAAGTTTTTGTTCAATTTATGAGTTTGTAAAATTTGACGATGAATGTATTGATCCACGTTCTATATATATATTATTTACCATTTAAATTTATCTTAAATATAGGATTATTTCTAACACAACTTCTCAAAATAAAGACGGTCAGAATTGATATATCCTTACTTCCTTAGGAAGACGTCTTGATCTAACACAACGATAGACGTTCTCTTAGATAATACAACCGAGAAAATCAGGAACTCTTTTCTTCTTTCGTATTGTCTTTCACTTTCGTGAAATTTGTTTCTAATATATTTTTCTATATACATTCATTAAGTTCTAAGGTTGTTTGCCAGTCTAATCTAATCTAATGTACGTAATTTATCCAGTTTTAAAGTAATTAACGACTAGCGTAAAAGTGTTTTTCTTTTGTTACAATTTATGGTGTACGCGATTACAGAATATCCACCATCATCGTAAAGTAAACTATCTCTCGCAAATTTAGCATCACAATTATTGATTATAAACCATTTTGTTTCTGTTTTCTTTTTTCTCTAATTAACGACATATTTTGCATTTCTTTTATCAATCACTATTTTATGCCTAATGTATAGACTCTTTACGTTATTTCTTTATGTCTAAAATATTGATTTGTTTTCTCACTTCAAATTTTTAAGAAAATATAAACGATCCCCCAAAACTATTTTCCGATTGTATCTTTTTTTTCGTAATACATTACCTCCCAACCTTGTCATAGGTTGTATTATATAATACATATGTATAATTAATGAGATATAAGATATTCTGAACCAAAAAAAAAAAGAGAAACATATAAGAGATAAATGGTAGAATTATAAAGCAAAGGTGGTCCAAGGGAAACATCGTGACTTATCTCTTGTAGGAGCAGCATATGTGTATTCCTATTGACGTTTTTACTGTGTTGTCTTTTTAGGTATTGTCATTTTGTCTTATAGATTCTGGTTTTAATATGCTTCAGTTAAAACTACCATGGCATCTGGCTAGGGTTGTGCCTAGACTTTTGGGGTCAAAGAGGGAAAACAGGTTTATTGTCGACGATCAAAAGGATGGGAGGGTTAGTAAAGAAAAATAAATAGACGTAGAGGTACGTAGTCATGCATTTTATTTGTTAGGTGTTGGTTTGCATGTTCTGTGACACAGGATGGATCGTGAGAATACGTGATTGAAACAAGATGACCATGAGCATATGGGACCATATTGTTTTTCATTTTATTTATTACTAATTATTATATTTTGTTTATGTTTTTTTCTAAATTTTCTATTGGCTGGTAAATCAAATCAATTGAATAGTTTTATTTCCACAGTAAATGTTGTCGTTCTTCGTTGGTGATGTTGTTTGATCGTGACATTAGGGTCAGTGTGAGGCTGTGAGCACATGAACGCCATGTTACTCCTTCACCCCTTTTCTTTCTTACGTAGATAACTTTTTGTCATTAATATGTGTTTTATGAAATTATTTTCTTTACAAACCATAAATGAAATCAATTTGAAAAATCAGTAAAATTTCCAAACTATTTTATTATTTTGCGGAAGCCGGAAGTATACGTCACACAAAACATATTAAGTTTCATATTTATAGTCATTACCGTGCATGTATTTTACACTATTATTGGTTAACATACGATTCGTCTTACTCACCATCAGTTATAATTTGAGTTTGAATTACCCATGAACTTATTACAGACATTTTTTTTTTAAATATGTTGTTGTTAAAGTGAACTTATAGACTGTTATGGTCATAATGTTTTGAAAGGTCAATGATTCGAGTTATACTTAATATTTTTGTTACTTATAATATTCCTATTTTTTCTAATATTTAGAGCATATTCATCTTAAAGCTAAATTAAGGGCATGGCAACTCGATTTTGTATATAAGTATTAGACATGCTTACCATGCAATTTTTTTTCCTTTTTCTAGTCGATTTTAAAAAAAATAAAAAAGCTACTTTCCACTGCCTCGTCTTATCACATATTCCTGTCACGATGATCATGATTTTTTTTTTATAAAAAATTGATCATGAATAATTACATGCGAATATATACGGGTGCATCAAAAGAAAACCAATGAAAAGCATTTTTTTATTGAATTGGATTGAAATGAATTAGGACAGCTAATTCCGGACCCATCCATATATATATCATAAGCGTCATCAGTGTTTATATATCCAGCTAATGTTGGTACTTTGAAGGCGTACGTCAAAAATATGTCGTTGCTTCTCCTTTTTTTATGATGTGATGTTGTCTACTCGCATTAACAAATTGAAAAATATCAACAGAAACTTTTTAAAATATGATTATTTGAATACATATCTTCTTCTTTTCTTTTTTCTTTTTTTTTTTCTTTTTTGTCTAAAGAAAAAAAAACTTTTTTTTTTCTTTTTCTTATTGTAGTGACAGCAAAACACCTCACCATTACAACTAGAATTTGAAAATTTTCCTTAAATTTTTTATTCAATATATTATCACATTTTAAATTTATGGAAGACTAATAAAACCGTATCAATAAAAGAATACAATGTAAATTATATACATAATAATGTAATTTGACATATCTGGATGTGTTTTGATATAAGAAACTCTAATAAATCATTTTGAAAAACACATCCAGATATATCTGGATAGTATTAATTCATATTATTATTTATTTTTATTAAACTATATATTCTTCATCCCCTGCCTCTCGTAAAATGGCGTATAAAGAAATTTAAAGAAGGACAATGAGTCAATGACAAAGAAAAAACCTTATCCGGGAAAAAAAAAAATTAGGGGTTTTAGGTTACTTCATATCCAATAGTCTAAATGTTTGGGCCAGTAAATTACGTGGATGGGCCGAAGTTAAGTAGATCCATTCAAGCCTTGTTTTTCAGATAGATTTTTTTTGTAAATATGTTTAGGTCATTCTTTCGTACATCTTTTGGGTAAAGAATCAAAGCAAACGTCACACGTTGCTTGGACTCGGATATGTTTTGACATTGTCTATACTCTATACTTCTCAAAAATGAAATGGCATTTATTTTAATCGTTTTTTCAACGGTCATTTTTTTTAAACAGCCAACGGTCATTTATCTTTTTTTATTAATTACCAATAAGTATAAATTGCATTTATACATAATTTCGTCTCAATTCGTTTTCTTCTTGTTTACGGTTTAATCATTTATCCAAAGTTCAAACGAATTCACAGCATATATGTACAATACGATTTATTTCAGTTCGATACAAAGTGTATATGGATAAATTAAAAGGGTAATTACATTTTCGGCAATAACATGCATTATCGAAGTTACTATTTCCCTCCAACAAATAAAACACGTCCCATATCTGCCAATTTATATTTGAAAAGTTGTCATATATTAGACGCCCCCTCTGTAATTTAGTGGGTCACATCACATGCTCTCTAATTATTTCATATGAGAAGCCATTATCCGAAAAAAAGAAGATGATAGATGTAAAGCCACGAAAATGAGAATTGCAGAAACATGGATATCCACGAATGGACCGTCACAAGATCTTCCAATAATATTTAGCTTTTTTCAGTCAAACGTAGATAGTCAGTGAGTTGATGATGAAGCCCTCGTGTTGTACGTAGCTGCCAAACACTAACATATTCAAATCCACCCAATTAATAAAGCTTCGGAGCACAATAATTTTATTTGCCTTTTTGACCTCCATTATGTCAATAGGGTCAAGAGGTCACGAGGATATAAACAAAAAAATACTTGGACATTTCTATTTTTAATCTAAACTATTATGTATAAATTTCTTTAATTATATTTGGAGAAAAAATATTTGAGCTATTGGAAGCTTTGTTTTTTTCTGCTCTATTGGAAGCTTTCATGAACATTTGCAAGTTGTAGATGCATCTAAGTCACAAGTGGTGCATGCAGACTTGCTACGTTTATATAATTCATTTGAAATTTATTCGATATATTGAATTGATCGTTTCTAGAACATAATGAAGTTAATGTAATTCAAGAATAAGTTTTTTTAAAAAAACTCACAAATCTGGTTTAAGAAAAAAAAAAAAAGCAGAGTTCTTCACACCGAAAGTTGTACGAGTTCGATACGGTGATCTATGTTTCGGCTGAAACGAAACCAACAAAAAGTATTATTAGACAGAATATTAAAACGTTGTTATTTTATTCGTATGGAATTGAAGTATATATGAAAATAGTAACTTTATTTAATTTCAGAAATATAGCCACCTTTGAGAGAAAGCATGACATATGAGGAGGTGGTAGATATATGGGGACAGTCTTTTGCTGATAATGAGAAATAACTAAACAAAGAGCCATTAATTAGTTGCATTTGTCTGAAAGAATTTTGGATTTTGTTCATTTAGCTTTTTCGTTATTGCTTTTTATGGGTATGTTCAATTCATCTATATATATGCAAAGCATTATCTACAGTGGTTGCAACAAATGCAGATGCTTTTGTTCCCAAATAATTAAATAATTTCCACGGATGAAAAATATCGATTAAATTTACATACGTACGCCATACTTCCAAGTTACAGTTCACTGGTAACCTAAGTTTTTTTTTTTTTTTTTTTTAATAACCTAAGAACTTTTCAACATTGAAGTAATTGCTTAAGGGATGCTTGAGCCAAAAGTATGCTTTTCTTTCATGAATTTTGTATATTTTCATTTATTTTGATTGACAGGATTAATGAATTTCTCATTCAGACAATTGCTTTAGTTAGTTAATAGGTAGTCTAAAATATTTTAAAACTGGCGGATTAAAGGCCTCGGATTAGGATCGGATACTGTTAACTAGATATCATTTTTGTTATTGACCCTGTTTTTTAAGATAAGAAACATTTAATCGTCCAAATCTGGAACTGCCAAAAATTGTGATAGACAAGTAGCCAAATGGTTCCCGTTCTCTCATGTTCATATGTATATGTTTTAAGGACAGTCTTAACGTGGAACCAAATAAAGTTATTCTAATAGTACTCTGGGATTGGATTTAAGCTTGTATAGAGAATCGATATGGGATGATCCGATGTTTCGTGTATAATATATTCTCTACCTCTCGCATGTGGCCTTTTGAAAGTAATGGGGGCTATGATCGATCATATGCCTCACCCCACAAACAAAAGTCTAAAATTTGAAATAGTTTGCTTAATATGGTACGTCAAATCACTCACGCTAAGTATCTAACAAAGCAGTGTATATATCCAATTTCCGAATCATATTTTAAATTTAACATATATATGGAATGTATAACGTCTTTATCAAAAGTAATAATCTCTTACAAGTTGATTGTGTTAACATGTTTCCACTTTCTTATTTTGGTTCTATTCATATAAGAGATGGTAGGGTCTTATAATTCATATATATTAGGAATGGTAGGGTCTTATAAACATGTTTCACGGAAATGAAAGAAAAACAAAGTGGTTTCTAAAAGGACAAGGCATAAGCATGTGAACTTCATCCATTAGCTCCACCTGATATGTTCCTCAAACTTTTACACTCTTCAAT
Source organism: Arabidopsis thaliana (assembly GCF_000001735.4). Classification (NCBI taxonomy): domain Eukaryota; kingdom Viridiplantae; phylum Streptophyta; class Magnoliopsida; order Brassicales; family Brassicaceae; genus Arabidopsis; species Arabidopsis thaliana. The sequence continues at coordinate 16,591,169 of NC_003075.7, forward strand.
AACTTGCGGTCAAAATTTCAGTAGATTCTCTATATATACTTATAAAACTAAGAGAAACTTGCTTACAAACCTAACCCATTTCAGTAGAAGCCCAAGACATTCAAACATTCTTGGTCAAATATTCACCACCTAAAAAGTTCTTTCAAAATCTCCCTTCTTACTCATTTGCATTAGTCCTCAAAGATGGGTATCCAATTGATCGGACTCTCTCAGGCAAAGCAAAAGCTTCAAAGAAGCTTATCAGCGAGAATCGCAAGCCTCTTGGCTACGTCGGGTACTAATAATGTCCCAAAGGGTCATGTGGCCGTCTATGTGGGAGAGACTTATCACAGGAAGAGATTTGTGATACCTATATCGTATTTAAACCACCCATTGTTCCAAGGTTTGTTGAACCTCGCGGAAGAAGAGTTCGGGTTCGACCATCCCATGGGAGGTCTCACCATCCCTTGCACTGAAGATTACTTCACCGCTCTAGCTTCTATTCTAAGTGGTTCATGATAAGGGAGCTCATTGATCATCACAACATTCATTAAGTTTCTTTATACAAATCTTTGTGTTTCTCTTAAAATGTATTTAAGGGGGGAGAGAAAATAACTCGAGACTGAGAAACTAAGTGAGTCTCTTTCAATTTTTGATCTAAAATGATCTTGTGAGTTCTTTTAACCATTCCATTTGTAAAGAATTCACTATCTGAAAAATTAATCTATGATTCTTTTTGTCCATTAACAGTTATAGCCTTTGGATGTGAAATCTCATTAGCATAGTAAGAAGTATCCACAAATATATATGCCTCAAACATCTCCTGCAGGAGCGTACCTTGGAATATCAAAATATATACTAGAAACACACAAATATTAAAATTTACATAGATAATATATGTATAATAATGTTTGTAGCAATATCTGAAATATTATTGGATTTGAGAGTACTCGTAAACTAAAACAATGAAAGATGATCAAATCTATTAGTGAATTACATAAATATATAGTACTGTTAACTAGAGTATATAAAACTGTTCCAAGAAATCTATATTTAATAAAGTTTTAGATTTTATGTCTACAGTAGTTTTCTCGAAATAAATAACTAAATCTTTGTATAATATTGGTAAAAGAGAAATTTCCCAGCTAATTTTCTTTCTTTTATACATTTTGGTTTTGATTTTGCCTAGCCTCAATTACACATAGACAATAACGGCTTTACCAAACGGACAATCAAATACTAATACCAATTAATTAATTTCAGTACTAATAAATTTATTACGCTTCAGACGAGAAGTGATGTCAAGAAAGACATCTTTAGCACAAGGAATTGTGAGGTATGTCCTCTGATGATCTGTGCCAAATTCATCTTCGGCTTTACGCAACAAGGCTTGGAACAAAGGATGGTTTAAGTAAGATATTGGAACCACAAATCTCTTCGTCTCCATCTCGTCTTCTCCAACATATACCGCAAAGTGACCCTTTCGTACGTTGATTATGTGTCTTAAACGCGATATCTTTTTATCGAGTACTCTCTTGACTTGAAAAACTATAGTCTTGAATCGAATCATATCTATCTTTCAAATGAACTGACTTTTGTATAGCTTGAACGAAGATACATGCGTAGACTTTGTGGCTTTATCAATTTTATAGGGGTGAAGGTTTGTTGCTTTTAGGAGTAGTAATTCATTGTTATAAATATTAAAGGATTTTGTAACATATAAAATAGTAAATGAAATAAATAATGGATATGTAGCATCTAAAATACATATTGTGATAAAATTTGTATTTTTTTCTCTAACTTTAAGAATTAAAAATATTATCTTCTATCTTAATTTTTAAAATGAATCTATCACATTTTCTCATTATATTTTTTTTTTTCAACTTAAAATTTGCAAACAATATAAGACTTCACAAAAAAAAAAAGTTATCTAATTTAAGATGAAACTCATAAATATTTATGAATACATCAATTAGAGTATTAGCTAATCTTCATTTATATATGTTTCCTTAAAATTTTAGAATCTACCAACTGTATTAGTGCGGGCCGCAAAAATGGTATCAGATTAAGGTGAACTCTGAATATTATATATGATTAAGATCTTAAATGGATATACTGTATAAATTTTCCTTATAAAAATACATTTTTATGTTTAAATAGATATTTGTGGAGAATTTTTGCATTCGCAGACACTTGAAACTCACTAATTGAACTTCCTTTCACTCAACAGAAACAATATAATGTGAAGTCTTAATTAGTGCATGATTTTTTTTCAGTAAAAAGCAGTAGTAAATTAAATTAAAATTGTCTCATTTTTGAAAAATTGTATAAAACAAATGATTGTTTAAAAAAATACTCATTATATTTAAGATAAACACAAAAAACTTGTTTAGATCACTCATGCGTTGATCGCGTGATTACACAAGCCTAATATTTGTTATGTTCAATTTCTCTCTGCAACTCTTCTCTTCCCAAACACTAAACCATCTATCTATGTCAAGCAACTATTTTAGGCCTAAATGCGAAGAACATGCATCTACACAATCAAAAAGATAAGAGAAAAAAGGGATAGTAGGCCATAGGCAGCAAATAGCTATAGATCTATGGGGATTTTGTTTTCGATCTATATCGATCACTAAACAGTACTATGTTGTTTGTTCAAATTTCAGTCTAGCCACAGTCACAATCATCCTCATAATCACATGCAAAGATGCGAGATTCAGATCTTATCTAATGGCAAATAAATTGATCAAAACTATCTATGGAGCTGAAAATTTAACAAACAAATACATCACACATATTTTAATATAATACTAAAAGATTTGTTATTTCAAAATTATATATGGAAAACCATCTCGTTACTCATCTTTCGTCCCAGCAGTACGGCCCCTAGTTTGAGAGCGAAGGAAAATATACTTTAAAAGACTTTGGAACTTATTATACATACTCTTTCAACTATAACAATCTCCAATATTGCTAAAAGTGGCTCAAGAACTGGACCCACTTAGTCTGATCCAAGTCACATTATTCACCATTTCGAGGCTCTAATTTAATATAAATACCTAACTTTTTATATATATTTGCAATCATATACAAGAAACTTATGTTATGTGCATTTTATTTTTATATAAAGATGAGCTAAGCCATGTGAGCCAGATGGATGACGGGAGGGCCCAACAGCCCACAACTTTTTTTTTTTTTTTTTAGTAATCAAAATATCGCATCGTACTGTTTTTTTAGCATTGAAAGTCTTTTCCTTATCTTGAAGTTACATACTTTAAGTTCACTACTATAAATAGAAACTTCTTCCCCTCGTTGTCTATCAAGTCATTTACTTTTTAAAAAAATTTACCTAAACAAATTGATAAGTTCCAAACATAAATAAGAAGACATGGGTTTAATGAGGTCGATGCTTCCAAATGCAAAGCAAATCTTCAAATCACAATCTATGAGGAACAAGAACGGATCATCCTCACCATCAACAACAACAACAACTTCAGGGCTTGTTCCGAAAGGTCACGTAGCGGTTTACGTTGGAGAACAAATGGAGAAGAAGAGGTTTGTGGTTCCAATATCATACTTGAACCATCCTTTGTTCAGAGAATTTCTTAATCGCGCTGAGGAAGAATGCGGATTTCATCACTCTATGGGTGGCTTGACGATACCTTGTCGAGAAGAGTCGTTTCTTTATCTCATTACTTCTCATCAGCTGCATTGAGGAACGCATTAAGTGATGTAATAGTCTTGAGGGATTTAATTAAGCTGTTTTTCTTTCCTCTTTTAAGAGGAGAATTATAGGGAAGTTACTTATGTGTGTATATGGTGACACTTGTTCAGAGCTTAAGTTGTATTTTGAAATAAGTTTTTTTTTTTTTTTTTTAAATAAGATTTGAAAAGCTAGTTGAGCTAAAATTTATATTCAAATCATTAAAAGCTTTTAACTTTTAGTCTTTTACAGTAAAAATGGTGGAAAATAAACGAAACTTTAAATGCGGTAAAAAAACAAATTATTATATATATCTAATGGTTGAAAAATCCATCTTACAAAGATGAGAATTTTTTTGAAATTATCACACAGTAAATCATCATTTGATGATCTCCTGCAACATGTGACATGCCTAGACGTTATTTTACTATCTATTACATTAGCGTTTAGAAAAGCATCATATAATAAAAACAGAAAATTTTCACATAATGGAAATCTCAATTATAAGTTTTCATTTGTTTTGTATTTTATATACCCAGCTCTGACTTACATCATAAATATAGTATCTCAAAAAAAAAAAAAAAGGACTTTTTCAAGGAATTGAAAGTATTTTAAAGGATGGTGGATCACATGCACTCTGAAGAAACTAAAATGGGTTGTAAGTGAATAAGTGATTAATAACATTAGTATGATCTATATATGTTCTTCAAATGCATAAATCATATTTATTGAAAATGATTGAAACAGTACTGCACAATTTTATCATAGTGAACTTTGTCACAATAAATGAAATAAATCATATCCAAATTATTGCATATTTAGATTGTCAAGCTCATGTTACTCTCCGTTATTAGGAAGAGATAATTGTGATCACAATAATGGAAATGAAGCGGAGAAAAAAATAAATAATGGAAATGAAACACGTGACCATTTTTCAATAACAACTGAAATTTCTTAGAATAAGCGTAATTGCACTAATTTATATATACGTGCGAATAATAACAATTTTCATTAATTTATGTGGATCAAACATTGGGACTTACTGATTTCAAGTAGCAGTGATATTAACTCAACTGATTAATTTTGTTTTATTAAGAAAAAAATCATTTCGATCTTACCACCGTAATATTGCAGATAAGATAACAAATTAATGATGGTCTTAAGTAAATTCATCCTGGACAAAAAAATAAATAAATCATACAATTAACTTGATGTTGTAGAATCAATAATTAATGAGGATATCGATTGAACTATTGTTGTAAGTTCTGGTGTTATAACGGAGGCGTTGAGTCCCAAAACTCATGATATTTAACTTTAATTAAGACCAACAACTTCTACCAATAAATGTTTTCGTGATCTTGATTCAACATTCTAAGAACCCTAAGAAACCATGCACGTTCAATGTTTCTCATTTTCATGATTCCAAGCTTAATAGTAAAAATTTAATAATATAAAGTTAGGTAAAGTCAATTTTACTTAAGATACAAAAGGGTCCTCTTAAGTGGGCTATAGGGCAACACAAATAGACTAAAAAGCCACCATTTTCAAGAGCCAACAATTGACTTGTCAAAATGTCTATTTTCATCAATAAGGACACTTGTTTCTGTTGTCTATTCATGAGAGCCAATAGGACCAAACTGGTTTCATGTAATGGCCAGAGATTTTAATAAGTGACAGAGTGCATGTGAGTCCTGTAACAATGATGGGTCCCTATCTGATTATATTCATTCTTAAGTCATACAGAAATCAGAATCAGCTTGATGCTTTTTCTAGGTAAACCCTAGTTTTTTAAAAGTATACCATGTGAAACTCTGCAAACTCTTAATATTTTAATCTAATAAAATCTGTTGTATCATTAAAACATGACTTTGAAATTTGATTCCTTACCTATAAAGAACTCTATATATAACAACAACAACCGAAAACACAACTCCACCAAAAAGCATCAATCTTTCTCTGATTTCATAAAACAGAATAGAGATTTATAAAACTTCTTGCTTTTAAAGATGGCGATTAGATTGTCGCGTGTGATCAACTCTAAACAGTCCCAAAAACAGCAATCTCGAGTCCCGAAAGGACATGTTGCGGTTTATGTCGGAGAAGAGATGGAGAGCAAGAAGAGATTCGTGGTTCCGATTTCGTATTTGAACCATCCTTCATTTCAAGGTTTGCTTAGTAGAGCAGAGGAAGAGTTTGGTTTCAATCATCCAATCGGTGGATTAACGATTCCATGCAGAGAAGAAACATTTGTTGGTCTTTTGAATTCTTATGGTTGTATTGTTTCAACTTGAGACAACTTTTTTGGGAAAGCCCAAAACTTTTTTTTTTCTTTCTATAGAATTACTTTTTTTGTTGTTGTTCCCTTTGTTTATTTCTGCAAAGGAGAACATATTGATTCAGCATGTAAATATGTTGTGTAACTTGTCAAATCAGGTTATGCTCTTATGTACTTCCAGAAAACATTGATGAAAAATATTTTCATGTTTTCGAAGATAATAATAACATATGAATTCATCCGAAATATTCATATATAGCTTGATTGATGAATTGTACGAAGAATCAATAATTCACCCGGGTTTAAACCTGACCTAATCATGCATTCTGTCATATCATTTACATTTATCTTCTGTCCACTACATGGCCATTTTGAATATAGAATTTTTCTTTTCAAAAACATTTAATTGTTATGACTTATTCAATGTGTATAAATCATTAAGTACTATACTCATTGCAAATTAATTATAGAAGTAAACCCATAGACCCTTCATAATTAATTAGATTATCTAGGGACGACTTAGAGCATTTGATAAAAATCACAGTTGTCTTAACACAAAAATATTATTTTCTAAGAAAAAAAACCCTCAAAATTTTAATAGAAAATGATCAAAACCTATTTTAAAACAAAATAGCATAACGCTTTTGAAACAACTGAACTGGCCATGTTCTGGACAAATGATAGGTATCTTTTTAATAAGCTTCCTTTTATTACTTTTTTTTTTCTTTGCTGATTGTGATGCATTAACCTCTGTACATGTCAATTTTCAGAATGTAGAGGTCTGTGATTTGCAAATATTTGTAGACTTGTAGTTTGAGTGTACATGGTAGTTTGGTAGATAGGATCATGGCAGTTACATATCGTGCATTAAAAAGACGTTAGAGAGAATGACATTCCAACAAAAAGATCACAACAGCCCTTTAGAACATCTTAAAGATTTACAAGATGCGGATCAAATCAAGACAACAGATCAATGTCATACTCTAGTTCATGATGACTTCCTTTATGATATAAAAAACACAGTCGTATATATCAACATCTAACTAATCCGGATAATTACCAAATAGCAATATTTATATAAGAAAATCTATCCAAATAACCATACATGTTCCGATCGATGGTCAACTCGAAGAGCCATATATGCTACAAAACCGTACTAACCTTGTCATTTCAAAGAGTTTTAAATATTACTGAACATTTGTTTTAGAGACGTTAATCAAAGATAACAATTGTGGAGTTCTGCAACTAGAAAATTAAGAAACATTTCCAAGAAGAGTCCATGTGATTAGAGACTGAATTTGGGTGATAGATACTACTCAACAAATCAAAGATCAAAATCTCAATTAATTGAAGTTATTTGCGGCCGTCATGATTTGCTACTCAGAAGATTCGCATCGATCAGACGAAACCAATCCAATGATTAACCAAATTGAGCATTTATTCTGTATTTAAATTGGAAATATGAGATTGGTTACATGTATCCTGAATCTTTGCTTCATGTTCATTGCAATTTCATCCAATGTGCCAAGTTGCTCTCTATCTTCTTTCTACCTTCTTTGTCCACTTGTTATTATCTTTTTAAAGCACATCTTCTATGTTGAAGAGAAACAAATGATAGTCAGAACTTTCTCAGAAAATTTAGATTTAATATTCAAAAACAGTATTATAGTGATATCTTGATTTTTCAACTTAGTTTTATTATTTTTATATTAGTAAGAACAGATAACTTTTTGTTGGAGAACTTGATGAATGAGTTAAGCCATGTGAGAAGATATATAAGTCAAACAACTTACACGAGAAATAAAATAAAATAATAAAGCCCATTAAATGTCCTTAAATCATTGAAAAGCTATGAATATATATTATTTCAAAGATTTCGATTAGTATAAATAGAGGCAATCGTCACCACCTTTTATCATCTCAAACATTGTGGTGTATGAAGAAAAAAAAACTTTCATTCAAAGCAAAAAGAAAGATGGGTCTGAGCCGTTTTGCGATATCAAATGCAACAAAGCAGATATTGAAGCTAAACTCATTGGCAAACAGAAACCGAACCTCATCATCATCATCGGATCATGTCCCTAAAGGACACGTAGCAGTTTATGTAGGAGAACAGATTGAGATGGAGAAGAAGAGATTCGTGGTTCCAATATCGTTTCTGAATCATCCTTCCTTCAAAGAGTTCCTTAGTCGAGCAGAGGAAGAGTTTGGATTCAATCATCCAATGGGAGGCTTGACCATTCCTTGTAGAGAAGAAGTTTTTCTTGATCTCATCGCTTCTCGGTTACAATAAGAAAAGTTGCAAGTTTTTTTTTAGTAGAATTGTATTTATAGAGATCTTGAGGATTTTGTTTCTTGAGATTAAGAATGTATCTTTTCATCAATTTTCTTCCCATGTATTTTTTTTTTAAATCATGGAGAATCAAGAAGAATTGATCTATTTCTATGAGTCTCTTAACTAACAACTCTTGAAATGGAATATAACGAGTTCTGATATTTGTTAATATATTTTCCTGATTACATTATAAGAATCATTTACTATATTATTTTCAAGCGAAAACGAATAAATACAAAGTTTTTTTTTTTGTAGATATACAGAGACCAACTGCTTTACCATGCAATTAACTTCTTGTCAATATGCAACATCCTCATGCAAGAACTAAAGCTTATGCAGAAAAGTAATGAAGCAAAACTTGAATCTTCACCTTCTGCTGCGACGCTGGAGGAATGCTGTGATGTAACATGTACTGAGTATATATATGAAGTTCCGTGGAACTACTAATCCTTCAAAACAAAACAAAAACTCTCATAGGTTAAGGATCAAAATGGGGACGCCTTCTCAGTTTCTCACTCAAGTGACAGGTTCCCTAGTCGAATGCTGCGTTGCTGACGACTGATTTGGTTTCCTAATGGTACTTGCGATGATCTTAAATCCCCTGGTTTCCCACCAGAGAATGGCGAATCGAGCTTTGGTTGAAACCAGTTCTTCAAAGAAACACCATTGATTCTTAATCTTGAATCCTTTCTATGATATGGTATATCTAACCTTCTCAACAATGCACCAATTTCCTGTCCGACCCTGTCAGCAAAAGGGAGGGATGATCTTAGGATCTCATATGACTCAGAATATACGATTTAACAGTAAACATCATCACTGTATACTAAAAAAGAAATAGGATACTCTTGATTCACCTTCCTGTAAGGTCAATTGTCTTCTCTCCTTCAGGAGTCCTAATTTCCTTCTCTTGAATGGAAATGATCAAATTAATGTGAGGTATCTTCGCACCTGAAACATATATGACCTCAACGCCTTTCAGAAATTTAATCAACTAGTTTGATCTTCACAACTAACAATTTGGTTAACTAAACCCAACTAAACTTATCCTACTTTGAAAAGCAATGGTTCTAGAGAACAAGTTATCTTACCAGCAGCAAGGCGATGCTTAAGACCTTTAAAGATGGTTAACAGGTAAACCTGTCAAATTATTCATGACAAAGTTAGATAAATGAGAATCCCAAAACTGCTGAAACAGAGAGATATTGATATATGCTCCTTTTTGTTTTTCAACTACAGTTTGATGTAAATTTTAAACAGTTCATGATCACTGGAAATTTGAAGCAAATATCAAAATGAGGAAGAAAAGGAGGGGCCAGAAAGAAAGGGATCCTCTGTCAGGAACATTTAGGATCTAACAACCTTCCCAGCTATGAATATCTTTGGGAACCAGAAGATGATCTTGCAAAGACATGTAAAAGTTATTCAACCAATAAAAGGTTATTTACCTCAGCAACGTTTTTCGGCAATTCTGTCGTGTCAAAAAATAGTGGAATTTTATTGAATGACACAGAAGGAAGAACTCCAAGAGAAGTAGCCTCCTGCATAATCATGAAACATATAAACTCTGTACATCTAATGAGACCCAGAAGAATCTATATATCTAAATGAAGCTACCAACAAACCTCAAGCAGTGAAAATGCACGAGGATCATACTCTCCAAATCCATCGACTAGTGGGAATATGTTATGTTGTTTTTGTGAAGAAATGTTTATGCCTAAAGTCGAAATCAGCCTATCCCGCAAAGCAGCATCATGTGGAAGTTGCAAGCACCCCAAAACTTGTGAAACTACTTCTGTAGTAGGAACCGTTCCACCTGAAATTGTCTCGCGGTAAACCATCAAAGCCATTGATGTCCTGAAAGAAAGGGAAATTTATCAATATTAACCTGGAGTTGGTTTCTGGTGTATGTCTTTAGTGAAGAAGAGAGAGTAACACAACTATATGATCAAATCCAACAAATTTACTGAAACCTCAATCAAGAGTGCTTTAACTGGGAAGTATCATAAGATTTTCTCGACCCCTTCCCAACATTATGAAGAAGAGTTCCACACTTAATAATTGAAAAAGGAAGCAATACTGACCATTTATTTTCAATTTGAGGGCGCCCTGATTTGAAGGACACAACAGGTTCACCACCAGCGCAAGCTTTCTCAAACCTTCGTTTGCATAGGCCTTTACAAAACAGCAAAAAAGACAAACAAACACTTTCATATCTGACTGCATCATGATGGACACAGATACATCTAAAGAAATATTAATTCTCTGAGCCTCAAAGAATGAGGAAAGAGATGAATACAAAATACAAGCTTACTGGTTATGCATCTGCACATGATCAAGTTTGGTGATACTCCATCTCCTTTTGCTTGAGAAAGGAGCTTAAAGCTTACCTCAAAGTCATCCTTTCTACAAAGGGAAAATTCAGAAAACAATGAATTCTCAAATCTACATAGTGATCAACGAGCCTAAATAATTCAACTAAAAAGAAGATACCTCTCACTTGCCAGCATGAGCATAGAGTAAGTGATAGTATTTGGTTTTAACCCTAAAGTCTTTATCTCATCAAGATATTCCATAGCCTTGGGCAGTTGATTACCTTCACCTGTTGATAATTTAAGGAGTCATACCACTAATGATATTTTGTATGGGATACTGCAAGTGTAGTAATACCATAACACATTTTCTTTTCAATCTTATACTATATCATCTTTCTCTTTTGTTTTAGGGGAAAAGATAAAGATAGCATTGAAGGAGGTCTTACACAAAGCAGTTATAAGGGCATTCATTGTTGAAATTGTTGGTCTAAGTTTGATTGACTTGATTTTTTCATAGAGCTCCAGTGCTTTCTTCCAATCTTTCGCCTAAGTAAAAAACAAAATAAGATTATCAGTATTTTCTCCATAAAAGTTTAATCCAAGAAAGTCAATGCAATCGCAACATTCCAAAACCCTAAGATAATGTAAACTACATCTCAAAAACTACTTTGATCAAATAAGGATCTTTTGATGCTACATGTTCACCAAAGTTCTGTTTCTCCTTAATCCACCACGTATTCTAATGATTTGACGTAGAAAGCTCAAAACTTGTAAGTAATAATAAAAACTCCTGCTACAGCAATAAAAGGCACATACGTTACAACAAGCTCCCATCAGTGAGCTATATGATATAGTTCCAAGACGTATCCCTTGAGATTTTGCATCCTGAAGAATGCCAAAAGCCTCGTCTAACATTTTTGCATGTCCTGCAACATCAATCAATGCACTAAAAAACACCTGCATAAGATGAAAACCAAGATTCAATAAATATGTATGTATAAATTCTTGTAATTAAACACTTGCCTCAGCGACTTTCATGAGTTTTAGCAGATATGTCTTATTTTAACTCAAAAATGAATTTGTTAGACATACCTCGTCAGGGGTCACGTCTTTTTCTTTCATGTCCTTGTATATGCTACACGCAAAATCCCAGTCCCCAGACTTGCTGCAACTATTCACAGCAATGGTATACACTTCTGGAGTACCCCTGATTCCATATTTATGGATCATCTGGTAAACTTCTTTTGCTCGTTCGACCTGCAAGAAACTTATTCTCAATCAGATGGAAAGAGCAAAAAACAGAAGAAGTAACAGGAAAAAAAAAGCCACACACCTGACCAGCATTACAGCATGCTTTCATCAATGCACCGATCGAGATATGATCAGGGTCTATAGGGTGCGTCTCAGCCTTCATTTCAGCTAACACATCAAAAGCACGGTCGACAGCTCCTGATTGACCACATGCAGAGATGAGGGCATTGAATACAACCCGGTCTGGCTTAACATTCTACTGCATCGAACATGTCATCAATGTAATAATTGATTTGAGATTCCAAAGCAGAAATGAACATATAAGCAGAATTAAAAAAAAAAAAAACTGTAGCCATGAAGAAATAGGGTATTTTTTGAAATCTAAACACATGATAGGAGGGCATCCAAACTTGTGGCATGCTTACCTTAGACCTTAAAATTCCATACGCACCAAATGCCTTAGCTACTTGTCCAGCTCTAGCACAGCCATCAATAAGTGCACCAAATGTGTGAAGATTGGCTTCCACTCCAGAATTTGACATCTGGTGGAACACCTGACAATATAACCACACAGAGAGAAAGAGAGTTAGAGCTATGGAGTTTGAGTGCAGTCATATTTTGAAGCTTGATTAGACAATAATAACATTTCCTCTGTCGGGAACCAAGAATAACATACAGAACCATTCAGACAAACATTAGACTAGTATCAGTGATTTTCCCCAGAAATCTATCATGCATCATGATTTTGACAGAGATTCAAAGAACCAGCCAAATATGTATCTTTGTCCAAAATAACTTTCCGGCACAGGAAGGTTTCTATACCTCGAACATTGCATCAACTTTTCCACTTTTAGCACAACTTGATATTAAAGTTGTGTAAAGTTTGCAATCAGCAGTCATACCGCTCTCTTGTACCAGACGTAACACTCCCCGAGCTCCTACATAAGTAACAATTCAACATCTAGGAGAATAAAAAATGAATAAGACCAGTGATTTAATACTGGAAATATGAAATATCACCTTCTATGTCCTGGGAGCTTGCGCAGACAGACATTAACATATTGAATGTGCTCATGGTTGGATTTAGAATCAACTTGGTAAAGCGAAATGCTTCCTTGACAGCCCTTTGCTTCTTGCAGGCTTTAAAGAAACTCGCATGATAAATCTGATGTGAGGAAATTGGGAAAAACAGATCAGTGACAAACTCCCAATAGAAGCAATACTAAAGGTTTCATCCATATTGCTGAGGAAAGCAGTCGTACCTTGTCCATGTCCAATAGATCCCTTTGGTCCAAATCTTCGAGCAAGCTTATGCAATCCTTTATCCTGTTATAATAAATATTAACACTCTCAAAGTCAAACAATCTAGAACTTCTCATTGGTACTAAAACATCCAAGTAAAGAATTAGCAGTGACAGAAGAGGAAGGAAAGGAAAGCCAAGATTCAAACCAGATAAAACTTATTACCTTCCATCTCTAAGTAAACGGTTGTAAGCATCACTAGTTTCTGGAGAACGTCCATTACTATTATGTAGCTCAAAATTTCGAGCAGGGAACTGGGGCATGCTTTCATCAATTTGGTGACCCACATGCTTCCCATCACTTGGAAATTTCCAGTCTCCTTTAACATCTTTCCTAATGTGGGATACACCACCGTTACTGTGTGCCACAAGGTTTTCTTCTTGCACATCACCTGAAACGGAAATTAACTTTAAGGAAACATTGTAATGGATTGGCAATGCAAGCTTCTTAGAAAGCAAACATAAGATTGTGTCAAATCTGACACAGTAAGTACAACATTGTCAACGTACCAGTAGCCTGACCAGAACTCTGTCCTGGGAACTGAGTATCAATTACTCCATTGTTCTTGTGGTCCAGGAATAAACTATTAGTTGCAGAAGTAACAGCAGGAGAGACGGCTTTAAGACTTGGCAACCGTGATGACTTGGCTGATGAATGATTAGACCCATAGAATGTGTGAATCTCTTCTCTCTTACTCTCGGCAAAGATGCTGTACTCGAGAGGCTTCTGGAGCAAACCATTGTACTCATACTCTAGAGCACGTGTATCATCTACCACCTGTGGAGAAGCAATCGAATGAATTCCCACCACTGCCTGTGAAAAATCATGCTCCAAACCCTTCTGATCTTCGCTATTTCCAACTTGTTTTTCAGGTGTTTTTACTCCAAAGGTAGCTGATTCCAAAGCAACAGACCCATTAACAATAGAAGATGAAAAGGATTCATCTATTAAGGTATGTGCCGTGGCAACTGTGGTCACACTAGCAACAGCAAACTGAGAATCCTCAGCTGAAACTGAATCATAATCCATCACAGCAACTTCATGGATTTGATGAGCCTTTTCTTCCTCCAAAAGATTCACACTTTCTTCCTCTACCTTTCTGAAACCTACATTTATTTCCACAGGATTGCCTTCATGAATATCTCCATGAATTTCCCGCCGATTCTCAGCACTATTTTTTCCGCCATGAACCGTTGCAACCTGAAAAGCTTAGCTAGTCAGAACCAGAATTCTTATCGAATTTTACAAAAAGTCAGCAACTTTATGCACTCTAATGAAACAAAACTTAAAAATTAGTTAAAACAAGCAAAACCCTTCGCTCAGAAATTTCAGTTACCTCATCGGAAGATTTCCGCTTCCTGAAAGTACTTTGGCAATAAGCGAAAGCAATGGCAGAGAACGCAGTGACAGCAACAACAATAAGAATCAAACCAGAATCGATAGAAGCTCTAACAACTAAACGAGGCGATCGAATTGAAGAACGACGAGAATTGCGTTTCCCGGCGCGAGTTCGAAGATGAGGAGAAGGACGGAGACTATGACAACAACCAAGAAAATCACGGCGGAGAGTAGAAGCCGGAAGAATCACCGGAGAGTACGAAGTTAAGGTAAGGTATTTAGAAGATCTGGTAGTGGAGATGAAGGTGGTGGAGGTAACCTCCATTGGAGAGGCTTAGAGAGAAAACGATTAGAGGATAAAGCTTCAGAGAAGGAAGTGAGGATATGAAATAACGAACGACTCTCTTCTTCGCATTGTGGACCCCTTGCTTACGTGGCATAAACGGCCGTCAAGTCGTCAACGTTGTTTATATTAAAAAAAACATATTTTATTAATTATGCTAAAATTTTATTGGGCCTGGGTCCGAGTAGTGGATAGGATTCGGGTCGGATCCGGGTTTTTGTTTTCCGGGGGAAATCTAGAAATTTGATCTTGACGAATCGCCGGCGACGGATTCTCAGACGCTGCTATGGAAGGTGTTATGGGTCAGGTAGAGAAACGGCCGATTTCTACCATCGTCTTCATCGTTGGTACTATTTTGTCTTTACTATTTCTCGAATTGTGATTTTTTTTTCTTCTTCTAATGGGTTTGTGTATTAAAAGCTATGCAAAAGGAAGCTCAGCCTCTGATCAACAGATTACGCCTCGTTGAAGAAGTTAATACTCCGTGAGTTCTTTGACCTCTTTCAATTTTTTATTTTGATTCGAAATCAAATGTGATAGCTTTTTTGTAGGTTTCCAAAAGAGGTGACTTGGATTATGTTTAAGGGAATGTATAAAGACTTGAACATCAATATAGTGTGTCCTGGAAAAGATTCAACTCTTGGTATGTGTATCCATGTGGTTAAGTGATTGTAAGTGAAATAGTGTTTCAAGATGTTTTGTGAAGTTCTTGATGTTAATTCGTTTTTCAGGGGTTGAGAGTGTTGGCACAGTTCCTGCATCACTCGTGACTTATGCTTCCATTCTAGCAATTCAACCAGACTTAATCATTAATGCGGGAACCGCTGGTGGCTTTAAGGTATCAACATTACAAATTTCTCTACATAGTTCTCGTTTCATGCCTCTTATGTGTCAGAAATAATGAACACCCTTCCTTGTTTTTAAATGGTCTTTTCAGGCCAAAGGAGCATGTATTAGCGATGTTTATGTTGTCTCTACTGTTGCTTTCCATGACAGAAGAATACCTGTTCCTGTAAGTGCTCCTTTGTATTGTTCATGTATCAGTATGAGTTGCAAAGTAAACCTGATGTTCTTGAGTGTTATACTTGCATTCTAATTCCATATATTTTTGCCCTTTCCTAAACATTTTTATACTTTCTGCAGGTCCTTGATATATATGGTGTTGGTATGCGGAACACCTTCCCCACACCCAACCTTATAAAGGAGCTGAACCTAAAGGTGTATACTTTATTAGTTGCTCTGAGTTCACCATTTGATCCTCATGCAAGATTTTGGTTATTTCTTGATATGGTTTGCATAAGTGGTAGATTTATGATTTAGTTGCAATGTTCCCAGGTGGGAAGATTATCCACTGGCGATTCTATGGATATGTCTCCACATGACGAAGAATCCATCACAGCAAATGATGCTACAGTTAAAGATATGGAGGTCAACAATCCATAAGTTTCCTGTGTTGATGTACCTGGCTCCATACTATGTGTTTGTCTTTGTGTCTTTATCAGTTACTACGACTTATTTACGGATTCTTGGCATTTCAGGGAGCAGCAGTGGCCTATGTGGCTGATATCTTTAAAGTGCCTACGATTCTAATAAAAGGTGTGACTGATATTGTGGATGGCAATAGACCAACTTCTGAAGAATTTTTGGAGAACTTAGCTGCAGTCACTGCCAAACTTGATGAGTCACTTACCAAAGTGATTGACTTCATCAGTGGGAAATGTCTCTCAGACCTCTAACAAGTCATACGTATTAAGTTTCATCTGTTCAGTATGTGCATTGGGCGAAGAAAGCATATGAAGATTCAAGCAAAGGGCGTAGGTAGGGAATAGGTTTGAGCAGAAATTTCAACTCTTCACCTTTTCTCATTTGTTCCTCTATTTCTTTTTGCTGTCTTTCTATTGATGATCCATCATACATGTAGAAACTCAGCAAATTTGATACCCAACAACAGAGTCATAATTCTTTAATATCAATTTCGAATGATTGATGTTAACAGAAGAAAAAATTTAGTTAGTTTCTCTTTCATTCTTTTTAAGTGTGAAGATGTACAAAACAACTATAACTATAACACACCTTTGTGTTGGCTTTTAACTAAGCCTAAAGACTATGTATCAAGAAAAAAATCTCAAAGAACTGGAGTTGGATTTTAGAAAGAGCCAATGCAATAAACATGAAGCTTCTAAATCTCACACCTACTCTTCACCAAATATCAACTAGACAGAAATACCGCACAATATGCAGGTCACAAAACTGCAAAAGCTGCAGTGTATATATATGCCTTCACTTTGAACCTTATTTACAGACCCAAGATTTGAGTCTTCAACAAACAGATACAAATGGGAAGCATCGATGCTGCAGTGTTGGGTTCAGAGAAGAAATCAAACCCGGGAAAAGCCACAATTCTTGCTCTGGGAAAAGCCTTTCCTCACCAGCTAGTAATGCAAGAGTACTTAGTCGATGGCTACTTCAAAACCACCAAGTGTGATGACCCTGAACTCAAACAGAAACTTACTCGTCTCTGTAATCTCTTCATTTTAACCTCTGTTTTCAACTTTTTATCTCATTCTGTAAGCTCCTGCAACAGCAACTGAGGTTTGTTTGAACTGTTCGTTTACTATATACAGGCAAGACAACAACGGTGAAGACAAGGTATGTTGTGATGTCAGAGGAGATTCTCAAGAAGTACCCAGAACTTGCCATTGAAGGAGGATCCACAGTGACGCAGCGTCTAGACATCTGCAACGATGCAGTGACCGAGATGGCAGTAGAAGCCTCCAGAGCCTGCATCAAGAACTGGGGACGTTCTATTTCCGACATAACTCACGTTGTCTATGTCTCCTCAAGCGAAGCTCGTCTTCCTGGTGGGGACTTGTACCTGGCCAAGGGGCTTGGACTCAGTCCTGACACACACCGTGTTCTGCTCTACTTTGTTGGCTGTTCTGGTGGCGTTGCAGGTCTCCGTGTAGCCAAAGACATCGCCGAGAATAATCCGGGCAGTAGAGTTTTGCTTGCCACGTCTGAGACAACCATCATTGGGTTCAAGCCCCCAAGTGTGGATAGACCGTATGATCTTGTTGGGGTCGCGTTGTTTGGTGATGGAGCCGGAGCTATGATCATTGGATCCGATCCAGACCCGATCTGCGAGAAGCCTCTCTTTGAGCTTCATACTGCAATACAGAACTTTTTACCTGGTAAAAGACCACAAGATTTATGCATCCAGTTATGTCTATACCTTGAGACTATTCTTGGATAAATATGGATTTTCATTTTCATGGCGCAGAAACAGAGAAGACGATAGATGGAAGGCTAACAGAACAAGGGATAAACTTCAAGCTATCGAGAGAGCTTCCACAGATAATAGAAGACAATGTGGAGAATTTCTGCAAGAAGCTAATAGGAAAAGCGGGACTGGCTCATAAGAACTATAACCAGATGTTCTGGGCGGTTCATCCAGGTGGACCAGCCATCTTGAACCGGATTGAAAAGCGGCTTAACCTGTCGCCTGAGAAGCTGAGTCCAAGCAGAAGAGCTCTCATGGACTATGGCAATGCGAGCAGCAATTCAATTGTTTA
The DNA here is from genome assembly GCF_000001735.4 of Arabidopsis thaliana. Classification (NCBI taxonomy): domain Eukaryota; kingdom Viridiplantae; phylum Streptophyta; class Magnoliopsida; order Brassicales; family Brassicaceae; genus Arabidopsis; species Arabidopsis thaliana. Next base: position 16,609,585 of record NC_003075.7, read on the forward strand.
TGTGCTGGAGTATATGTTGGAGGAGAGCAAGAAAGTGAGGAACATGAATGAAGAAGAAAACGAGTGGGGTCTGATTCTTGCTTTTGGACCTGGTGTTACATTTGAAGGCATTATCGCTCGAAACCTTGATGTCTGAACAATAAGTTTTTACCTTGCAGATCGAGAAAGAACCCCTTATGCTTTAATAAAGACATGAAGCTAAACATACGAAATATTTTTTACGATGCTTAAATCTTTCATAGTCTAAAAATATTTCACAAAGCAAGCAACGTAAAATTTGCAATTGAAAAATGAAGAAAAGAGTCGTTATCAGCATTAAAGCCAGGAATCACGAAGAAGGTTCTTCTTAGCTCATCTCTTTCCAACGTTTTCAACAAGTCCAGGAGTTGGATCTTCTCATAACGGGTTTCATCTGTTTGTCTTCCTCAAGACAAACCATACCAACATGTGACGGATCTTCCAGCATCATCTTGGCTACTAAGTATCCTGCGACTGACCAAGTCTGGTTTTTACGCGACTGTTTCCCCACGTATCTCCCTACCTTTCCATCATAGTATTCAGGCCAGTGGTCCTTATGAAGCCTAGCCTCTGCTACTTCAATTGCTCGTCTTGCTATTTGAGGTCGACCAGTTTTGATACAAGCAGCCGTCAGAAGCCATAGCAGCACTGTGTACCATTAAACATAATTACATCAATAAGGGTCAGAATAGCAATTTACTAGGATTAAGATACCACAGAGGAACCAGAAGAACACTGGGAAAGGAGAGATTCCTTTGTAGTCCAATCAAAAGTACAAGAGAAAAGGCAAACCTGGCCACGATCCTCCATTGTGGTAGCTCCACCGAGTGTTTTTGGGGTCACAACCAGTTACTATTCTCCATTCATGGCTTTCTATGGCGGGATAGCAAACTTTCAGTGGCATTTCTCCAACCAACTCTTCCCAGCGAGATTCTATCAGATCCATAATTGCTGTCGACTGTTCAGGTGTAGCCAAGGAAGACAATATTGCTATACAATTACCCAAAGCAAACCAACGGAAATCCATTCTTGCAGGGCTAACGTTGCCAATAAAGAACCCTCCGTGAGGCGGCATAAAGTCGAAAACCCATTCTGGAAGAGAATCAGGGATTACGTTGAACTTGTTGACAGCAGTGTGAGAGTATTCCTCTGTCTTATATCGGTAAATGTCATTAAGCTGCTTCAAGTCTAGCCAAAAGTAGCTCCTCATGTGGTAGCTCAATGCATGAAGTCGCTTCACTATCTGTTCCACCATTTCTTTACCTTCTCCGTCATGTTTAAGCAGGAGCAAGGCACACCTTAAGGCCATAAAGAAAAGGGCTTGAATCTCTATCGGGTAACCATAAACTCCCTACAACAAAAAAAGCACAAAATTAAAAGATGGAAAACTGATGAAGCACCTAGCTCAAACTCTCCTTGTAGAAAGAATCACTAGAAATAACTAATAAAGTAAATTTGCTGCTTACCATCCTACGATCAATCATACAGCAACCATCAGCACATAAGAGAGTGGGGAAGGTATCAAATCCCTCAGACAGACACAGGCTAAGTATCAGCCGAATACCCTTCTGGCATTCAGGCATGTCAGCAAGAGAAGAGTCTCCTGTAGATTTTGTGTAGGCTCTGAGCAATATAATCCACCAAAACCCTGAATCAACCGGCGCTACTCTTCCAATAGCACTCTCGCCAAAATCAGCTATCAGCGTTTCATGGTTTCTAACAGGATCATGGAAAACTTTGAAGCTAGCAGGCATAACACCCTCACCAAGCTGGAATCTATCAATCTTTTTCTCCCAAGATTGAAGACGAAGAGTCTTCAAAAGGAAGTTTTTAACTATATCTGGCTCTCCATTCATCAAGAATGCTAAAGCACTTGGTACAAAATCTCTCACGAACACCTTAAGGATAAAGTCAATGCAGAGATACAAGGTCAATGACAGTAAAATGTGGTTATTCAGAAGTTTTCAGAAGATATAAAGATTCTTCACCTGATCATAGTTGAGTTTTTCTTCAGAATTATCCACAGCAGCAATAGTGCCAACAGGTTGTCCACGAAAGTAAACCATTGAGCGCCTCAAAGCATCCCAGGCCTCACCAACCATAGGATGAGACTCAAATCCAGGCTGTGACCTAGGAGTATTGAATCCAGACCTCCTACCAAAGCTTGGTGAAATCACATAATCCGCATGATCAGGGGCCCGAGAAGCATTATCCGCATTTCTAAGCTGTGGTGAACCAGTTAATTCAGTAAGAGACCTTTCGTCAAGTGATCTCAGTCTATCAATATTCAATGGCCTTGGCTTCTCTAGCAACTTGGCAAAATCAATGTCATCAATATCGTCCAATGTAGATAAAGAATCAACATTCTTGATATTCCCATTCTGATTCACATCTACACTCAGATTAAAACTCGACATAGCTCCAGGTTGATTCAAATCTTAACCAACAAGTCCAATTATCAATGCCCTGCATTTCCACAAATCAATCAGATCCATTTAGCTCGCAATACAGAACAGAGGTCTTCTATAATTCACTAAGAAATTGAAGGAAAACAACACCAAAACAATGTCATGATCAAACGTGTAAACAGGTTATAGACAAACTGGATTGGGCATCCTCAGTTGAAAAATGTAATCAAACCTTCCTTCAAGACTGTTCTATACAAGATTAATGTAAACCGGATCAAATCAGAACACAAACAACAGAGAAACTTCACGAACAACAGAAATTGAACATCGAAACGTCGGATTCCATGTAATCACAAAGAACAAGAAAACAAACCGGAGAGATTTCGACTCGGTTTTAACGATATCACGCACAGAAACGATCGGAAACAAAACTCTCGTCAAGCTAAAGCACGCGGAGAGATCCGGTGAAAGCAAAGCAGGAAAAATAACTTCATCAACCGTAACGTTCATAACCAGAGGAAGACGTAGATAGATCACGAACCTTATGAATCCAGCGTCGGATGAAGAGAAAGAAGACGATACGAAACGAGCTTCGCTTTCTCTCTTCTCTCTCAGAAGCGAGAGTATCACTGAGTTGATAGGTACAAGTAATTAAACGAGAGAGAGAGAGACGAAACGGCCAAAGGTATAAGACGATATCAATCAGCTAGTGAGCTTAAAGAGGATGTGGGTCCACGTGTACGGACGAGATGTGACTGTGATGGGAAGATAGAGACTAGCACAGTAACTCTAGCGATCGGGAAGGTGAAGCCTAAACCCTTTAAGCCATGCATATGATATGATTTGCACGGAGGTTGTTTGCTTTTTGTATGCATTTTATTTGTAATTTGATTTATTAAAATGTTTTTTTTGCGATTTACCTACTAAACTATAATTACAAGTTAAATAATTTTTAGTGACGTGAGAGAGTATCTTTGCAGTGAGTAAAATGTTTGGTTGTCCACGTGTGCGGTGGCAGTGGATCTCGTGCCCTGCGCAGCCTGCTGCATATTGGTTGTTTCTTTCTGAATTTTTGTTTTTTAAAACTTTGAATTTTAGTTTTGGCAAGTTTGTCCTTCAAAATTAGTAATAGTCATTGTTGTTGATAATGACACTAAGAAAAGGTCGTATAGTTTGCTAACGTTGGAGAAAGAATATTACTAGCTTTAAGATTACTAAAATGATTGTGTCTATTGGACAACTCCAAAAGTTTCTTTTGCGATGCTTTGATTTGATTTTACTTTTGGAATTTAGGGACATAAATACTTCTTTTGTTAAGAACTTAAGATTATTCGAATCTAGACAGTAGTGTGATACTAATAGTGTATAAAATATGATGAAAATTGTTGAAAGAAAGATTCCGGCTATAGACCATTGTTAGGAGTCGCTGATCCAAAAACCATATGTTTAAGAATTGATGATGACTTCGTACTTAGTTTTTTTTTTTTCAGTTTGGACTTTGGATTCACATATTGATGTGACATGAAAATAATCAAATCACTTTGCCAAACTAAACAAAGTGGCCTAATCTAGTAAAAAGTAAAATCTACTAATCCCACCCAAGGCATAATTAGTCTCATTCAACGCAAATCATTACTTACATTTTCTGGCTTTCTTTTTGTTTAAGGCTTTAATCATTACTTATCTTTGTCTCCAACATTCTTATTTTGAAGGATATGAGTGGTCATAGTCTACCAACCGATGTAAAGGAAGTGGATCAAGGTCAATAAGCAAAAAAAGAAAGAAAAAGAGTGAATTGTATAAAAGAAGCGAAATAAGCAAAAACAAAAGTGAATATTCAGCTCAAAACCTCCCTCATTATTCTACTTTTTATTTGTTTTTCAAGTAAATCGACGTTAATGTAACTATGCAAGTCATAAGTAAGATCATTGTTCGAAGAAAATAAGATCGTGAATCCAGTAAATATCCCATCATACAAGCGTTCACGTGCAGAAAGATAATCACTACCTAAATGATTTAAATGGGAGTGTCAATAGAATCGGATAACGAGTGTTGTGGCAAAAAAATGCTCAATCATACACCAAAAAATTGTAATGTTAAAATAAGATATTGGGCTTTAGGCTTTTGGAGTCGGCCCACCTAAACTCCAACGCCGTAATTCTGTCGGTCCATCTAAAAAGAATCAAATCAATTATGGAAAGGAGCCTAGGATCCACGCGACTTCAACCCTAGTCAGATCCGATTCAACCACGGTTAATTTCCATATCATCACAGCTCTACACGTGTCATAAATCAACGGTCACCAACATAATTTCCATTTTCAGATTCACCGTTTTAGAAATTAAATCCTCTCTATAAGAACCTCTCCAAAAACCCTAATTTGTCATCATCACTTTCACAATCTTCTTCATCGATTTCTCTCTTCCAAATCTCCCAAAAGATGTCGAACCCTAGAGTTTTCTTCGACATGAGTCTCAGCGGTACTCCCATCGGACGGATCGAGATGGAGCTTTTCGCTGATACAACCCCAAACACGGCGGAGAATTTCCGTGCTCTCTGTACCGGCGAGAAAGGAATGGGAAAGCTAGGTAAGCCACTTCACTTCAAAGGATCGATCTTCCACCGTGTGATTCCCGGATTCATGTGTCAAGGAGGTGATTTCACCGCCAAGAACGGAACCGGTGGTGAATCGATCTACGGTGCTAAGTTCAAGGACGAGAACTTTATCAAGAAGCATACAGGAGCTGGGATTCTCTCAATGGCTAACTCTGGTCCTAACACTAACGGATCTCAGTTCTTCATCTGTACCGATAAGACGTCGTGGTTAGATGGTAAGCACGTTGTGTTTGGACAAGTTGTTAAAGGCTTGGACGTCGTGAAGGCGATTGAGAAAGTTGGATCTGATTCTGGAAAGACTTCCAAAGTCGTTACCATCACTGATTGTGGTCAGCTTTCTTAGATCTGAGTGAGAAAGTGAGAGACTTTGATCTTTATGAGTAATAATGGTGTCTTTTGCTTTCGGTTGTTCTTCCTCTTACCTTAATGGATTATTCTGTTTAGGGTTTGAGTTTTCGTTTCAGAGTTTGTAACAAAACCCTTTTGTGTTTTCTGGGGTTTGAAATAATTATGAGCTTACCCAATTGCTTCTTTGTGTTTTTGCTTCTATGAACAAGTAGTAACTGATTCGTCTTCTGATTCTTCAACTGAATCGTGAATCTTGTAAGACTGACTAGAAAAAAGAAGACTTTGTTACACGCAAATCTGTTTAACAGGAAAAAAAATACAATCTTTTTGAGGAGATGATTGATAAACCTTAGCACAACTCTCAATCTTAAATTCAATCGTTTCGTCTCACAAAAGCTACATAAATGAACGTCAAATTTTCATACTTGTATGAGTTAAAAAATGTAATGCAAGTAAAGTACACTCAAATATGTAACACAGTTTGGTTGATTTTCGTTAACGATGTTATCAAATCTCGTTTAGTAAAGCAATCGAGTTATTGGCGTTGACCATTTTCCTTTCTCTTTCTCTAGCCATGGTTGCTCTGCGTTTCTTCTTCTTCTCATCTCTTCTTATTCTTCTTATTCTTTCTCAAGCTCTTATTATGTCAGTTGGATCTGCCTCTCAGATCAGGCTTAGCTCAACGTTCTCGATCCAAGAAGCTACCATTGAAGACATTAGAGTTGCTTTCAACGAGAAACGACTAACATCAAAGCAGCTTGTGGAGTTGTATCTCGAAGCAATCTCCAAACTTAATCCAATACTCCACGCAGTCATCGAGACGAATCCTGATGCGTTGATCCAAGCAGAGATCGCAGACAGAGAACGTGACCTTAAAAACACCACTAAGCTTCCTATCTTGCACGGTGTTCCGGTTCTTCTCAAGGATTCCATATCTACCAAGGACAAGCTTAACACCACGGCTGGCTCGTTTGCCTTGCTTGGTTCGGTCGTGGCTCGAGACGCGGGTGTTGTTAAAAGACTGAGAGAATCTGGTGCTGTGATCTTGGGCAAAGCCAGTTTAAGTGAATGGGCTCATTTTCGATCTTTCTCCATCCCAGATGGTTGGAGCGCACGTGGCCTCCAAGGAAAGGTTACTTTCTTCATTCATGACATTCATTTCTCTATAACTATTTGGTAAACCAAACATCTTACAAAAAGATTCTAATGCTGCAGAATCCATATGTTTTATCAGCAAATCCGTCTGGGTCAAGTAGTGGATCAGCTATATCTGTAACAGCCAATCTTGTGGCAGTGTCACTAGGGACTGAAACTGATGGTTCCATTCTGTCTCCAGCAAGTCAGAACTCTGTGGTCGGGATTAAACCGAGTGTCGGACTCACGAGCCGAGCCGGGGTAGTTCCTATCTCCTTGAGACAGGACAGTATTGGGTGAGAGACTAAGACTCTAAAAGCACCCAACCACTACTAACTGTTTGATTTGTGTACCATTTTACCGAGTGTTTCTCTATGTTTTGCTGTTAGGCCGATTTGTAGGACAGTGTCGGATGCTGTTCATCTCCTTGATGCTATTGTGGGTTATGATCCATTGGACGAGGCCACGAAAACTGCGTCCGAGTTCATACCTGAAGGCGGTTACAAGCAGTTTCTGACAACTAGTGGCCTCAAAGGTAAGAGATTAGGGATTGTAATGAAGCATTCTTCTCTTCTTGATCATCACATCAAAACATTAAGGTAAAATGCGTTATAAGAAAATTTTCATCATCTGAGAACACCATATCTAATTCTAGTTCTGGTTTTCCTTGGATAAAGACGAGAAGGCGCTATTGTCATTAACAATCTGACGATACCAAACATCGAAGTCATTGTGGGTGGGACTGATAGTGGTGAAGAGATAGCACTTTTGGCTGAGTTCAAGATGTCTCTCAATGCATATCTTAAAGAGCTTGTGAAATCACCAGTCCGGTCCTTAGCAGATGTTATTGCCTACAACGAGGAATTCGCTGAACAAGTAAGTACTAAGCTTCAAACGATTTCGATTTTTTCTTGTTTGGTAGCTGAACAAATGTGATCATTGAACTGAAAAAAACACAGGAAAAAGTGAAAGAATGGGGACAAGAGGTGTTCCTTACAGCAGAAGCCACTAGTGGAATGGGTGAGAAAGAGAAAACAGCGTTGCAGAAAATGAAAGAACTATCGAGGAATGGAATCGAAAAGCTAATTGAAGAGAACAAGTTAGATGCAATAGTGACACTTGGTTCAGATTTGAGCTCTGTCCTAGCCATTGGAGGGTATCCAGGAATCAATGTCCCTGCAGGATACGATAGTGGAGGAGTTCCATATGGGATTAGCTTTGGAGGACTGAGATTCTCAGAGCCAAAGCTCATTGAGATTGCTTTTGCCTTTGAACAAGCAACTCTTATTAGAAAGCCACCCAAGTTCATAGCTTGAGTCCCCATTGGAGGGTATCCTCTGCTTTCAAAAGTTTTGTATCATGAAATGGTTCTAGTCACTCGAATAATTTACCTTGAGATTTGACTGTTGTAACTTTTCCCTATCGTTTTTACCTTTTTAATGATTACATTATAACTACATTTAATATTAATATATAATACGTTAAAAGCAAACCAACTTATTCTTAGAAAAATGGATCGGAGTGAAAAAAAGTCTCGCTCTCTTCTCTCTCTAACATTCTTCAGAGAGGGAGACTTTATCCTTATTCTGCCGTTCGGACGTGGTCCGATATCGCCGTTAGTTTAGCCGTGACACGGCTTTCCGTTGCCGCGTTCTTTGTCGTCCGGTTTCATGCCGGCTTATGTACCAAATCTCCGCGATGGTCAGCTCTCGTCTAGCACCGCTTAGCTTCTTCAGCAACGGTGGCTAGCTCTTGCCCGGCACGACCGGCTATTCTAGCGGTCATGGCCGGTTTATGTTCTTCTTTAATTTCTGAATTTTGTTTTAGTTTTGCTAATAATCTCATCGGATTTATGTTGGGGGTAATAATCTGTCATATCCTCGATGGTTCTTTTCCCTCTCTATCCTTTGAGTTTTCAAGATGGGTTTCGCCGGATCGTTTTTTGAACTTAGGATTTACATAATGGTTTCAAAGAAATTTTTCTCTTTTGTTGAAGGATTGAAGATTCTTCCGTCGTTTATCACGATTCCTTAAGCCGTTATCTTTAATTTGGAGCTTTGATGTTTTCATTCTGGTGCAAAACACAAGAATCATCTCACCGGAATCAGCTCAACGGCGAAGGTTGTTGCCGGAAAACTTTTGATTATTCATCCAGCGTGTGACGTGGTATATCCCGGTTGTCGACATGTGTTCATGGATGGAGTTCCGATAGAATTTCTTCTGCAGAAGGTTATCTAATGGGCCTTTTTTGGGCTTTATGTAATTCCAAAGTTGGAGCTTTTGTTTAAGCTCTTGTATGATATGATGATGTTTAATAAAACTTATGAGACAAAAAAAAAAAACTTATTCTTAGAATATTTTCTGGGAATAGCTTTGGAGGATTGAGATACTCTGCATCAAAGCTCTTTGAAATTGCTTTTGCCTAAGTTCAGAGCTTGAGGCACTTGTAGTCTATAAAGTTGTTGCTTGTGAGAAACATATCTTTATAAATATATATAGTGTATACTGCTTGGTAAATGTATCTTTACAGATATGTTACATTTATATGGAGACTGAAAATAAGTTACAGATATGACTTTCTCACAATAGATTGATCGATCTGTTTCCCCTCTGATGATGTTCAAAGCTCAAACACTAAGATTAGGGTAGAAATCTGAATTTACAAAAGGAGCTGAAAATTCGTCGAAACAAGCCATCCTGATACGCTCTGGAGTGGCTGGACTCTCTAGAGGGAACCAGTCTGTGAGACCCACCTCGGTTCTAGCCGCTTTAATAGCTTCCTTTATCGCAAAGAAAACCGATGATGCAAGAAAGAATGGTGGCTCACCCACTGCTTTAGATGAATGTATTGCCTTTGTATTCGGATTCCCCTGATTTAATACAGTATAACCTCAGGTTCAGTTTCAAATGTGTTGCTACTACCAATTTAAAGCTTGGTCTCATAGTTACAAACCTTGAGAAGCGAAACATTGAGGTTGAACGGCATGTCGTTGATGGAAGGTATTTTGTAGTTTCCGGGTCCGCAAGTGAGTAAACTTCCTGGTTTAATCCATTTATGAGCTGCATCTCCCCATTTGAGTTCTTCTAAAGCTACCCAACCCAGTCCTTGTACAAACGCTCCTTCTATCTGTAAATAGTCATTTCAGATACAACACTATTCTTCTAAAAGATAAGAAAGTATAGGAGGGTAAGGGAAGAACACGCACTTGTCCAACATCAATGGCTGGGTTAAGAGAATATCCGAGGTCCAACATTATATCAGCTGCTCTTGTGTGGAAATCACCAGTCAATGTATCTATCTCAACTTCCGCAAAGGCAGCTCCATATGTGTAATATCTAAAGGCGTTCCCTTTTCCAGATATCCAGTCAAACCCAAGATCAGGAACTATGTGAAAACCATGAGCTGATAGGTCTATCCGTTGAAAGTAGCAGGCACTTACTAGCTACATATACTCAGAGAGAAGGACATTTTTTTCATCAAAATAGGCATCTAACTCTTCTGAGTTTATATCACGTTGCAAGATAAAAAAAATACCTCAGTAAATGTGTTGAAATTGTGCTTAGATGCAACAGGTTCCATTCTTGCTATAATCTGCTCACAAGCGTCTAAAACTGCAGCACCATACATATCAGAGCTCGCAGAAGCAGCAGTTGGTGACGCATTAGGAACCTATCAAGAGACCATCAAAACGATAAGAGAGGAAAAACATTTTTGTCTGATTATGTCTCGGCCCAAAGTGTGCAGCTTTGTAATTGACTTAGATGTACCTTGTCAGTGCTTGTCTCTGACACGAAAACTGAGCTAAGTGGAATGTTAAAGGCGGATGCAGCAACTTGAGCGACCTTTGTATGCAATCCTTGACCCATCTCCACACCACCATGAGTCACTAAAACAGTCCCGTCAGTGTAAACATGAACAAGAGCTCCGGCCTGTAACATCCCCATAATGTGGAGGGAAAAATAAAAGATAAGTATTTTAAAATTTAGATTCTAGCTTTGCAAGCAATGGTAGTGCATTGGCGAAATTTCCATGGCAGATTTTCTCTTATTGTTCCAGTTTCTCGACAGATAACTAACTTGAAAGAAAAAGGATCCATGTCAACCAAAGATAACCTGATTCATGAACTTTGTGGTAAATGATATGCCAAATTTTGTGGGAACCATAGCTACACCACGCTTTTTCCACCGATTATGACTATTAAATTCGTCAGCTTCTCTGCGGGCCTTTAAGAAGTTGCACGATACTTTCAGCTCTTTCCAGAGCTGATGCAATGTGCAGTGCTGAAGAGTCTGACAGTAATGGGTGACTGATCCTTCCACTTGAAAGTTCATCTCCTAAAGTAAAGTATATACACCAGAAAATATTAAGATAAGAAACTGATAAAAGGAGGACAACTTCCTATAAACTTTCAGGAGATGGAGATGTTTAGAAAATATTCAACTCACTTTGATTTCTTCAGGGCTTTTATTAAGCTCAGCTGCGATTCTTTGAATCCAGTTTTCAGTTATAAGCATACCTTGGGGGCCTCCAAACCCTCGGAAAGCAGTGTTGCTAGGAAAATTAGTAAAGCAAACATTCCCAACAATCCTTACATGCGGGATCTCATAAACGTTATCCGAGTGAAACATGGCACGTTCAAGAACAGAAAGGGAGAGATCCAAAGAGTTGCCACCATTGTTGTAAATTTCAAGGTCCAACGCCAATATTTTTCCTTCGTTCGTAAATCCAACCTTTAAGATAGCAGAACACAATAAAAAAAGGAATTGTTTAGTTTGTCTAACAATCTATTCCCACTGTTTCTTCTACTGACAACCGTTTCTTTCCATTTCATTGCTCACTGCCTAAAAATTCCGGGGAAATAACTGGAAATACCTTGTACTTTCCAAGAAAACTATGACGATGACCAGTTATCATCATGTCCACATCTCGGTCCAGTATGAGTTTCACAGGTCGATTCAATAGGTAGGAAGGAACAGAAGCTGCCGCAGCAATGAAAGCTGATCTTGTTTCTTTACCACCAAAGCCACCACCAATTCGTTTGGTTTTGCATACCACTTTAGACATCGGAAGACCAAGAACATGCGACACATATTTCTGGTGCTTTTGAGGAGCCTGCATATAAATCACAACCACCAACATTTGCTTAAGCAGAGACAACATTATCATATAATATCTTAAACTAGCTGATGCCTAATAGTTTTCTTGTACAGAGACTTAATGGTCATGTACTGGTCCGACAAACCAAGAATAAAAATGAATTCCACTCAGTAAAGTATATGGCAGTACACTAATAATATGCTTACCTGTGTGGATGAAATCATATGAACTTCGCTGCCCCCATCTACTGTCCAAACCAAACTACCATTAGGCTCCAAGTAGAAGTGTTCCTGACCACCCATTTGAACCTCTCCCTCTATTACCCTGTCACACTGACCAGATTGAAAACACAGCTCGACATCCCCTTTTCTTAGCCTTTTCTCTGTGTTCGGATGGAAACTTTTAGCATTAATAGCCTCCTTGATTGATAATATTGCTGGTAGTTCCTCATACCTAACGTCAACTTTTCCTGCTGCAGTTTTTGCATTTTCATGTGTATCCGCGACGACCACACCAATGACCTGAAATACCAAAGTCAATTTAATGAAATAATTGAGACGTAAGATATACATATATACTAGATCATATGAGAACTTTCATTTACTTTTTTAAGATATAAACAGTACTATTAGAAAACTTTGCTCGTTTACTTTCTGGTGATCAGAAGCATGCACCAAAAACAGATTTGCTTATAAAAAGCATGTAAAATTTCTTCTGAGACACAAGGAAGTTCTAGGCTCCATTGAAAAGCTAAGAAAAAACGTGAAAATTTAGGTTTCAAATTTCCTTACTTGTCCCACACACGTGACCACATCTGTAGCAAATAATTCTTCGTCGGGAACAATTGGTCCAATCATATTATCCCCAGGAATATCTTTGGCAAGAAACAGACCAACAAAACCAGATGAAGATTTGGCTGCCGAATCATCGATTGAAAGGATGCGGGCATGTGGCACTTTGCTTAGCACAAAGGCAGCATGTAAGGTATTAGGAGGTACTGGAGTATCATCAGTATATTCCGCTTCCCCTGTGACCTACATAAAAATAATAAGTGTGTTGAGATAAAATGGTACGCTCTTCTCTACTCAACAACTTATAGAGAATTACACCAAAAAGAGACTTTGATGGGATAGAGGTTCTTAACTATCAACGACAAAACCATCCCAAAGCCAACAATATCCAGACACCAAACTTATCATTTTTACCAAGCTTAAACATATTTTAGAGTTAAGCTTATGGAGTTGATAATGGTGAAGTTTGGAGTTGAGAAAATATGAATACCAAGGAATAAAAAAGATACAATTAAACAGTAGACCTATGTTATATCCTGAAGTGGCTAAGAAAACAACCAGAATGAGAATCAAAGTGGAGAACCAATTTGGGTAAATGGACCAACATACCTGCATTCTCGCTGAAAGATGCACCTCCGACGAGCCAACAGATGTTCCCTGCTTTACTGTCTCATAGTCTTGTTTTCCAATTCTAGATAACCGAGGAACAGGTTGCACAGCTGACATATGGGAGGGTGGGAAGGTCTCTATCGCAGAATTTGCATTATTGACATTATGAGAAACCCATAAGAAAAATTTAAAGAAGAAGCTTAGGGTTAGAGATTTCCGAAACTCCACCATTCCCCCAGGAGCATCTTCCTTAATCACGACATCGCTCTGTATGACCTTAAGCGCATCCTGCAGAAGATCTTTATTCCAATTCTTTCCAATTAGAAACTCTTCAGTCTTTCTCGCACACAAAGAAAGAGGAGCCACACCTCCATAAGCAATGGATGCATCAGAAACGAACAATTGTTGACCCTTGTCTTCAAGAAACACACGCATTCCACCATTGACAATAGCTATATCATCATCCCTGCGATGGGCCTGCTTAAATTCTTTCACATACTCTAAGGGTCTTGTCCATGGAAGGAATACCGACAACAAGATCTCGTTGCTCCCCATATCCACTTTACGATAACCGAGGAAGAAATCTTTTGCAGGTATAGACCTAACATCTCCATTGCAGTTGGTTATCCGAAACTCTGCTCTTGAAGCCATCCAAAGAGGATTTAAATCAGATATTGGACTAGCTGTACAGATGTTTCCACCAATGCAAGCAACATTTCTTATTTGTGTCCCAGCAAACCACTTCAGCTGTTCGATAAAAGCCTTGCATGCTGATGTTTCATGTGCAGGACGCTCCTTTACTATCTTCCTGAATAACCTCAGGAGTTCAGAAAGTCTCAAAGCTGAACCAACCTCTATCCCATTGTCATTGACATTCAATGCGTTGAGTTCTGGGACTTGAGCAACAGAGATCAGCACCTGATACTGTAACCTCTTCAATCTCATTTCGATTCCCACCTCTGTATTACCTACCAGTAGTTTTGCATCAGGATAATTTGCTTTGAGCTCAAGCAAGTTCTGAAGACATACGGGTCTATACCAGGTAATCCCCCCATTTCCCCTTAACTTTAAGGGAGTTAACTTCCTCAGCAAAAGTTCAGGGGGGAAAATAAGCTCCTTATCTGTATACTTAGCTCCATCTATATCACTATAAGAGATTGACTGAAATCTATCTTCATTACAACTGGCAACTTCATTTGTTGTTTTTGATCCACAAGAGCAAGGTTTGCCAGTAGATGGGCAAATAGTAGAACCATCTTGAAGGCTAAGTGAAGATACACCACAGTAGAGAGCATCATCAGATTTTGCAAAAACCCGAAACGCATCAACAATGGGTCGATAACCAGTACAACGACATAGATTTCCTGCAAGACATTCTTCAATCTCCTCCTCAGAAGGTGAGTTTTTACTTGACCTCAACAACGAATACATGGACATGATAAACCCGGGAGTACAAAACCCACATTGGGAACCATGGGAAGATGCCAAAGACTCCTGAGAGAATCAAGATCATAACAGTGACAAAAGAATCTCCGCAAAATAAGAAGAAATAGAACCTGAGAGAAGTAAATCTTACCTGGACAGGGTGCAAGCCAAGTTTGCGATGCCCAAGTCCCTCAATGGATATTACATGCATCCCTTCTACAGAATAGAGAGGTGCTAGGCAAGCGTTGACAGCATAATGCCTGCAATAAAAGTTTCCGTATGAACAGAGAAAGAATCAATAAGAAGGCGCAAATATAAACTAAACAAAGCCAACATATAGGAGGGACAGATACGCACACAGAGGTCTTTGACTTCCTGTCATAACTAGACACCATCACCGTGCAAGCCCCACAACCACCTTCGCCGCATCCCAGCTTTGTACCGGTCAATCCTAAATCTACAAGAAACATCTGTAAGTTAGAAACTACTTCATGATCGTTTAGAAAAAAAGATTGATCTCTGCAAGTCATTTTTTGTCCCCAAGCGAATCTAGCAATTGGAGCATAATCTTACTCAAATAAAGACAGTGGTCTAAAAAAACAAAAGAACAGTGGATCAAACATAATCTCGATTTTTTTAGAATCCAGAATCTATAAGTCAAACATAAGCCTTTTTCTTTAACATACTAGAGTAAGAAACTAGGAATCCAAAAAACAGAATCTTCATAGAGAGTATCAGTTCAAAATTGAATTGAAAATTAAACTTGTTTGAGTACTTGAAATCATCCCCAGCAATTGGATATTAATCAAAGAAGTTGATACGCACCTCTGAGATATTCGAGAAGTGTCATATGAGCCAATCCATCAGGCAAGACTCTACGAACGCCGTTAACGTACAGTAACGCCTCCGTAAACTCATCTCCGATCTCGCCGTCCTTTTTCAGTGAACCCATTTCTCAAATTGAGAGAAAACTCGATTGGGATCGAAACAAAAACGAAGATGGCGAAGTTGATTACGCCAAGTCAAGAGAAGCAAAAAAGGAATAACATTTTCCTTTTTTAATAATAAAATTCGTGTTCCTTTCCGATAGCATCCACCGAATGAATACGCATCTTCATCATCATCACTTGTGCAGTCAATTTTTTTTTTTTTTTTTTTTTTTTTGTAAAGAACCCAAAATAGAAAGAACGAAATTTAAGTTTGAACAAAGTAAAACAATTGAAGCCTATATGATGTTTTTACAATGCCACTTATATATTTGTTTAACTGAATTTTGCTGATTATGTTTCGTTTATAAATTGTAGTCTGATTAGTTATGACTAGTGTGTTATTGTCTTGTCTTAAGATTTACTTTAAAAGAAATTTTGATGATATTGTTTGTTTTATTTTTGGTTTTGATATATGATGATGATAAGCGTCTTGCATTGCTCAGCATAACTGCTTCACATTCTTTGCTCACTTGAAGTTAGAGGTTGTTCAGAAAAAAAAAATCTGATATTTTATCTCGATGGCGCGCGCATTTAGTCAACAAAGTTGCTGCTTTGAAGAAACATGTATCATGTTACATCATGTATTTGGAGACTGGAAGTAACTTACATATATGACTTTGACAAAATGGATTGATCCATCTTTCTCCCCTCTATTAAAGTTTAAAGCTCAAACACTAAGCTTTGGGCAGAAATCTGAATTTGCAAAAGGAGCTGAAAACTCGTCGAAACAAGCCATCCTGATACGCTCTGGAGTGGCTGGAGTCTCCAGAGGGAACCAGTTGGTGAGACCTACCTCGCTTCTAGCCGCTTTGATTGCTTCCTTTATTGCAAAGAAGGCTGATGCTGCAAGAAAGAACGGTGGCTCACCCACTGCTTTAGATGAATGTATTGCCTTTGCATTTGGATTACCCTGAGTATAATCTCATGTTCAGTTTCAAATGTGTTGCTACCAATTTAAACAGCTTGTTCCTATAGTTGCATACCTTGAGAAGAGAAACATTCAGTTGGAACGGCATGTCGTTGATGGAAGGTATTTTGTAGCTTCCGGGTCCGCAAGTGAGTAAACTTCCTGGTTTAATCCATTTATGAGCTGCATCTCCCCACTTGAGTTCTTCTAGAGCTACCCAACCTAGTCCTTGTACAAACGCTCCTTCTATCTGCAAATGGTGAATTTCAGAAATAACACTTTTCTCTATGATTTTCTTGGATTTTAAACATTGCAAAAGGCCAACGAACAGCTAAAAGCGTAGGATGTTGAGAGAAGATTGCGCACTTGTCCAATATCAATGGTTGGGTTAAGAGAATATCCGAGATCCAACATTATGTCTGCTTTTCTTGTGTGAAAATCACCAGTCAATGTATCTATCTCAACTTCAGCAAAGGCAGCTCCATATGTGTAATATCTATATGCGTTCCCTTTTCCAGATACCCAATCAAATTCAAGTTCTGGAACAATGTGAAAACCGTGAGCTGATAGGTCTATACGTTGAAAGTAGCAGGCACTTGCTAGCTACATACACTCAGAGAAAAAGAGAGTTTTGTTCATCAAAATCTTCTGAGTTTATATCAAATTGCTAGAAGAAAGAAAGAATACCTCAGAGAATGTGTTGAAATTGTGTTTAGATGCAACAGGCTCCATTCTTGCTATAATCTGCTCACAAGCGTCTAAAACTGCAGCACCATACATATCAGAACTCGCAGAAGCAGCAGTAGGTGACGCATTAGGAACCTGTTACAAGGCAATCAAAACGACAAGAGAGCAAAAACTGTGAGGCATTTGGAACCTATTAAGAGACCACAGAAATGATAAGAGAGAACAACAACAGTTTTGTCTGACTACGTCTTGGCCAAAAGTCCACTGCTTGTAACCGAGTTAAATGTACCTTGTCGGTGCTTGTTTCTGACACAAAAACCGAACTAAGGAGAATGTTAAAGGCCGTTGCAGCAACTTGAGCAACCTTTGTATGCAACCCTTGGCCCATCTCAACACCTCCATGTGTCACCAAAACAGTCCCATCGGTGTAAACGTGAACAAGAGCACCGGCCTGTGACAGCCGTTTAATTATATATTGGATTAAGTATCTCAAAATTCAGATTCTAGCTTTGAACGGTAGTGCAATGGTGAGATTTCCAAGGAAGCTTTAGCTTAATCTTTTCAGTTCCTCGACAGATAACTAAATTTGAAAGAAAAGGATTCACATCAAACAAAGATAACCTGATTCATGAACTTTGTGGTAAAGGATATGCCAAATTTTGTGGGAACCATAGCTACACCACGCTTTTTCCACCGATTATGACTATTAAACTCGTCCGCTTCTCTACGAGTCTTTAGGAAGTTGCTGGATACTTTCAGTTCTTTCCAGAGTTGGTGCAATGTGCAGTGCTGAAGTGACTGAAAGTAATGTGTGATCGATCCTTCCACTTGAAAGTTCATCTCCTAAAGTAAATATCACCAGGAAACATTAAACTAAACTTACAAAAGGAGGACAGATTCCTACAAACTTTCAGGAGATGAGTATCTTTAGAAAATATTCAACTCACTTTGATTTCTTCAGGGATTTTATCCAGCTCAGCTGCAATTCTCTGAATCCAATTTTCAGTTATAAGCATACCTTGGGGCCCTCCAAACCCTCGGAAAGCGGTGTTGCTGGGAAAATTAGTAAAGCAAACGTTCCCAACGATCCTCACATGTGGGATCTCATAAACGTTATCCGAGTGAAACATGGCACGTTCAAGATTAGAAAGAGAGAGATCCATAGAGTTTCCACCATTGTTGTAGATTTCAAGGTCCAACGCCAATATTTTCCCTTCGTTCGTAAATCCAACCTGTAAGATAGCAGAGCACATTTAAAAGGAATGATTAGTTTGTCTAACAATCTATTCCCACTCTTTCTTCTACTTTCAACTGTTTTCAGTCATTTTTTGATTGGCCGCTCATTAATGGCCACTGCCTAAAAATTCAAGGGAAAAAGCTGGAAACAACAGAGAAAGATACCTTGTACTTTCCAACGAAACTATGGCGATGACCAGTAATCATCATGTCCACATCTCTGTCCAGTATGAGTTTCACGGGTCGATTCAATAGGTAGGAAGGAACAGAAGCTGCTGCAGCAATGAAAGCTGATCTTGTTTCCTTACCACCAAAGCCACCACCAAGTCGTTTGGTTTTGCATACCACTTTAGACATTGGAAGACCAAGAACATGAGACACATATTTCTGGTGCTGTTGAGGAGCCTGTATATAAATCATAACTACCAATATTGGCATACGCAGAGACAACATTATCATTTAATATCTTAAACTGGCTGATGCCTAATGGTTTTTTGTACGTTATTCTAAATGATGTAAATACTAAATAATATGCTCACTTGTGTGGATGAAATCATATGAACTTCGTTGCCTCCATCTATAGTCCAAACCAAACTACCATTAGGCTCCAAGTAAAAGTGTTCCTGACCACCCATTTGAACCTCTCCCTCTATTATTCTGTCACACTGACCAGATTGAAAGCACAGCTCGACATCCCCTTTTCTAAGCCTTCTCTCTGTGTTCGGATGGAAACTTTTAGCATTAATCGCCTCCTTGATTGATAATATTGCTGGCAGTTCCTGATACCTAACGTCAACTTTTCTTGCTGCAGTTTTTGCATTTTCATGTGTATCCGCGACAAGCACACCAATGACCTGAAATACAAGATTAGCTTAGAAATAAGGGAACGAAAGCAGTACATGAAAACTTTTTAAACTTATTTGACGTAACAAAATCAATACATGCTCCTTTACTTTTCTGGTATCACTTCTTCTAAGATACAGATAAACTAAAAGTTCCCCATTGAGGTTTATTTTCTTACTTGTCCCACACACGTGACCACGTCTGTAGCAAATAATTCTTCGTCGGCAACAATTGGTCCAATCATATTATTCCCGGGAACATCTTTGGCAAGAAACAGACCAACAAAACCAGATGAAGATTTGGCTGCCGAATCATCAACTGAAAGGATGCGGGCATGTGGAACTTTACTTAGCACTAAAGCAGCATGCAAGGTACAAGGCGGCAATGGGGTATCATCAGTATATTCTGCTTCCCCTGTGACCTAGATGAATATACAAGAGTGTTGAGATACACTCTATGGACCTTCGGCGAGCCAACAGATGGACCAAAATACCTGCATTCTTGCCGAAAGATGGACCTCTGGCAAGCCAACAGATGTACCCTGTTTTACTGTCTCATAGTCTTGTTTTCCAATTCTAGAGAACCGAGGAACAAGTTGCACAGCTGACATATGCGAGGGTGGAAAGGTCTCTATAGTGGGATTTACATTATTTACATGATGAGTAACCCATAAGAAAAATTTAAAGAAGAAGCTTAGGGTTAGAGATTTGCGAAACTCCACCATTCCCCCAGGAGCACCTTCCTTAATCAAGACATCACTCTGTATGACCTTAAGTGCGTCTTGCAGAAGACATTTATTCCAATTCTTACCAATTAGAAGTTCCTCAGTGTTTCTTGCACGCAACGAAAGAGGAGCCACACCACCATAAACAATAGATGCATCAGAAACAAACAATTGTTGCCCTTTCTCTTCAAGAAACACACGCATTCCACCATTGACAATAGCTATATCATCATCCCTGCGATGGGCCTGCTTAAATTCTTTCACATACTCTAAAGGCCTTGTCCATGGAAGGAATACCGACAACAAGATCTCGTTGCTTCCCATATCCACTTTACGATAGCCAAGGAAGAAATCTTTTGCAGGTATAGATCTAACATCTCCATTGCAGTTGATTATCCGAAACTCTGCTCTTGAAGCCATCCAAAGAGGATTTAAATCAGATATTGGACTAGCTGTACAGATGTTTCCACCAATGCAAGCAACATTTCTTATTTGTGTCCCAGCAAACCACTTCAGCTGTTCGATAAAAGCCTTGCATGCTGATGTTTCATGTGCAGGACGCTCCTTTACTACCTTCCTGAATAACCTCAGGAGTTCAGAAAGTCTCAAAGCTGAACCAACCTCTATCCCATTGTCATTGACATTCAATGCGTTGAGTTCTGGGACTTGAGCAGCAGAGATTAGCACCGGATACTGTAACCTCTTTAGTCTCATTTCGATTCCCACCTCCGTGTTACCAACCAGTAGTTTTGCATCAGGAAAATTTGCTTTGAGTTCAAGCAAGTTCTGAAGACTTACGGGTCTATACCAGGTAATCCCCTCATTTCCCCCTAACTTTAAGGGAGCTAACTTCCTCAGCAGAAGTTCAGGGGGAAAAATAAGCTCCTTATCTGTATACTTAGCTCCATCTATATCACTATAAGAGATTGACTGAAATCTATCTTCATTACAAGTAGCTGCTTCACTTGTTGTTTTTGATCCACAAGAACAAGGTTTGCCAGTAGATGGACAAATATTTGAACCGTCCTGAAGGCTAAGTGAAGATAAACCACTGTATAGAGCATCATCAGATTTTGCAAAAACCCGAAACGCATCAATGATGGGTCTATAACCAGTACAACGACACAAATTTCCTGCAAGGCATTCTTCAATCTCCTCCTCAGAAGGTGAGTTTTTACTTGACCTCAACAAGGCATACATCGACATGACAAAACCGGGAGTACAAAACCCACATTGAGAACCATGCGAAGATGCCAATGACTCCTGAGAGAAATAGGGAGAATTAGGATCGCAGAAATGAGAAAAAAAAAATCTGGAAGAAGTAAAACCCCACCTGAAGAGGGTGCAAGCCAAGTTTCCGATGACCAACTCCTTCAATGGATATTACATGCATCCCTTCTACAGAGTAGAGAGGTGCTAGGCAAGCGTTGACAGCATAATGCCTGCAATAAAAGTTTCCGGTATGAACAGTATAAGAAGGCCTAAACTTAAGCAAAGCAGATGCAACCTATGAGAGAAAAAGATACGCACACACATGTCTTTGACTCTCGGTCATAACTAGACACCATCACGGTGCAAGACCCACAACCACCTTCGCCGCATCCGAGCTTTGTCCCGGTCAATCCTAAATCTAAAGGAAACAAAAAACGTTTTCAAGAATCCCACCACACAACAACCTAACCCTCTAAATTTTGCTGCATTGTACAATTTGTGGCTTCTCTACTCTATCTAAACTTAGATTAGATATAAGCATTTGAAGAAATCAATAATATAGAGTTAAAAGCACCTCTGAGATATTCGAGAAGCGTCATGTGAGCTAATCCATCAGGCAAAACTCTACGAACACCATTAACGTACATTATTGCCTCCATGAACTCGTTCTGCTCCATCTTCACTGAACCCAGACGAATAACTGTTATCCAATAATGGCAAATATCCAATAATGGCAAAAATCCAATAATTGCAAAATCTTCTCTTTTTAAAATGTTTTTTTTTTGTTTTCATTTTTCGACAAAAAATAGAAAAGCCCAATTATTAAGCCCATAAAGAAGAATGTAGCCCAAAATAAGCCCAATATTGGAGTCATCAATCAGGTCTGGGACATTGAAAAAACTCAGTAACAGTCTAACAGAGGAAACGCGGCGGAGGAGGTTTTACGACTATTTTCCCTTCACTTCTTCATCTTCTTCCTGCGCCGCTTTTCAAACCTATTCGACCAGACAAACTCGGAAATTTCATATTCCATGGGTAAGACGAAGTTAAAACCTGTGGAGGATGTGAACTCGGAAGTGGTGGACGAAGTTGAGAAAGCAGAGGAAGTTGAGGAACAGAGAAACGACAGAGAACAAGAAGAAGAGCAAAAAGAAGAAGAGGCACCTAAAAGTTTCGAAGAGCTAGGGCTTGATTCTCGTCTAATTCGTGCCCTAACTAAAAAGGGTATAGAGAAACCAACCCTTATTCAGCAATCAGCCATTCCTTACATTCTGGTAATGATAATAGAAAGTCTCTACCTTTTTTTTGAGTTTCGTGGCTACTTATATAATCTTGGGACTGATGATTTATTGTCTCTGTTGTTCTTATATAGGAAGGAAAAGATGTGGTTGCTAGGGCAAAGACTGGTTCAGGTAAGACTTTGGCTTACCTTTTGCCATTGCTCCAGAAGCTATTTTCAGCAGATTCTGTGAGCAAGAAGAAGCTTGCTCCTTCTGCATTTATTCTTGTTCCATCTCGAGAACTATGTCAGCAGGTTTGTTTTGGACCATTGTTTCATATCTCTCCTACTTTCATTTATTTCAGTAATTGATGGGAAATCTTGTTTGATTTGGAAAAATACAGGTTTACACAGAGGTTTCATCGCTTATTGAGCTGTGTAGAGTTCAGCTAAAAGCAGTGCAGTTGACTAGTAGCATGTCTGCATCTGATATGGTTAGTATTGCATTTCTCATCATGAAAGCATTCCATTGTTTTTTTCTAATTTTGTTTTGATGTTTCATTTGCAGCGTAATGCATTGGCTGGACTGCCTGAGATTCTTGTCTCCACACCTGCTTGTATTCCGAAATGTTTTGCTGCCGGAGTTTTAGAGCCCACTGCTGTCAGTGAATCACTTTCAATTCTGGTTCTTGATGAGGTATGATATATGTGCTTCAATTATAATAGTGGCTTTGTTAGAGGTTGTTTTAGTAGTCACTCTTTTAAGTGGAAGTCTCATGATTTGATTTTCTTGGAAGAACATGTAGTTTAAGCATTTCTTAGTGGTTATATCTATCATGTTTTTCCTTTATTCCTCCTCTCTTTGAGAGTTGATGTTGATAATATTTTTGTTATCAGGCAGATCTTTTGTTGTCATATGGATATGAAGATAATCTAAGGTCGGTAACATCAATAATCCCAAGGCGTTGCCAATGCCTTCTTATGTCGGCTACCACAAGGTTAGACATATATCGATAATAATGATTCTGTTTAGACTCATATTTTTCTCCGAAGTTTGTCTTGCATGGTTAACTGAATAATATTTTTGCAAATTTTTAGCTCTGATGTCGAAAAATTGAAGAAATTGATTCTGCACAACCCAATCGTTTTGACCTTGACAGAAGATAATGACAAGGAAGAGGCCGTCCCAAGTAATGTTCAGCAGTTTTGGGTATGATTCGGTCGCTTAGATATTTTTATAAGTTCACATTTCTGGGTCTGATTAATGATTATAAGTGTATTATCTTGTCTTAGATCTCTTGCAGTGCTCAGGATAAACTGCTTCACATTCTTGCTCTCTTGAAGCTAGAGGTTGTTCAGAAGAAAATTCTGATTTTCATCAATACAATTGACATGGGATTCAGGTTGAAATTATTCTTGGAAAAGGTAACTTGTGGGCACCTATACGAGCATTCCGATTCTAAAAACTGTACCTGTAATAATAATATTGAATTAGTCTTTTGTTTTGTTTCTTCCAGTTTGGAATCAAGTCTGCAATTTTAAACGGGGAATTGCCTCAGAATTCTCGACTTCATATCCTTGAGGTACATCACCAAGTCATGCACCTAGATTTAGTTTTTCCGGAAGCAGCTGCGTTTCATAATTAATCAGTGTATATTTTTTTGTATACAGCAATTCAATGCAGGACTTTTCGATTACTTGATTGCAACGGATGATAATAGCCAGACTAAAAAACAAAAGGAAGAGGCTAAAGGTGAGGCTAACAAGGAGAACAAGAAAAATAATAAGCGTAGCAAACCAAAGCTAGATGCTGAGTTCGGTGTAGTTAGGGGAATTGATTTCAAAAAAGTTCACACGGTATGCTACTTGACTTTTGCTAAGGGGGTTTTCTTTTCTTTGTTTTTGTACTCTTTGCTGCTTGGGATATTGTAAGAATCCTTCTTTTCTTTGCTCTATACTCTTAACCTTCCCTTAAACCTTTTTTATGCACAGGTTATAAACTTTGATATGCCTCAAAGTGTTACTGGATATATCCATCGAATTGGGCGTACAGGGAGAGCATATAGCAGCGGATCTTCCGTTTCTCTTGTGAGTTTCTCGTCTAATAATACTGTTGTTTGGCATGATCTCTTTAAATTTTGCAAGTCTAATGCTCTGCTTTATTTGGCACAGATTTCTCCTGATGAGATGGAAGGGTTTGAAGATATAAAGTCCTTCTTAGCAAGCGACAAGAACAAGGATATTGATATTATCACACCCTTTCCTTTGTTGACCGAAAATGCTGTCGAGTCTCTTAGATATAGAGCTGAGGTGAGTAATCTCTGTAGTAAGATGATTACTTCTTTCATTAAGTGAACAGTATTAAAAGTTGCAATTTGTTTGCAGGATGTGGCAAAGAGTGTTACAAAGATTGCGGTTCGAGAGTCTCGAGCTCAGGATTTGAGGAATGAGATAATCAACTCTGAAAAGTAAGCAAGAACATAACTACGTGTGTGATGTGAATTCTCTTATTTTTTTCATCTTCTTAATTTCTCTACTTCTTTCTTCAGGTTAAAAGCTCATTTTGAAGCTAATCCAAGAGACTTAGATCTGTTGAGACATGACAAGCCTCTGAGTAAGACTGCACCTGCACCACATCTAAAGGACATCCCCGAGTATCTAGTGGACGCAAAGACTCAAGAAGCAAGCAAGATGGTAAAGCTAGCTAGAGCCGCAATGGGCAACACTAGGAGATCTGGTGGAGGCGGTGGTCGCAACAACAAAAACAAGAAACGGTCTAGAAAAGGCAGCGACCCACTCAAAACCTTCAACCCTAATGTAAAACACAACTGAATTTCTCCATTTCTTCTCTGTTTTGTGTGTATATTTGTGCTAATTTTTTCTATGTTGTTTGCTTACTTCAATCAACCAGGGGTCTAAGAGAGGAGCCGTTGGCCAGAAGGATGGCAAAGATTCTAGCTCGACCAAAAAACAGAAGACAGTTTAAGTTATTTCGTTTAGCGTAAGTGTAACCAAATTTTGACTCGTTATAGTCAATCACACAAAAGAACGGAGACGAGAGCATCAATCTTTGTAGCTCTATTCATGTAGCATCAGGAGACAAAGTTTTGTGAGCATATTATTAGCCTTTTGAGGTTTTTATTGAAATAGATTTTTGTAAGCTTATGAAGACGATATCTGCAGGGTTCAAAATACTCAAATCCACATGGTTTTGGACCCATTTAGATATTTTCGAAATGAATTGGCACATTATATGCTTGCACGTTTTTTGTTCCGAGTATTTATGCCACATGTGTCATCTAACTGATTGTGTATAATCAATTAAGTATACCAAATTGGATAAAATTTACCGATTGAAAATTAGTTGTTTTACTTGTACATCGTGGTCTATATATATCATTTTCCAACATAAATTATACACTTGAGAATAACACTTTCTGTTGAGTTGATTTCTTATATTAATGCCAAAGCTAAGACTAAATAAATTCTACAAAATATTTTTAAAAATTTTAACTTTTGAAAAGCTAACTTCAAATACTAAAATATATACTATTTGAAATTGATTAATATTATATAGACCAAGTTGGATTTTGATATAAACCACATCGCATATTCGTTTTATTAACAATTCATGTTTATCATGACCTAATTAGTTCTCTTAAATAGTTGTTGGCAACTTTTAATTAGATAGCCAATCAATTTGAATAAAGAGGTCAAACTCCAACCAATCCCACAACAAATAATTGTCTTTGATTTAACGTTTTACACTTAAAAGACAAACACTGCACGATATCTCTCTCAGATTTATAAGTGAACCCTACAAAGTACAAGTCGTAAACTCAACCACAAGAGAAACCTTATCTTCTTCTTCTTCTTCATCATCAATCTCTCAAGACATGCTCTCTTTTTTCTCTAACCAGATCGACCGGCAAAAAGATGTGTCTAATGAGGAAAAAACCCTAACCAATCTCGAAAAATCTGACGGTTCACAATTCCCTGGCGATGACTACCGTCCGTCCGATCGGAAAAACTGGATGGCTGGTCTTACGTTGGAGAAACTAACTCTAAACAAGATCGTGTGGCCAGGAACGCATGATTCAGCCACCAACGATATCGGAATACCTCTGATCTCTCGTCCTTTAGCTGAATGCCAATCGCTCTCTATCTACGAGCAGCTCGTCCTCGGGACACGTGTCCTCGATATCCGTGTGCAAGAGGATCGCCAAATCTGCCACGGGATTCTGACGTCATACGAAATTGATGTTGTCATTGATGACGTTATCAGATTCTTGTCGGAGACTCACTCGGAGATTGTAATCCTGGAGATAAGGACTGAGTTTGGACACAAAGATCCTCCGGGGTTCGAGACTTACTTGGCAGACAAGTTAGGTCAATTCTTGATACATCAAGATGATAGCTTGTTCAACAAGCCGGTATCAGAGATTTTGCCGAAAAGGGTTATATGCATCTGGAAACCTAGAGAGTCTCCAAAGCCGAGCCGTGGTGGAATTCTCTGGAACTCAGATTATCTAAAAGATAATTGGATCGATACGGATCTTCCATGGACGAAATTTCAGAGCAATTTGAAGCATCTGAGTGAGCAGCAGCCGACATCTTCTAGAAAATTCTTTTACCGGGTTGAGAACACGGTCACGCCGCAAGCAGATAATCCGGTTGTGTGGGTTAAACCGGTGACTGATCGGATCCGAAAACACGCCAGACTATTTATTTCTCAGTGTGTTTCCAAGGGATGTGGAGATAAGTTGCAGATTTTGTCCACTGATTTCATCGAAGGAGATTTCGTTGATGCCTGTGTCGGCCTTACTCACGCAAGAATCGAAGGAAAGGTTTGATAGAACTCTGGAACGATCGATGGTTGATCTCAAGCATTGGAACCAAGATTATTTGCTTTTGGGTTGCGTGTATCTTAAGTTATGCTATGTATTAAAGTGTGTAATTTAAGTTTTCTATGATTGTACATTATATCTGTTTTTCGTTATCCGTCCTGTTTGAAGAATCAAACAGAGAGATAAAGAGAAGGCAGGGGAATTTATTCAGTTGCTTTATTTTGCTCAGATTCTTGTACCAAGTTACATATCCTAGTGAAATTTCGAAACCCTTTTCGGCAAGATTAGCGTCTCAATATCCAAAACGCATCCGCCATCTAATGACCTCTTCAAGAAAGATTACTCATATATATGTTTTGGAGCAGCTTTTCTAAGCTCACTCAAATAGATTTGGATTTTGGACCACAAATCATTCACAGACCCTGCCTAAAACCTGACCATCTTTCTCTTTTCGGATTTTTCAACTATAGTCTTATTTTGGAGCGTCGGAATAATTAAATTTTGTTTATCTTGTTGATTAGTTATTGACTTATTTCAAAGCCTGATTAAATATTTATACAAAAGTAAACTTATAATTAGGAAGAAAAAAAGTTAAAATAAAGAGAAGGGTGTCTAAGAACATTCTGACAAATATTTTATCGAATATTGGATTATCGTATGAAATAGTTGTAAATAAACACATCGCATGTATATAGCTTGTCAACAACTTCATATATAATAATAAAGAACAACAACTTGATATCTTATATATGGTTTAGAAAGGAAAAGTCTTAGTGACGGAGTGGTGGCCAACTTCGTTAAGTTGAGAATTTAACCAGAAAGAACCTAAAGAAAGTTCTCATCTCTCAAATAAACATGTCTTTTTTCGGAAAACTCGCAGACACTGTGGTATCTTTTGCAAACGATTCTGCGAAATCTGTTGTAGAAGAAGTGGTAAATCCAACGGTGTCTTTTGCAAACAATTCTGCAAGAACTGTTGTAGAAGAAGTGGTAAATCCGACGGTCTCTTTTGCAAACGACTCTGCGAGAACTGTTGTAGAAAAAGTGCTAAATCCAACGGTATCGTTCATCGATAGCCAGCTCCAGCGGCCACGGGACGTCCTTGTGCAACAACAAATCCTAGACAATCTCCAAGAATCGAATGGTTCGAATTTCCCTGGGGATGACTACCACTCGCCTGACCGGAAGAACTGGATGGCCCATCTCTCTGTGGATAAACTAACCCTTAACAAGATCGTGTGGCCAGGAACTCACGACTCAGCCACCAACGGAATTGGGGACCCTTTGGTCACTCGTTGGTTGGGTGAATGTCAAACGCTCTCCATCTTCGACCAGCTAGTTCTTGGCACACGTGTCCTCGATATCCGTTTCCAAGAGGATCGTTGTGTCTGCCATGGAGCTCTTTCTTCGTACAACGTTGATGTCGTCCTCAATGACGTCATCAGATTTGTGTCCGAGACCCAATCTGAGATCATAATCTTGGAGATAAGGACCGAGTTTGGAAAGAAAGACCCTTTTGAATTCGAGACTTACTTGGTTGATAAATTAGGTCAATTCTTGATACATCAAGACGATAACTTGTTCAACAAGCCGGTATCAGAGATTTTGCCGAAAAGGGTTATTTGCATCTGGAAACCTAGAGAATCTCCGAAGCCGAGCCGTGGTGGAATTCTCTGGAACTCAGATTATCTAAAAGATAATTGGATCGATACGGATCTTCCATGGACGAAATTTCAGAGCAATTTGAAGCATCTGAGTGAGCAGCAACCGATATCTTCTAGGAAATTCTTCTACCGGGTTGAGAACACGGTTACGCCGCAAGCAGATAATCCGGTTGTGTGGGTTAAACAGGTTACTGATCGGATCAGAAAACACGCTAGGCTTTTTATATCTCAGTGTGCTTCCAAGGGATATGGAGATAAGTTACAGATTTTGTCCACTGATTTCATTGAAGGAGATTTTGTCGATGCCTGCGTCGGACTCACTCACGCAAGAATGAAGGGACAGTTTGATAAGATATCTCCAAGTTAGACAAGCATTGGAACCAAATATATTTATTTGCTTTTGACTTACGTATACTATAAGTTACATTATTTACAAAGGCGTGTGTGTGATTTTCGCCGATGAACTTTATGCAAAGTGTGTGTGAACCCTTTTTACTTTTCCTTGTTCATAATATCTTAAATTTGTAATGTTTGAGCTCTACCGTTCTCCTTAAGTAAAAAGAATATGTTTTAGTGGATGTCATGACTAAAGAAGTATAAAACCTAATTATGTACCACTTTAACCATTAGGTTGTTAGAAATTTCTAAAAATTAAAATTGGAGCACGATGTTTGCTGGATTAATAAAGAGAGACAAGCTGGTGTCCTTGACTGTGTTATGTTGTGCCATAATTTGCTTGCATCCAAACGTATCAAGAATCATGAGTTATTAACGAACAAGAAACTCTTCACAATCAGACTCAATGCATTTATGTTATTACCTACCACAAGCCGTGCCAACTTGGACAAGCCCGAACTTTGACACATATGGACATAATCTCATCTTAGTTAACCTAAGGCTTCAAATAAAACCCACCCTCATGGTTATTACAATTTTCTTCGTCCTCTTCATTCAAGATTGTGATTTTGTCCTGCATATACAATAATTTCTTGCTTTAACATTAAATATGTCGGGCTAACCATGCATGCACAACATTGCGTATTTGTTGATTACAATACTAATTAATCTATACAGGAATTTATCAGTTTAGACTTTAGTCAGCATTGGACCGTTATACATAGTCTCCACCAACATTCGAATAATGTTGTTGCTATAATTATACTAAGTATCCGATTCAGTTTCTGTATATAAAACGTCTATTTTTGGAGAGCCTTTCTTCTTCCTTGAAAAATTCGGAGAAATTAACGTTTCACCAATATTTCATTTTCCTCTCTGTCTCTCTCTCTCCCCGCCTCGCTCCACCGTCGTCTCCGGCGATCAAAGCCACCATCTTCATTAACTTTCAATTGGATTACACAAAGAAAATCTGAGTTATAAGAGTTTCTTGATTGTTGTTTCTCATGGCGGATATTGTGAAACAGATCTTAGTAAGACCGATTCAATTAGCGGATCAGATAACTAAAGCGTCAGACGAAGCTTACTCATTCCGTCAAGAATGTCTAGAGGTCAAAGCCAAAACGGAAAAGCTCGCCGGTCTCCTCCGTCAAGCGGCGCGTGCAAGCAACGATCTCTACGAACGTCCCA
Organism: Arabidopsis thaliana; assembly: GCF_000001735.4. Taxonomy (NCBI): domain Eukaryota; kingdom Viridiplantae; phylum Streptophyta; class Magnoliopsida; order Brassicales; family Brassicaceae; genus Arabidopsis; species Arabidopsis thaliana. The sequence goes on from NC_003075.7 coordinate 16,639,944, forward strand.
CTCGCCGTATCATCGACGATACAGAGCAAGTCCTCTTCAAAGCCCTAGCCCTCGTAGAAAAATGCCGCGCCACGGGACTGATGAAACGTGTTTTCACCATTATTCCCGCGGCTGCGTTTAGGAAAATCACGATGCAGTTAGAGAATTCAATCGGAGACGTTTCTTGGCTCCTACGTGTCTCTGCTTCAGGCGATGACCGTGACGATGAGTATTTAGGTCTCCCTCCGATCGCTGCAAACGAACCAATCCTCTGTTTGATTTGGGAACAAGTTGCGATACTGTTCACAGGCTCTCTCGATGATCGATCTGATGCAGCGGCTTCCCTGGTGTCGCTTGCACGTGACAATGATCGATACGGGAGGTTGATTATTGAAGAAGGTGGTGTACCTTCGTTATTGAAACTTGCTAAAGAAGGTAAAATGGAAGGTCAAGAAAACGCGGCTCGAGCCATTGGGTTATTAGGACGAGATCCAGAGAGTGTTGAACAGATTGTGAACGCAGGTGTGTGTCAAGTGTTTGCGAAGATTCTTAAAGAAGGTCATATGAAAGTTCAAACTGTTGTTGCTTGGGCTGTTTCTGAATTAGCCTCTAATCATCCTAAATGTCAAGACCATTTTGCTCAGAACAACATCATCCGTTTCCTCGTGAGCCATTTAGCTTTTGAGACGGTTCAAGAACATAGCAAATACGCTATCGTGAGTAACAAGCAAACATTGTCGTCGATCCATACGGTTGTTATGGCGAGTAATACGAATCCGGCGGATAAGAAGGAGAACAATGAGCAAGATGAGACAAAAAGCAATATTTCACATCCTTTGAGTAATCAAACACCGAGCCAGATGCATAGCTTGATTGCTAACACATTGGCAATGAAGGGTTCAGGTCCCAGTTCAGGTTCAGGCTCAGGTTCAGGTTCGGGAACTAACAAGAATCAGATAAAACAGAGCAATCAACAGCACCAGAATCATACCAAGGGTGGTTCAAACCCTAGAGGGAACAATCCTACGCATGTTTCATTAATGGGCACAAGCATTAAAGGAAGAGAGTATGAGGATCCAGCTACTAAAGCTCAGATGAAAGCAATGGCTGCAAGAGCATTGTGGCAACTCTCAAGAGGGAATCTCCAAATATGTAGAAGCATAACAGAGTCAAGAGCATTGCTCTGTTTCGCGGTTCTGTTAGAGAAAGGAGACGATGAAGTCAAGTCATATTCAGCTTTGGCAATGATGGAAATCACAGATGTAGCAGAGCAATATCCAGAACTGAGACGTTCAGCCTTTAAACCAACCTCTCCTGCTGCAAAAGCTGTAGTAGAACAGTTACTTAAGGTGATCGAAAACGAAATACTGGACCTACTAATCCCGTGTATCAAATCAATCGGTAGTCTTTCAAGAACGTTCCGTGCAACGGAAACTAGGATCATTGGACCACTCGTGAAGCTTCTTGATGAAAGAGAAGCAGAGATTGCAATGGAAGCCGCAGTAGCGCTTATCAAATTCTCATGTACCGAGAATTTCCTTCGCGATAACCACTCTAAAGCGATTATAGCAGCTGGAGGTGCAAAGCATTTGATTCAACTGGTATACTTTGGAGAACAAATGGTTCAAGTCCCGGCTTTGATGCTACTTTGTTATATCGCTTTGAATGTACCGGACAGTGAGACTTTAGCTCAAGAAGAGGTTCTTGTAGTACTTGAATGGTCGACAAAGCAAGCTCATTTGGTTGAAGCACCGACGATTGATGAGATTTTACCAGAAGCAAAGAGTAGATTGGAGCTTTACCAATCTAGAGGGTCAAGAGGATTTCATTGATATATGACGAAGCTTCACTCTCTAGTATGAACATTCTTGCCTTAGTCTGCATTTTGTTTTCGCCTCGCAAGTTTTGTTTCTTCTTTGCTGTGTTCACTTATGTCTTCTCCAAGGTTTGATGAAGCTCTCTGTATATATATACGTTGGTGATGCTCATAGACATTGTTATAAATGTAGACTATGTTGTAAGTCAAAACCACTATAGATTATATATCAAATAATATTCCGAGTTATGTTTGTTTCGTATTCTTGTTTATCAGTAGACTCTAGAATAAGTTTAACCGAATTACAATTATTTAGATGGTTTTGTCGAACAAGATGTGTAAATTAGCAGAACAGAAAGTGCATATAAACAAATAAACAAAAATTGTGGAAAAGGTTTTTATCATCCGAGCCAGTCCCTATCATGCAGTTGATTCTTATATTATTTTCCCTCCTATGGAATTGAAACTGTCCCTTCGTGAATTTGTCCCTTCGGAAATTGAAGAGAAATTGATGTTCGATGTAATGTGACTATGTAAGTCTCATTCCAATTAAATGTCTTTTGTAGGTTCGTGAAATTGTAGATTATTGACATCCCATTTTCTGAACTTTAAGCCATACTAGCTGGTTAAGCACACTTAACCAACCGGCTTTAACAATAGTAAGCATAAGTGTAGTACATACAATCATCCCTTCCTTTGATATGGAACATAGAAATTCTTTCGAAAATAGACACAAGAAATCTACATATTACTATAGAACTAAAGATACCCAAAAAATGATTTTCACCAAAAGCAAAATCCACTCTCATCGAAGATTACCACCAGATTTCTTAGTCTTCTTGCTCGCATGAATCTTCGCATAGATCCCCTTGGTTCTATACGCAAGCAAAAGGTCAAGACCGACCCCAATGATAGAAGCAAACGCCATTACAATGAAGACGATACGGAAACAATGAGCTCCTACACACGTATTGCCTCCACCAGGAGTAGGTGTGGCTTCAGCATCGTAGAGTAAACCCGCGAGTAGACCCGAGAAGAGGAACGATCCTAGAGGCATATTAAGTATAAGGATGTTGTAGATGAGTCCATAGTATTTGAGACCGAAGAGTTCTGATGCTGTTGGTACGGTTATCGCTAACCGAACTCCATAGCATACCCCAACCACCATTGAACCAATATAGAGTGAACCGGGCAAGGCTAAAGCCATCAGTAGATATCCCACGGCCATAATGATTTGAGCTGCTGCATTCCATAATGGTCTTGGTGTTCCAGCTTTCCTATAAAGTTAAAACAAATATTCAAGATTAGTCTCAATAGCAAATATTATTCAAGGTCCCACGATCTTTAGTTTTCAAATAAAGACGAAAGAAAATCTAAAAAGATATTTTAGCGCAAAAAGTATGTTATGGTCCCCCGCACAAGCTATTGGACCGGTCTAGTGTTAGACAAGGAAATTTCTCCATATGGAAACTAACATGTCAAGCTTTAATTGAAAAATCGTTAAAAGAAATATCATGTAAATGGAAAATATTCAATTCTAAGTAACGGAAGAGGAAAGTAATATACTCTGCCTTAGCGACAAAGCAAAGGTGAAACAGAGGAAACTGACATCACCATTCACAGAATAAATTTGCATTTGAATGCGTGTGCGTAAAGTGATCAATAAGAATATTCCAAGTCACGATGATCTATGTTAGTAAAGTGACTTACTTGATGAAGTGCTCGGAGATAGTACCGGAGAGAATCCGACCAAAGAATCCCCAAATGCTAGTCATGGAGACAAAAATGGAGACATCAGTGTAACCAAGCGCAAGCCCGATCTGACCCATATTGTTCATAACTGCTAAACCAGTTCCTACTCCACACAAGAACGACACGAACAACACCCAAAAGTCAACGGTCAACATAGCTTCCATTATGGTGTGTTCTTCTCCAAGAACCGGTCTTTTCTTCTCCGTCGTCACTATAGTTCCGTGATTCTCTTCCTCCTCGTTACTTAACGGCTTAAGAGACGGTGGCAATTCGTTATCCGCCGCCGCTGCAGCACCTACGATTGTTTCCTCCACTTCAATCTCAGATCCTGATCTTAGTAAAGGTTCATCTATTCGTCCTTCTACGTCTTGCTCATCATGAACTTTGCTACGGATAAAAGCGTGGAAAGGTACAGCGACAGGAGAGGCTAAGAGTATGAGAAGTATGGAAGCGAATGCGATTGAGAAAGCTCCTGTTTTGATTCCGATGATGTCGTAAGACTGAAGGTACACAGCAACAACAACCGCAACGATGTTAAACACAGCAAAGTATTTAGACTCTTCGTTATCCTCGGCGAAGGTAGTAGACGGAGGGATTTCACGGAGGAAGAAAACCGCCGTGAGACAAACGGCAAAAGGCACGACGGAGAGGAGGACAAGAAACGAAGCTGGGTCAGAGGAAAACAGAGCATTACATAGATCCGTGAAAATCGCAGTACTTAAACCAACGTATCCTTTAAGAATCCCTGAAACAGGACCACGATTTCGCCGGAAGTTTCTTATACAAGTAACCAGAACCGCCGTGTTCATCCACGTCGTACTGTTTCCTCCCATACAGAGAAACACACACATCTACACACAAGAAACAGTGACCGTCAAAATTGAGGCAAATTAGGGTTTTCAATTTAGAAATTAGGGTTTGATTAAGTACCTGCCAATAAGGTATAGGTTGAATCGTGCGGCTAACGACAAGCCATTGTACACCATAACCAAGAAGACCTTCGAAAGAACCGATGAGGAGGATCACCGGAGTTGAAAGACGGTCGGAAGCAAGTCCGGCGAGGATTCCGAATGCTTTTCCGACGTCTTTAGCGACGGAGAGACTGTTGAGTTCTAACTGAGTGAGGTTCATTAAGGATTTGAGTGCGCCGGAGTAATTTGAGAAGGTGTAATTGTTGCCGGAGATGGATTGGACCCAAACGGCAGTAACGAAACCTAGCCATTTCAGAGCTGAGGAAGAAGATGAAGAAGAAGATGTACCAAAACCCATTAGGAGATATTGAGAAGAATGAAGAAGAAGGAGAAAGAAGATATTTTTAGAGTGTGTTTGGGTTCGTTGAGCACTCTGCGTACGGTTTTAAAGGTGAAATGTTACGTTTATTTTATTTTATTTTTCGCAACTTCGATGTTATAATATTTTAGACTTTTAGTAGAAAGTATTTATTTTTAATATTAATTTAATAATTAAACTATTGATTTTTTTGTACTTTATAATTAGAATGACAAATAGTGAGAAAGTACGAAAGAGACACGTACGGTGAAGGTGTAGAAGCGGTGATGAATTTACGATGTGCTCCTTCTTGTTTGTGTTATATAAAAGTCGACAAGGAATTAACTTTTTATATAATGCAAAATTGTTCTCCATGGGATATTTTTCTTGAATGTGATGATTACAATATGCTCAACTAGGATGATTACTTCATTAGTTGTATTTAGTGGATGGTTTTGGCCAGTAGTTTCTTCCAGGCATGAAAGTTCATGCTTCCGTTACTTTTTTTTTTTTTTTTTACTTATTAGAATAGTATATAGACGACCACAAGGTTTTTTTTAACGAAAAATATGTATTTTTTTAGTAAAGTTATATTTTTCAACTATTGCTTATGTTCGAAGATGTAAAGAGAGCGATAGCCAATTAGCGGCCAGTAGCTTATTTGTCTCTCAGTGTTTGGTAATGGAATCAGGAAGAGAATAGAATAGTTAGAACGGAATATCTGAAATTACATATCTTTTATTTTGGTCATTACTTTTTAGTTTTTGTAATGACGATAAATCAAAATTGTGATTTGGAATAAATATATATAATTAGCAAAATCCAGTGGAATGAAGAAAATATTCTATCATACCATATAGTATAACCTGCCGTAATTAAAGTCCAAATATTAATAAATAAACATTAAATAATAATGGGAAACTGGAAACTGTTGTACGACACATGACAACATGAAATGAGTGAAAGTATCGTACAAACTACGGCAGTGGATATTCGGATCTTCAATTGAAGTTTGAAATTCGAAAGTGTGACTTGTGAGTTGTGACTAGTACGGCTCATTATCTTTGCTAGAAGCTTCCAACTCGGTTTGATTTTCGGTTCAGACGAAAGACCTTTTTTGACATAAAAAGGGTCAGATGAAAGTAGTTGCTTGAGAGTTTTGTTATCATGTTATGAAGCAGTGACCAGTGAGCCAAAGTTGCTATATTGTATTGATATTCTGTTAGAATCATATTCCAAATCTACGGCAAAAAAAAAAAAAAAAAAAAATTCGAAAGAGTTGGAAAAAAGTTCTAGTTACAAATATTTCTCTAATTACATCTCGGGACTGATACCGACTAGTGCATACCACAAAAGAAAATCCAATATTGTACTTACCAATGAAATGGAAAGTGATAGAATGTTTACCCGCTGAGTTACTTCATCAAAAAATGGTCGTATACATTGCGCGCGCAATTACATGCAACATGTCTTTGACCGTAAATATCACATTAAAATAGAATGACAGTCACTTTCTGATATAATATATTAATATACACCAACCAGCATGACTAGGATCAAGGTGTACAACAATTTTTTTTTTGAATTTATCAAATTCACACAAAACATATCGTGTACAACTCTAACGTACGTTTCACATCGGCTAAGCCTTGTATTTCTTTATTTGTAGCTTGTACGGAACATTTATAGCTTGCAACACTGACAATTTTGCAGATTAGTTGCTTTGTTCTGATAAAGATGGTTTAAGAATTTAGTTATTCCGCGGTTTACTTTCGTATGGAATACAGCAGATACCACAATTTAAGGTACCAACTTGGAAAGAGTCATTCGGATCATCGGATGAGACAACTATTTTCATCGACCAAGTAAAGAATATTTCATCGATCGGTTTAGTTTTGTTAAACATAATTGCAGTATATGTGTGTTAACCGTCAAAAATTAGAGTGCCAATAAATCTTTTTTTACTCTACCAATTAAAAAAATAAAAAAATAACTGGAAGTGAAGAAAATATCATTTGCAAAATAAATTAAATAAAACGTAACGTACGCTAATATGGAGGAGGAATTTCGGAATTTCATCAGTTCTTTTTTTGAAGCTTATCGACAACGCCTGACGGCTTTGCTGGATGAAAATATAGCTGGATAACATTTATTTTTAAGAAGAACAAAAAGTGTAATAATTATGTGTTGTATAGCGATTGTAATTCATGTTATCCTTAGCCGCCTCCTTATTATTATGTAAGCAATATTTTCTTTGGCAAAATGAAGTTCTAATAATCTAATCCAAGAAAATTCGTAAGTTACTCTATCCTGTGATACAAATTCAGACACGCATGAATAAAGGAGATTAAAGGTTGCATGTATCTTTAAAAAACCATCATTTCTTTCAACGGGTTAAAAATGAGTTATTCACAAATAATTGTTTTGCATTGCATAATTAGATTGAGTTATATATGTTATTCGATTCCGTCAGGTTTACATGATCAGATCAGCAGACAAAAGATTAACCAAAAAATGAACGTCGGTGGATTACAGATTGAGAAACAAAAATATGTTCAACAAAGTCGTGTTGTATTTGACAGCTTAAACCACTTGCCAGATGTGGTTAATGATAAGAGCGATGTATATTTGATGGGGCCAATCCGGGATTTTATACAGTAAGTGAGTGATAAGGATATGTTTCTTTCTATCAGCTAGTGCATAAATATTGTGGGCTAAATTATCACAAATTGTCGAATAAGTGATATGATTTGTGGGCGAGGTTATCACAGATTCACAATTTGCTTATCACAAAAGATATTTTTTTGTTTGTTTTAGAAAAACAAATTATTTGTATGGTATCACAAAAAGACATTTGTGTATGTTAATGTTGTAGGATTCCAAAAACGACTTCATAATAATAATATAATGATCATTAACAAAGAAAATGTGGCAACGGTTGAGAATGAAGGACAAAAATATTTAATAAAATAAAAAAGATAATAGCATGTACTAGTAGCAAACAACATAAAAGAAATGAGTAACTATCGCTTTAATTAAAAGTGGGACTAAACATGTCTCTAGACTATTGAAATATTCTTATTGATTTGAATTTTCTTATTGTAAAGATAACTTTGAAATTCACTCTTTAATTATTTTCTTAACGAGTTTTTGGAATGGATCCGAATGTATATATATATATTGATTTGTGTTTCTATTTATCTAAGCTTGTGGTAACTTTATTGGCGATGGTTAATAAAAAACACGTTGGGTGCGTATATGCAATATTCTTGATACTCGAATTCATTCCTGAACATGAGATATTAAGATAAACGACCTACTACTTCGTGATTAAAAAACATAAGTTAAAATTTAAATGTCCGAAGGAATCATAGTTAAGTGACAGCATTTAAGTTGTCTAAAAATTGCCATTTGCCACTCGCATCAATTTGTAATTTTGCAAAGTGCAATTTTATGTCTCAAGATTTGTTTCGCAGTAAGTAATGAAATAACATAATCAATGTTCTAACAAAATATCTCACCTACCAGCCACACGAGTGTCAATTTAGTTTACATTTGAACCAGAGACCTAAAAGTTTGAACTACCAAAATAATGATTTTGCCGACAAAATAGGAAAACTAAGAAAGTAGTAATGAATATCAGATATCTGTTTCTTCAGATCAAAGCCTACTAAGGAACGCAAAAATATATAACTAAACAAAATTGCGTAAATTTAGAAACAGTGATTAAAAGCCCATATTTGATTCAATAGTAATTGAAAACAGCATAAGATAATGGCCCATTAGCCGTTATTTAGGCCCGTTATCATATCACAAAACAAAACACGAATCATCTACGACGAAGACCTGAAAAAACACACTGCAATTGAGATCGATTTCGACTGTAAGTGAACTTTGATTGCCGCGAAGATTACTCAAATCGCCGGACACAAGTTTTTCAGTGAATTCCATTGGCATAGAACTCGAGAGAAAGAGACACAGAGAGAGAGAGAGATCTAACAAGAGTCAAAGTTTCTGACTTTTTCGCATTCTTTTTGAGATCGAGTTCTGTTTTTGTTGGCGTGTGAGATGAATTCTTAAGAAGGAAGAAGAAGAAGAAGGAAAGATGCGTAGAGAGATCTCGTTTTTGCTACAGCCCAGGTGTCTTCTTCTTCTCGTTGCCCTAACGATTTTCCTCGTCTTCGCGCTCTTCAACACCGGAAAAGTAAGCTTTTTTCTCCGACCCGTTTTCATCTTATTTGTCACATTTTCATGTGGATCTCAAATTCTTGTGTTTCTTCAGAAGATCTGATTCTCTTGAACCCTTTTGTGGAGTTACTTTCTGAGTAGTGTTTTTTTGGATTTGGTTATTAGTAGTAGTTTCACTTTGATTCAAATCAACATTTTATCTCCAAGTACATTAAAGTGTTTAAGTGAGTATCACACACATTATAAGCTCCATGGCAAATGCTTGTCAGATTCTTCTTATGATGGTTTTGAACTTTGGGTTATTGTACCAGAATAACATTGTTGAACTTGGGTTAGCTTTCTATTTTCCGGGTCTGACATATTATTGTTAGGTTTCTCTTTGTTGAATTTATGGTTGCTTGGTTAGTGAGAAGGTTTAATAGAGGAGCAGCAGAATGTGATATGCCTTGTGTATGTTTGCGCCTGATTTACTTCCTCTCTTGATACTTAGGATGAGGAGAAGCAAGTAATTGAAGATCATGAAATCACCAACAGGGTTTTTCTCGATGTTGATATTGATGGCCAACGCTTAGGTAAATGGACTTGACATATTGGCTTTTTAATGTAATAAATGTTTTTGGAGTCAAACTGTTCTTTAATTATGTGTTCTAGGGATCACTTCTTTGCCATTAGCTTCCATCAACTTCTGTTGATTTCGCTTTCTGTGATTGAAATCTGCAGGCAGGATTGTTATCGGACTATATGGCACTGTTGTACCCAAAACTGTAGGTATGTCTTTGGCATCTTGAATGCAAATCTCGGGATTTGGTTAATTGTTTTAAATAGTTTCTAATGTAAGATTTCTTTACTTTTTGCAGAAAATTTCAGGGCTTTATGCACAGGGGAGAAGGGTAAAACCTCAAGCGGAAAGCCTTTACATTATAAGGGAACACCATTTCATCGTATAATATCTGGATTTGTAATCCAAGGAGGAGACATTATCCATGGTGATGGAAAAAGTAGTGACTCAATCTATGGTGGAACCTTTCCTGACGAAAATTTCAAGATACAGCATTCACACGCAGGTGCGCATATACATACTTTACCAATTTATGAATTTTGAAGAATTGTTCCGGAAAATGGTTTTAGAGCATTTTGCGCAAGCAATTTACGTATACTTGTTGTTCATAGGAAAATGAATTTTGTATGTGTAGGTATGGTAGCAATGGCTAATACAGGACCGGATTCTAATGGCTCGCAGTTCTTTATCACTACTGTTAAGGCTAGCTGGTAAGCTCTACTCTCATAATAACTCTCATGCACAATGAGTGTAAGAACTCCAAATTTAAGGCAGGCACACTCAGTTTCACTTTTGGTCTTGGGAAAGTCATGTAACTATCCTCTGGGATCGAACCTTGATGCACCATGGACAAGATTATGCATTCGAATTGTACTCTAGAATAACACGTGAATTCAAAACACATGAGATAATCTTGTGGATTTCAGTGTTGAATTTGTAAAAGGTAAATTTTGATGATTGTGAAAACTGTGTTGCAGGTTGGAAGGAGAACATGTGGTGTTGGGAAAGGTGATACAAGGAATGGACAATGTATTCGCCATTGAAGGTGGAGCTGGAACTTACAGTGGCAAACCCAGGAAGAAAGTTGTGATTGCTGATTCTGGAGAGATCCCTAAAGACAAATGGGATGAAGAGAGATGACAAAGACAAACCTAAGATACACAGCACTACGACAAATCTGGTTCTGTTCCTGTGAGATTCTGTCTCTGTATTTTCTTTCTATTTATAGTTTTGCACATGTGATGATCTGAATTCTGAACGCAATGTCACTGTAGTTAGTGTTTAAAGCTGGGCCTGGAAGCATCTGTAGCTTTTCACTTGAGGTTTTTCTAGACTTTATTTATATGATTTTTAGTTCACTCTACTTCAGTTATGTAGATATATTTATTATGAGTTGAATTATTGTATACATTCTATCATTATTTTCACCTCTTACGTATGATACAATTCTGACATACATAAACATCCAAAAGTATCAAAACAATTTGCCAACTAGTTCTTACTATTCTTCTACTCGCTTTTCCGGGAGAAAAAAAAAATAAAAAAAAATTCGTTGATTAACATTTTTAATAAAAAAAATTGTTCCTGAATTATGCCTTTATTAGTTGGGTTAAAATATAATTATATTGACATATCTAATTAAACCTCTTTACACTCAAATCAAGACCTACAATTTCACAAGTTTAAGGTTGGGATTACTCGATATATAGAATGAAACTATTGCAACAAAAAAAAATAAAAAAATGAATGAATAGGATTGATGGTGTGATAAAAGAAGAGATGAATACAAAGAAGAAACGAACACAAGTATTGTGAACAAGTCAAAGCCTAACTATTGAACAACTTTAGAAGACAAGCCACCAAATGTACAAACAAATCCTCCCAATAACAAACTACAAAAGAGAAATTAATCAATTAGAAATCATAAGACATATCGACACATGCTAATGGTATTATCTACTTACACCTCATCAAACTCGTGCATGGGCTATTGTTATCCACATATGTATACAGTCATGGTTATGTCCCCTCAATCTCTTCCAGCTTGAGAACTATTTGTAAACCACTAGTCAATTATTTCATATTCAGTTCATAGATAGCCTATAAACATTACATATTATATCTCTAGAGATAACAAAGGGGAGCAGGAAGTGTTAGTACTGTCGACCTTATGCGCCCATATAATTCTTCCATAGCTTTAGATTTTAGTGTTTGGGCTATTTTAATTGCACCCGAATAATGACAGGTAGGGGTCCATGCAAACTCATATTCATGTGCATATCATCATAAAATATCCAAAAATCTATCTTATCTATATAACTTCATTGAACAAAACATATATATATTCATGCAGACGTATGGCATGATACAGTTAATGGTCTGAATTGCTCAACGTAAACCATACATGCACTAGACAGTTTCATGGGAAGACTAAGATTTTGGGACTGCAAAATTCTTCTTGGAATTGTGTAGCGGCTTTCAACGTATCTTTAGGTTATATTCGGTGAACCCTTTATTTACCGGCACAGAATATTACGGTTGATATTCAATTGATCAAACAATGTGAATTAGACGTCTAATTATTGATGGTCGCCATATGAATATCTTCTTCTTCCTTTTCCAAACCAACACCAACATCTTTTAATCGATAGAAGTGTCAATTCGAGCTCGACTCTCACATCTAATGCGTCATTATAAGATTGAAAATCAGAGACTTGAAGTTTTCGTTTAGGAACTTAAAATGAAGTTTATAACTATTGCTTAACGTTTTTGTTGTTCATCCCAAGAAATAATTGACGTTTTCAAGTTAGGTTTTTCCAACCCAATTTATTTTATTATCCAATAATATTATAAATTCTCTAGTGAAATTTCATTCCTTAGCTTCCACGCAAAGGGTCGCTTGAGTTTTGAGTAACACAAGATTGGAGAGATCAATGAGAATGTTGGCATTGGATCCAATCCTACTATTTGGGACCAGCTTCACTCGATTCATCGCGTCCTATTTTTGTCCGTTTACACATCTTCGGATCATTCAATTCTTGTTTAATCATCTTCATTAGTAATAACGTTGCCACTTTATTTTTAAGACGGATTTATCTTCTGCAACTCCCAAATTCATATTCGCTAAATCTTCTCTAAACTCAGCATAATAGTTAACTTGAAAAAGAAAAAAACGAAAACGATAACTAAGATGGTGACCACTCGCATGGTTTAGTGATGAATTTAGTTAAACCGTATGTTAATTTCCTTGGTTAGGCTCTTCAAACAGAAATTCGAAAACGATATCAAATGCTCCATGATAAGTTTATGATTTCTTAGCATTGTCTAATCTAAGAGACTAGTAAGAACATGAAAACAATATTCGTTAAACCAAGTGGTAAAACAACTATATACAGTATGTGTTTTTCGATTATAATGTTGTTAACTTTTAAGATTATTATATTTTATATTATTTCTTAAAATATGTTGAGGTTTAAAAGATTTCTTTTCAGAAAAGGATTAATGTCTTCAGCAATATATGCTAGTAATTTACTAAGTGATATTTTGCAAGTTTGTTGGCAATATTTAACCTTTTCTGAATAAAATAAATTCAATATTAAGAAACAAAATTATATACATATAGTAGTATTTAATTGTTATCTATTTTTAAATTATATGTGAATAAAACAAAGCAAGTGTAACTGTGTAATTATAACATTGGTACACGCACGGGAAAAAACACAGCTAGCAAATTGAAACGTTAATTTGGTAAAGAAGAAAAATATTTTATTTTTAAAAACACTTAATATAGTTTTAATTGGTGATTTTCCCAATTCTGAACATATATATGATGATAAGTTTTCCATCCCAAGTTGTTTTTTCTCATTAGTCACTGGAAACATTAATTACCAGCAATCAGTAGTTACTTTGGTATTCCCCACACAAATTCAAATTTAAAAGAAATAATTAGTAGTACTTCTTATGACTGTTTTTTTTACTGAATAAAAAAGAACTATATATAGGTTGTTCTTAACTATAACCACTAAAAAAAGGTTCTAAAATTAATTTTAAAAAGAAAAATATATGAAGTTAACTTTTATATATTACACATCAAATTCCAATTTCAGGGGCTGGTAATTTGGTAATAATTAAAGAAACTCAATGGCAATGATTTAAGCACTTCTTTATATAAGTCCACCAAACTACACTGATCTCCTCAACACCACACACAGCAAAACAAAAAGCTCTCTACACTCAAAATATAACGAAAGAACAAGAAGACATCATCTTAGCTCACTATGGCTTTGAAGACGGTAACAATATACAAACTTTCTCTATTTTTTCCACTTTTGATTTAATGAATCTAAAAGAAAATATTTTGGATGATTGGTATATAGGCGACGAGTGGTATGTGGATGACGGATGATTGCAAGAAATCGTTCATGGAGATGAAATGGAAGAAAGTGCATAGATACGTCGTTTACAAACTCGAGGAGAAGTCTCGGAAAGTCACCGTCGACAAGGTTGGTGCCGCCGGCGAGAGCTACGACGATCTCGCTGCTTCTTTGCCGGAGGATGACTGTCGTTACGCCGTGTTTGATTTCGATTACGTCACCGTCGATAACTGTCGTATGAGCAAGATCTTCTTCATAACTTGGTTAGTGTCACTATCTCTTGTCTTTTCGATTTCTCGAATTGTCGATTTTACCCTTTTCCCACCATATAGTTCTATCGTCTCACTCGATGATCATCAAAGGATAAAATGGTCATTTGGATGTCCTAAGCCCAGGCTTTTTAACCCAAGGCCGGTTTGATCAAATATAACCGTACCGAATAAAACCAATCAAGATAATTGATTCTGTTTGGTTAAAAAATGGTTTACTTTATATCTTAAGTCGAAAAACTAGTAAAACCACTGAAACTTAATCAATCCATAATGTGGTTGTTATTGGAATAGGTCGCCGGAGGCTTCAAGGATAAGGGAGAAGATGATGTACGCGACGTCGAAGAGCGGACTGAGAAGAGTGTTGGATGGTGTTCACTACGAGCTTCAAGCCACCGACCCAACCGAGATGGGATTTGATAAAATCCAGGACCGGGCCAAATGATCACAACACATAACTGGAGTTATATCGTCAGTAACTAGCTGTTCTTAACAGTTATGACTTATGAGCAGCAATTAATTATCTATTAATGTTATTTAGTGCTTAACCTCTTCCCTTTGGTTGTCAAACAAAATGATTTACTTCTATTTTGTTGACAATAGTACTAAACTATTATTAGTGTTTCAGTTTAATTGTTGTTGTTTAGTTTTTTAAAAACTATGTTGAATGTTATTTTGTCTCTTTTTGTCACTAATGCTAATAAAAAGAAAAAAGTTTTAATATGTTTGACTTGAACTGAGGCATGAGGATAAAGTTTTGATTTTTGTAAGACAGTTCAAGCAAGGCATCAGTAAATTTAAGTATCAAATCAAATAGTAAAAGTTACTAAAAGTTTTTCGGGTTGGGTCTAGTTCTTGTGCTGAATATCGGAATTGAGAAATAGATCTTAAACAACTCAAATTGTATTGTTCATCTACAAGCCCACGTCCCATGATCCAAATCTTTCAATTCTCAAATTGAATTTTTGTGACGAGGCAATGAAACATAAAATAGTTGGACCGGTCTACACATTTGTATATGAACTACACTCACTTGAGTCTAGGCCCAATAATTACTAAAACTAAAACCCAACTCAGCCCAAAAACCTTTTCTAGTATCTATTTAATTATATAGAATTCTACTAGCTCAACAGAAAGGCTCTCGTAGCTCAGTTGGTTAGAGCACCCGTTTAGTAAGCGGGAGGTCTTGAGTTCAACTCTCAACGAAAGCAGAATTAATTTTGCATCTCGTTTTGGTGGGACCCACCCACATTAACCTCGAAATGATGAAATTGTACGTTTATTGATGGGAGACATTTAACTTCGAAATCTTTAAATCTCAATTCAACATTTCATGTGCCACTTGACGAAAACAAAAAATCAACATTTCATGTGCCCCATCATTTACATTTTTTGCAAACTTTAGTAGCTTCCCTATTTTAGTTGAGACACAACTTTTTTGTAAATATAATATTTTATAACAAGTTAAAGTTTCAATCTAATTGTACTTTTAGCAGATTTAATTACATTGATAAGCAACTATTAGTAGATGCAATGTCGAAGAACGAACCCCTTTTATAAAAGCTTACAACTTTTACGGTTGAAAAGGGTTACACTTTATATATCAATAATAATTTTGTTGATACCGCTGGCCTGTCACATTGGACCCATATAAGGTCCACGAAACTTTCAATCTTCGTCCCACAAAGAACTTGATTTTTGTTATCTTCTATAAATCCACACTTGGTCAGGTTTTTCAATTTCACAACTAGGAAACCACCAACCCAAATTCAGACTAATTTTCGTGATTTCTGAAAATTTCATAGTACTAAATTATGCATGGGTAACTCCGCTTCTGAGAAATCTGAATATTTGTATGACCATAAATATCAAATGGTTAGTTGGATGCTCATATTGGCATGTGAAATTTATTGAAACGAAATTTCCATTTATTGACTACAGAATTAGGTTCCATTCCGACATGTGTGTGCCTTTCAACCCCTCTTTCACATCCCTTTGTTTGCTCACGCAAGGTTAATGAACTTCACCAATTGTTACCATTTCTTGGACCAACTTTCACATGAAATTTACGATATACTACTTAGTTACTAATGAGTAATGACCATGTATAGAGCATGCTAATCACTAAATCATAATATAAACAATGAACTTACCAAATTCATTTTCCCTAACTCAAAATATGAGTTGCTTAAGTACTTGAATCTTTTACATGGTGTAGCTATATACGGCCTATCATTTTTACTAGACGCTACAGAATCTATTTATAGATATTAATGAACCCAAGTAAAGAAATGGGTCCTCACTGCTTATTGTTTTACTGCTTATAATATTTTTTAGGTGGGAACTCAAATAAACGTCAAAGTATCCATGGACCATAGTTATGAATGCCACTTTGCTCAGATCAATCATCTCTGTTTCCCATGTCGAAATCAATCATCTTCTATCATTATGTTGTCTTTATATCATCTGGGGTCTTAAATCGTTCTAATGCAATGATTCCATAAAATTTGTACATCATTGATCTTTCAACTTCTATTTTTTTGCCTTCATAATTTCTTTTTTATAATGAATACAAGTATTAAACATTGTTTCCTCTCATTTTGCTTAACTATAGATAAAAGATAGGATAAAATCTCATTAGGAATAAGAAAAACACAGAACATAATTAAGATTATAAATAAAAGCCAACTAACTCAAAATTCTACAGTTATTGCTACACCACATAAAGGGTTTACGATCATGAGTCATGACCGCATGATCATCCCAAACCCGACCCGGAATCACAACGTATCCATTTGGGTCACCACGATGGGGCTCCGAACCACGTGTTTCCCACCATCAAACCACGTGACTGACCCAAACACAGCACCTGTTTCTCCCAACACAACATTCCTTGTATTAACCGTCACTGTAACCGCATAGCTCCGTCTCTTAACGGCCGAAGTAAACACAAGCCTAGGTGGTTTCACTGTCACCGTCACTCCTCTCGGCGACTCTATCCTCGCCCGATAAACCGCCTCAGCCTGCCCGACATTCGTCGCCGTCCTTATAACAGTTTTACTCACCAATCCTCTTCTATTAGTAGGAAACACCGCCGTGATCGAAGGATAATTCAAATTCCCGGGAGACGGTTTCCTGGTCGTCGGACATCTCACCGGTGTTCTTGTTATCACTTGGATCGTCTTTGGTCCGTACCCGATGGAGCAAAGAAACGTAATGTAATCATCATTAGTTATATCGTAGACAAGACCCGGATTCATAGCCCGGCCCAAATTTAAATGACCCGACCCGTAATCATAAGGCGTAGCCGATTTCCCGGTGGATTCATCGATCAACGAGCGGTTAGAGTTATCGACGAGGTTAGTCGTTGTCATCATTGCCGATCGTATCACGGCAGGGCTCCAATCTGGATGAGCGGATTTGAGAAGCGCCGCCGCACCACTAACGTGAGGACATGCCATTGAAGTACCGGAGAGAATGTTGAATTCCGTTTTCCTTGGATCTGACGGCAAACCTGTAGGTCCAACAGCGTCTGTCCATGCGGCGAGGATGTTAACTCCGGGAGCAATCAAATCCGGTTTAAGAATCTCCGGGCTTAAACCGTTTGGTCCTCTACCGGAGAAAGAAGCAATAACCGGAGCCGGTTTAATCCCAACTATAGTTCCTCTGAAATCAATTGAAGCAATTGGATTCGGATGTGAAGAAGCATATGCTTTGATTCTATCTCCTTCGTTTGATCCAACGGCACAGGCTGGAATAAGATGAGCATCTCCGACTAATCCTTCACCGTTAGATGCTCCATTAGCGAGAATCATTCCGACACCACCTGCTTTCTTCACAACCAATCCTTTGGCTACGCGTGGACTGCTTCCTCTATCGCAGATTACTATTTTACCCCTCACTTGCTTCGGATCAAGCGTGTTCTCCATACATAGAGACGCTGATGACATTCCCGATTTACCGGGATAAACCACCGGAAACATACGACCGTTTAAAGGTACTCCAGCGTAAAGAGACACTCCTCTGAGACGATGTCCGTCGCCGAGAATAGCATCCGCTGGGAAATTCCGATCGATTGTACTAGCACCAACGGTGGTTACCCACGGCGCGAGGTTCGTAACTGACATACCGTTAGGTCCTTCGTTTCCGGCAGAGGAAGAGACGAAGATTCCTTTCGACGCGGCGCCGTACGAGCCTATAGCGATTGGATCGAGGTAATACGGCGAAGTAATCCCGTCTCCACCACCGATTGAGATCGATATAACGTCGACACCGTCTCTAACAGCGGCATCAAAGGCGGCGAGAATATCGGAATCGAGACAACCGGAATCTTTCCAACAGACTTTGTAGGCGGCGATACGAGCTTTTGGAGCAACACCTTTGGCTACACCGGAGGCGTAACCGGACATACTCGCTTTAAAAGCGTGACGGCCAGCGGCGGTTGAGGAAGTGTGAGTACCGTGTCCATCGGCGTCACGAGGAGATAGAAACTCAACGGTTTTGTTGATTCCTCCGATTACAGCGGCTTGTTGTCCCTTAGCGAAGAATCTTGCTCCGATAATTTTACGGTTACAGTTCCGAGGACTGAATCTGGCTCCGGATTCGCAAACGCCTCTCCACCTTTTTGGAATTGGACCGAGGTTAAGATCTGAGAAACTCCTCCGCTCCGGCCAAATTCCGGTGTCAAAAACGCCAATGATTACGTCTGATCCGTAATCAGATTCTGACCATAGTCCTTTTTGGTTTTGTAAACCAAGAAATTGAGGAGAACGTGTGGTGTGAAGCTCTCGACGTCGGTCTTCGAAAACAGCAAGAACTGCTGGGTGGTTACGGAGATTATCTGCTTCATCTGGAGTAACAACGGCGGAGAAACCATGGAAGACTGTGTGGTAAACATGGACGATTCGAGATTCTTCGGCGAACTCGGTGCTATACCAATGGTAGTGCGTCGGGAAAATAGAAGGCATAGATCCACCATCGATACGGAAAATGAAAGTCTTCGCGGCCTGAGAAGCTGCGAAAGAGATAAACGGAAAAGAGAGGAAGAGAAGAAGAACGATGGTGGAGGAAGCCATTGAAGGAGTGGAGCGAGTGAAGTGAGTGGGGGGAGTTTTACCGACATGACATTGGTGCTCTCATAATTATAAAGGAAAATATCATTCTTTACTTCTTTTTTTCATTTTTGATTAATAACTTTTATAATTGTTAGTTTACTCAGATAAATCATCAACTTTGGATATTTCTTCTGCGAAAATATTCCTAGTACTATGTCGCTTGTATGATTCTGGGCAATAATATAGTTGTCTGATTAACACAAGTGAGAGAAAACAATTTTGATAAATTTCATTTGTTTGTAAGATAACGGAAATTTCATTAGCGAATGAGATAGGTGGTCTTTGTGGTCGTGGACAGTGATATTAATGAAACGACAGCGTTTTACGGAGATACTGCAAGAATGAGTCATCGCTTTGTAGGATTCAATGTATTTTATTCATTTTTATACAATTTTGGTTAGAGAAAAGTAAACATCGGAACTGCGGAAGTTACCTTTCATCACCAGGAAAAGTGTGATCGTTCACATGCAAGTGAGATCATCATAACTATATAATACGATCCATTCATAACGGTCGATTAGTTTCTCTTAAAACAATCAACACCCTCTAATCGTAAACTCATCACATCCTCTGTTTACTATTAACATGTTGATTTTGTCAACACAATTACTAGTAATCAAAAACTAATCATATAGTAGATTAGTAGGCTTTTTAAGTATTAGTAGGCTTTTTGTTTATCTCTTTTATGGTGGAGGAGCGGAGAGTTGAGCAGAGAATCTGAGTCACTGCAATTGGACAATAAAAGCGACGGAACAGAGACTTTTAGTGATTCTCAATATTACTATATTCGTCCATTATATGAGCTTACAACGGCTATAATTTCAACTTCTGATGAAAATACTATTTTATGTTTCTCAGAGATTAGGATAATATAGGTTTTACACAGATGGGCATGCCACCAACCCAGTCGCATATCCCAATGTTGAAAAGCCCATTTGATGCATTGGGCTACTCATACTAGGCCATTTATTTTGATAGGCTGAATTTATTGTTTTGGACTTCAACCAAGTTTTGTATATCATGCAGAAGTCAACTTGTATGATTTGTTTTATTCGTTTTGAGTTCTAGCTTACTTACATCATTCTGATTTGCGGTTCAAATCTATTTGAATTAATTTGATAGTCAGTAAAAGCTTACAGGTAGTTTGTGTCGATTTATGGTGTGTTTACTGTTTAGTAGGCGTCACCAAAATTTAAGTACAAACTATACATTGAAAGCTAATTCGGACTGTTTACAGAATTCCTCTCCATATTTTGTTGCTCATATAGGTTATCCTAATCTTGAGTTTACATTTTGCACTTTATTATATATGAAAATATCCATCAAGTAGGTCAAAGCAATATAACTCATATATCTATTTTGATATCGTTCAATCTTTGATATATGTCTCAATATACATTTCTTGAAATTTCGTATCTTTAACACTATCACATGTAGAAGAACCTAATTATGCCCACTAGCCTGATACTAAACTAAACTCCAAAGTTTTAGGTTGATGTCCGTTGTTTTACATAAACAAACATTTGGAAAAAACCAAACCACACTAGTTAAGTTCTTATATGTATATATTTGTATAGTTTTGGAAATAAGGTGAGTGACTTTTGTTTAATATAGTGAACAACACATTAATGTGATAAAGACATTTTACCAACACAGTGAATGCTTTGAATTAGTACTAAAAATAATCAAACGAAATATGCCAAAAGGTTGCAATGAATAGAAAACATGTACACTTTCAATCGTTCTCACGCTTCTCATCCTTACACAGCTTATCCACTTCATTGATATGTCCAATCTCTTGGGAATAACCATCGACATACATTTGTCAAACATTGGTTGGATTATCGAGTAAAATTCTAGAAATATACCAAGGATCGAATTTGAATGCATATGTCTTGTCAGCAAAGCATTACACCCATGCGACACTTACAAATGGCGAACATTTTCGCATCTTTTTAGTAGATTATCAAATATGACGACAGATCCTAACAACTATGATATGAATAAAATTACTAGTTATTAGAAAAGTTGAGAACCATGAACGAGTCTGTTAATAGCTTTTATATCACAATTCACAGCTATAAATTGATTAATATAGTATTTCATTTCATTTCATTTCCAAAGTGCTAAAATCCAAAACCCTAGTGTTGTTTAGACCCAAGAAGTCATAACCAATGCTACTACTAATGTCGGTTGAAGAATAACTGCTGCTACTACTGTCCTCTGTTTGACATTTCACATTATTACAGCTACACTCCTTGCCGTTCCCGAATCCAAAACGGCACGCACTGCACCTATACTTCACTCTCCCAAACCTTAGGTTCCTCTCATCATGGAGCTTGTCTTGCCATGGTGGACTGATCCTAAGCTCAAGATTCAAGTCCAGACATCTTTCTTCAACAACTGAGTACTCAACTCTCTTTTGAATTCTCTCGTCCCCGAAATTTGCTATTTTCTCCAGCTGAGGACCAAAAGAGAGAATCTTGACAAGAGGGTCCTCTGTTTTACTAGAATCAGACGAATCTTGAGAAGTTTTGGTCTCGTTGATAGGTCGATGAGTCGCCGGATCAATCCCTTTTCTTAATAGCTTCCTCTTAACATGTGTGTTCCAGTAATTCTTAATCTCGTTATCTGTTCTTCCTGGTAATCTCGTCGCAATAAGAGACCACCTGATAGAAGAAAAAAAAAACAGAGTTTAAAAAACAGAGCTTTTTAACATAACAGAGGATAGTAAAAAAAACAGAGGAGTTGTTTTGTGACTCACTTGTTACCGAGAAGGCTATGTAGTTTGATGATGAGATCATCTTCTTCGAGGGTGAAGTTACCCCTCTTGAGATCAGGTCGGAGATAGTTAATCCATCGGAGACGACAGCTTTTTCCGCAACGTTGAAGACCGGCGGATCTAGGAAGAGAACGCCAACAACCTTCACCGTGAGCTTTGATGTAAGAGATGAGCTTATCGTCTTCTTCCTTAGTCCAAGCTCCTTTGTTTGTGTGGTCTTTCTCACAGCAAGGAGACCTTCCCATCTTTCTTCTTCTGATTCTTGTGATGAAGAAATTAGGGCTTTATGGAGAGACGGTTTGAGAAAGAGAGAGAGAGAGAGAGGTTGGAAGAGGAAGGTGAAGCCTAATTTGTTTCTAGAAGAGAGTTGGTAAGACACGTTTGAAGGAGTGGCTAGTGGGCTCCGTTCTCTTTTTTCTTTTTAATCTAAGATTAAATTGTGTTTTTGTTTGTTTGTATCAAAACTAGAAACTGCAACATTCACACGATCGTGTTCGCAGTTTCAATGAGAAAACGCTATATGGCTTTTATGGTTTTTTCAAACCTGAGTCTAGTTGTCTACTTATTTACTTATTAGCCTAGTTGTAGGTGTGAAACCATAATTATGAATGGCGACATGCGTTTTGTTGGTGATTTTAGCAATAGAAACTGTGATCAATATTTCACATTTCCTAAAGAAACTTTTCAAACTTTACCAAATTTAATCATATTATATTTAAGTAGTTAGATAGGTGAAAATTTGGTTCATCTTGTTTTTTTCTATATTTTAGTTTCATTAATAACGTAAGAAAAAAAAAATCATCGAGTTTGTTCGATATGATTTTATATCGCAAATAATAAATTTGTTTGAGCTAGGGTTGTAAAAACAAAAGTAGAGGATATATTTACATTAAAGTAAATAGTTATAAGGATTTTGTTTTTGGACAAAGTTGGATGGTTTCGTACTGCAACGAATTTAATTCAAATTATGGACATTTATGTTACAATGGAAAATAGTATATATTTGCCATAGTGAGTTTGGTAAGGAGGTTGTAAAGGGCATCCAAATGACCAAATTAAGTATATTCAAATCAGTATAAAGATAAATTCGTTAGAATTTCTAAAGAAAAAAGGAGAACATGTTAGTTTGATAATTTTTTTGGTTAATCAAAAGTTTGGAGGATTAATCTAGAAGACACAAACAAGGTTGGTTTTGAGGGAAAGTTAATTTCATTTTTGGGTACGGTTTGGTGTAGATTTGGCTGCAATATGGGGAGTGGTTCGTGACCTTCCACTTTATCCTACTTCCTTTAAGAAGTGTTAAAACATATCTCAACAAATCGTTTCGTATATATAAGAACTATTCAGATAATGTATCAACCGTTTAAATTTTAATATCCATTTTCTCTTCACCAAAGTAGTGAGATATAGCATTATATAAGTAAAACCTACATCCTATACTAATATTTAGCTACGCGCTATATGATAATTACTTGTGAGTAATTAACACAAAATCAGGAGTTCCTACAATCGGTGAAACCTCACGTGGAGTTTGTAATGTAATGAAAATGGAGAGTGCATTTCTACCTGCTTTCTCCTTCTTCCATTAATGATTTGCCCTAACACGTGACCTTTTTACTTTCTCAACTACCATTTTACCAATCTCTTAATTAATTCCTTATCTTCTTTTCCATCAATTCAAGGTTTCTTATTTATCGTAACGACCAACTAATTCTTAGAAAAAAATCATAGTTTCTTGAGAAACGCTTTTCGTAAGCTAGCTTATCATTTGAATTGATATCTATGAATTTATCCGACGTATCTATGTTCTTGACAAGTTACAAAGACCATGGCCTACAAAATATTCAAGAATTTTGCTGTCATCACGAGCTAATTAAGCTAATATCAGTATATATGAAAATACGACGACTCTAAGAAAAACATTCGTGAAATGCTTTTGTAAATAGGTAAGGGGATATTTT
Source organism: Arabidopsis thaliana (assembly GCF_000001735.4). Classification (NCBI taxonomy): domain Eukaryota; kingdom Viridiplantae; phylum Streptophyta; class Magnoliopsida; order Brassicales; family Brassicaceae; genus Arabidopsis; species Arabidopsis thaliana. The sequence goes on from NC_003075.7 coordinate 16,664,006, forward strand.
GAAATAAGTATCGATAAAAACATATCGAATAATGATTGTGGTTTTTATTCTTGTTTGGAGTTCTTTATTTGGAAAAGGGAAAAAGCTTTATTGGTGAAAGTTTGTTTGATACCTGAAAGACAATCTTAAAAGAGTTTGGTAGATTTCATGGTGTACATTTACTCTGAACTCCTACCGACATATTTGTATATTTAATAACGAAGAAAATAGAAATGGGATAGAATTGACATGTGATTTGTTATCTACACACACACCAAACAAATCTTAAAAAAATAGGTACATTATACGACTTTTAGAATGTATACAAAGTGCAACATGTAACATATATTTCCTAATTATTAAAAATGTATGGTTTATTTATTTAAACTACTTACAAGTTACAAAACCTTCGTTCTTGCCAAATTTAGAAGACATGCGTTTCTTTCTTTTAGTTTCTTATATAAGTTATTGTTAGGTGATTTCACATTCTGTTAAAATACAGTACACTTCTTTTACGTAACAACAATTCTTTTATGTCAACTTGAATAAAGCTATTTGCTACTTTGCGTCCATTACATGTCATCCCGAGCCTATATTTAGGTAACTGGCAACCAACATCATATATTATCTTCTTTAATGAAAATACGAAAGCAAAAAAAAATTTAATTTTAATTTCTTAGTAGAAGTTTCCTACCTAACTAAACCTACCACTACCAGGTTAGGTCAAGTTTCAGGTTATGTCCCCACTTTGGTAGATATCGACCGATCTTTGTTTCTTTCTTTTTTCTTTTTCTTTGGTACTAATTAATAAGTGAAACGAACATTGCAATGAACAAATATCGCAAAAATGAATCACGGACCCAAAATATTGACTTTTTAACTTTTTTACTACTAAACAGTAGAATCGTGGATTCAAAGAGTTTAGAATCTTGTAGCAGCAAAATAGATTCGATAGACGATTAATAGTTTCTTTAATACCCAAATAAGAGCATCGTTGCTTCGTGTTTTACTTCCTATTTCGTTTACTTCATCCTCTTCCGGATCTCGTAAAAGTAACCAAATGCCACAACCGCAGCAGCAACTGCAACCCCGAACGCACTCTGTGCCAGAATCGTGCTGTCTGCAACTGCTTTGCCTGCTGAGGAGTTTGGGTTGAAACCAAGCTCAGAGAGTTTCTTGTGCGATTCCGCGTAGTCTCTGAAGAATGCATCTTCATCCTGCCACCACAAACTGAACTTGTCAACACATAACAACACTTTCTTATCTTATTGAAACTTAATTAAGCAAGGAAATCATAAAGAACCATAGGAATTTCTGTTTACGGTTCTAACAAAAAGCTAATATTACAGTTCTCACTGATAGTAGTAAGAGTGTTCATTTTATCATTTTGCAACATCAGCAACTATAAAGGCGATAAGGATCCGTGGGGTTCTCTAGAACAAAACCCTAGATAATTTGGTTTGTGATTCAGTGTGTGTGCTTGTGGATTCAGTGAAAATGTGAAACCAATAAAGGAAATCGAGTTATGTTCCAATGGTTATTATAGCAACGCAAGAAACAAATGGCAAAGAGGCAGAGAAGATCTCCAGTATATTATACCTTTGCATAAAGCTCAACAAGACGACGGAACTCCGGGTCTTCCAATAAGGTCTTGTCAGTTGGAAGTTTCAACAAGCCCTCTGATTCTCCTTTCAGCAGTTCCCTGGTACCAAAACAGTAAATAATCATGGATAACCGATCATGTAAAAAAGTATCTGTTTGCTGCTTTTATTTCTTGGAGACACAAACAGAAAAGATTAAAAAAATGCACAAAGAAAATCTCTGAGGATAAAGAAATGAAAATTACACGAAGTAGGAGTTGTCAAACTTCAGCGGCTCTTGGGTCCATGGTCCATCAAAGCCTGACCTCTCCGGGTGAGCCCTTCCCTAAACACCCAATGTGGTCATAAGCACAACAAGCATATTTGTTCAAAAACAACGGAAGTTAAGTAAGTGACCAATGAATTTACCAGAGTATGACCCCCTGAGAGTGCCACAATATCCTTATCAGATAGTCCCATGCGGTAGAAGACATCTCTGAGATGTTGGAAACCTACAGAGATATAAACAATGTGAATTCATAGAAAAAATCTTCCAATTCCAAAACAAGATTATCAGTAGAAAACATGAAAAGTTTGTTATAATTGATACAAGAATTTAGTGTACCTTGTTTGGCATCAGGAAGTCTTCCTTCCTTGGGGCAGACATTTGAATCCTATCAAGAAGAAACATACAGTAATTATGTTTGCTTTAGTGTTAAACTGATAAGCTGTTATAATGTCTCAAGAGATGAGAAAGTATACCTTTCTCCCGGGAACGAACACGATGTCAGGTCCACCAGTAACCTCAACTGCTACCACACCAGCAAGCTGAAACAAAACACTTAAAAGTAAATAATTCATACCCAAAACTTAATTGCCATTAAACTGGTACACTTCTATTGGGAATTCATAAATAAAGCCTCGACCTTGTAAGACCAAATATAAAATGGAGAAACGGCAATACAAACAGTCGTAGAGACAGGTTATAGGTACAGACGACAGACATGTGACTTAGGATGGAAACAGATTGACATTACATTACAGTTTCCTTCTTGGTCGTTTGAATTCATTCAGTGTATATTTTACTTGAATTTAGCTATTACTGCAAGAGATAAAAGTTCTAGTTGAACAACATAGTCAATCTATGATTTTTGTAAACCAAATCACAATCAGTAACATCTCCTGAAACAAATTACAACTGAAACCATATTTACACAGCTGCTCAACTATCAACTAAGTCTCCTAAACAACAAGCTCAAACCTGGGACGAGGTAATGACACAAGCCGAATACAGTTCCAGCGAACTTTGAAAAACAAATGTGCAGAAAAAGCAACAAGGACATCAAAAAGATTTCTCTCACAGCCTTAACTCACCTGATACAGGTCTGCGTATGTGATTTTGGGATGCTTAGCTTTCACGCCCTCTGAAACATCAAAGATAGGATCTCATAATTAAGCGATACAAAGTCCATTTCCAAAAGCATAATGTAATTATTTTGAACAGTGTTCTTAAACCACAACATAAAACGGATACATCGCATGAAATTATCCAGAAAGTGAATCTACAAAAACTAAATCAAAATCCTACCACAGAGATCGAGAGCGATCTTCAAACCACTGTTGGCACCATGAGTGTGCTCTTCTTCGTTCCTGATAGAGCCATTAGGTCCACCGGTCTTCGATTGAGCATCATAGGTTCCAGCATCGTGCCATCTTCATAAAAACCAGATGATACAAACATTTCAACATTCAAAAACAAACAAAATCGATTCTACAGCCTAACTACAATCGAACGATCTCCACATGAATAAACGAAATCTGTAACAGTCAACTCGACGAAAAACCAAGGAAATCGAAAACTTACGCCAATCGGAGCATGATAGGAGCACAGTTCTTGTTCGCGATGAGAGAACGGAGCTCACGGCGAGCCTTAGTGATCTCTTTCAAGTACTCCGCATCAACAATCGGTGCAGCCATAGCTCCTACTCGTTTAGGATTTGTGAAGAAGAAAGAGAGCGATGAACAAGAAAATGGTCAAGGATGTGTGTGAAGATTTTTTTTGGTTACACCGAAATTTGGGCCAAAGAGATAAAACCACCCAATGAGAAACGGGATTTGAATGGGCGGTGTCAGTTATCTCCTGTTTTCCTCAGCCACATCTTTCGGTGGACCTCATTGGCTTTTTAGATACGATTGTTGGCACGTGACTTGCATGTCATTTTGTTACACAAAAAACGGCACACGAGTTTGCTAGTTATTTGTTAAACAGCGTGCATGTTCATTCCTTAAATTTTGTAAAATGGAAACATTGAATAAAAATGGACATAAACCATTATTTTTTCCGGTGATTTATGTTTTCTGGATCATATTCGAATATATTACTCGTGTATTAGAGTTAAATTGAAGAAATCAAATACAAACAGAACGACAAAAATCGATGTCACAACACTTTGAAATTGGTCTACTAAACACAATACATGAACCATATGTAATGTGATGATATACACTCTTCAGTTCTTCTTCCCACGACCACACTTGACTTGCACGGCAAGCATCTTCACAACGTTCTTACATGAATCCTTCTTGTCTTGTTGAAACGTGCTCTTGTTCACCGGAATCACACATTCAGCTTTCCCCAAACAGTGCTGCAATAGATTTTTTTTATTGGTTACTCCTATCATAAGGTACAAACTATATAGCAAGAAGAAACAAGATATAATATTTTACCTTCTCGATGACTTGCTTTGAAACAGGAGCATTACAAGTACCAAGTGTGAAGTTTCCACAAACACCAATAGGGTTTCCGAAGCTAGCGAACTCAACTGCTGCGATCTTCTTAGTGCCTGAGCATTTAAGAGTAGCCGTGAGACTCACGTTATCTGTGATGGCTTGAACTTGATCTTTCTTCCTAGTCCAGTGTCTAACACTTGGAGTGTAGTTTTCTCCAACGTAAGAACAAACAGTGTCTCTGTTAACGATGGCAAAGTCCATAAGCTCAGGCTTCACATTAGGCTCTTCCTCAAAGATAACAAGAAGGTTCTTCTTGGGCTTTAAGAAAGATCTAGGGATGTGATACTCTATTTGTGTAGGTTGACCTAATGGAGACAAGAACGATTGCCAATATCTTCCAACGCCTTCTCCGTTCACCCAAATCAACCCTTTTCCCATTCCATGCATGCGAATCGTTGCTGCGCTTACGCTCTCTGGTGCATCAAAGTATGTCTGCAATGTTTCACATTCCTTAGAAAACTTCTACATATCATACCAATCATACTCTGTATAGTTTGATTTTTGTTTTTGTCTCTTACCTGGTACCATGTAAGTCCTGGTGCTTTTCCGGTGAATTTTTTCCATTCGACCTTCTTTAAACCTTCCTCAGTGTGGATTCCAAGTTTTTCACCTTCCATACCGATCTAATGATCGAAAAAAACGGATCAGAAGAAGGAAATGCATACTCAATGTTGAAATACAATAACGGAGAAATTGTTTATAAACCTTGTTTCCCCATTTGCTGCTCTCAGTGAGATCAAGTGTTCCAGAAGTCAATCCTAAGATGGAAATACCACGAGGACCGGTGTATCTATGCTCCATGTAAGATCCACTGTCCTGTAAGAACCAAAAATCCCAAACATTAACGAAACAAATCTTCATCTATAGATATTGAATTATGTTTGTTAATTACTTACTGGGAATCCTGTGAGAACACCAAGCATTACAAGATGATTCTCTCCTGCTTTTAGTGTAACCTGTTTTTGGAAAACAAAACTCTTCTCTTCGTGGCTTCCATGTCCACTTCCTGTTAAGAAGATATCATTATTATAGCTCATTGTTGTAGTACTTGTAGATCATTCTTGCACAAATTCTTACCAAGGTATTCTCCGTTAAGCCAAGCGTGCAACGCGTGTCCAAGACTAGCAATCCTCACAAAAGTCTTAACTCCTTTCTTGGTAGGTAAGTGATTCTTGTGAACCTTGAAGCTGCAAAGCAAAATTCAACTTCAAAATTCTCTTCTTTTATATATTCAATAAACAATCACATAAAAGTAAATTCTTTACCTTGTTGTGTACCATCCATAGTCTGTCTTGTCTTTAGTCAAACCATAAAGCTCAACGGGTATGTATGAGTTACCTTCGAGTTTACTAGGCAATGTCTCTGTGAAAACTTTGAAATCAAACTTCTTGTTTGCCTTTTTAGACTTCATAAAGTTCCTTGAAGTGTGTTGAGAAACAATCTGGTCCAATAACAAACAAGAACTTGTTAAAACTCTGTTTTTTTTGCTCAAATAAACCGGTATTTAATGTTTTCTTCACCTGTGCAGTGTTGTAAACAACAGTTTTACAATCGGGAAGAATACTAATAGAACGAGGCGCGATCACGTATTCTCTGCCCTTGAATTTGATGGTTTCTGCAGCTTCAGTATTGTTGTTAGCCAAGAAAGCAGCACAAGTTTTGGTTCCAGGTTGTTCGTAGTATCTAATCTGTTATTACACACCAAAAAGTTGAATCCTTTAAGCATTTTGAAAAAACAAATCAGAGTCTGTTTGTATGTGTACATGCATATATGCTAATACCTCTGTATCTTTTCCAGGTTTCTCGGTTTTAGGCTGACCCCAAAGAAGTGGCTTCTTGCAGAGGTTAAGAGCGTTGTGAAGATGCTTAAGATGACCATACTTAGGCTCTTTCTCTAAACCATATTCATCAAGAGGTGCATCATCGTAGTATCTAGTGGTCACATAATGTGCAGAGGTTCTTCCAAAGTTAGTCCCTCCGTGGTACTACAAGATTAAAGAACCATTTTGAGAATTTTGACAATCATTTTTGCATATATGGTTAACTCGAATGGATCATAATTTTTACCATGTAGTAGTTGACATGGGTTCCGTTCTTGGAGAAGAATCGAGCAACTGAATACGCGATATCTTCTACTGATCTTTGAGTTGGCGGATCACCAAACACGCGGAACCTATTGAAGAAATTGGCAAGATATTCAACACTTATATGAATGAACCTAAGGTTTTTACATGTTTAATTCAAGAGTAAGAAAAACAAACTCACTGAGTAGTCCAATTCTCAGTCCATAAAGATGGTTTGTTTTCTCTGTTTGGACCGGGGAAAGTATCACCGCAATGTCTTCCATTACAAGCATTGATCTGTTTCCACAGTGTTTTCAAATATTTTAAAACTTTCTTCCTCATTCGGATAAAACACAATCATGTAAAAATGAACTTTACCATAGGATCAGGAGCGTCGTTCTGCTTGCACATAACCCATGGGATCCCGAGTTTCATTGAGTCCACCAAATTAGATGCCCATTTAATGTAGTTTAACCCGTCTTGTTTATATGCACGTTGAACCGCGCTATATTCGTTTTCTATCTGCAATTCATATTCATTCCAAAACTCATCATTTTATAACATTTTTCAAATCATATATAAATATATAGGTTTCTCTTTTCTTTGTTGTCACCTGTCCTAATATAATGGGGCCTCCTTGTGACGCAAACAATCTTTCCTCCTTCATTTTGTCGAGTATCATCCGTACATACCTTTCTGTATGCTCCTGCAATATTTTTATGGTCATATCTTGTAATATATCTAATTGTAACAAAACACACATTGACATATATATAGTAATTCTATGTATAATACCTTGAATTGTTTATTGTCTGTACGGAAGAAAATTCCAGGAACTTCTCTAAGCCAATAAGGAAGTCCTCTGATCATCACAAAGAGATCATATAAAATGTTAAAATGAAGATCTTGAGAACGCCGAAAAAGAAGAAGAAGCAATGCATTATTACCCATGAGTCCATTCAGCTTGGATGAACGGTCCAAGCCTTAAGGTCACATACATTCCATTCTTTTGAATCAACTTTATGAACTTCACCAAATCAGCTCGTCCCGAAAAGTTGAACTGATGAACGCAACACAAAATACATTATGAATCCTAAAGATTCATGCATGCGTGTTTTATATGTTCTATATATAGATCAGTTTTTGGTTATGAATTACCTTTCCTTGTTGAGGCTCATGTACATTCCAGAAAACGTATGTCTGAATCGTGTTCAAACCGCCTTGCTTGGCTCTCTTGATGATACTTGGCCACATCTAAACCAAACCCAAATGACACAATAATCTCAATATACAAAAAAAAAAAAAAAACGTTTTAGAAAAACAGAGATTATGTGATTCAATAAATACTTCCGGAGTGCTTCTCGGGTAATGAATAGAGCCAGAATAAAGAAGCTCTCTTTTGCCATCGATGATCAAAGAGGTTCCATCATATGTCACCTCCTTATTACTCTTCTTCTTCTTCTTGGCGTCCTTCTTGGCCGCGAAGGAGGAAGAAGACGAGAGGAGAACGACAAGAACAGCTGTTAAAAGCCATCGATCAAGAGAATGTTTTCTCATTGAACTCTCTTCTTTTTCTTTTTTGAATTAATTTTTGGTGTCGTACGTAGAACAAGAAGCTAAGTTCTCTTGGAACCTCGTCCTTGTCGGAGGAATAAAAAACAAGGAGAGCTCAAATAACAAGCTTTCAGAAAAGAGGATGATATAAGAGAATGTTTCGCACTCAGGTTTTCAGGTTTCCGGAGAAATTTACGCGTCTGAAATAGAATCCACCGTTGTAACTTTGAAACTCTCTTCATTTTTCCTTTTCGATTTTTTTTTTTTAATTTGTTTTTGCTATTTTTAAATGTTGGTTTCACCCTATTCTTCGCCTATTATGTTGGACATAACATAACAAATTAGTGAAATTACCATTCGTTTTTTTTGGGTCCCCATAACAGATTCTTTAACGGTCAATAAGTGTTTTTAAAATTAACGGTCAATAACTAGCTAGACAGATTCAAAAGGTAAGCCTTTATACCGTGATTGGTTATAAAAATATTAAATATTGACCTTAAGTTCACGTTTTTTTTAGTGTCTCAACATTTATTTCTTAGAGAAGTTGTATGTACATTTTTAATGTTTACTTCAACATACCGGGACAAAAATATTATCATTTAACATGTAACAGAAGAATATGTATCCAAAGGAGGCTGATCAATAAAAATTAACACTCCAATCATATTGCATTGTAAAACCAGCTATATTTTTTATTGATATTTAAACCATAGTTGTATAATCCTAATGACACATCGGAAAAATCCTCTAAACCAGTCAAAATTTAGCTAAATTTTTTATTGATATTTAAAGATCAATCTAAATATGTATAGATTTAGGCATTTAGTATATGGGCTGCATAGTATTAGATGAAAACGAAGTTTAAAAAAAAAAAAAAAAAAAAGTACATAGAAATTATTATTATAATTTTCATCCCATAAATTTTTGTAGGGTCTTATGTTGGGAAACGCACTATCTAAGAAGAAATGCTATTTTATAAAATTTTAGTAAAAAGAAGAAAAAAAAGGAAGAAGAAGACCAAGAAATTGAGGTGCATGTGAGGATGAGTAGTAAAAATTAGGAAGACTCTAGTCTGGGAGAGACTTTCAGCAGCTATTTCTTTGTCTTCTTTCTCTTTAAAGAACCTCACTCTCTCTCTCTTTAGTCAAAAATCCCCAATTCGTGAACAAATTAGGGTTTTTGAAGTTTGAAGAAGGAGAGAAAGATGAGTGCTTCAAGGTTTATCAAGTGTGTCACTGTCGGCGACGGTGCTGTTGGAAAGACTTGTCTTCTCATCTCCTACACTAGCAACACTTTCCCCACGGTTAGCTTTAAAGTTCTCTTCTTTTACTTTGATTTCGTGAAATTTTAGCTTGGTGAAGTTGGTTTTGTTGTTGAAGCTTATGAGTTGGATTTAGTCACAAGTATTTGTTAGGTTTTCTTAAAGTCTTCTTCTTTCTGCTACCTTAGTGAATGTACTGATGTGATCTTTAGGATTTGAGAGACTCAGAGATTCATGTACCGTAGCAATGTTGTTGATCTGTTTAATGATCTTAGAAAGAGTGTTAGGTAACTTTCTGTAAGGAGATTTTGTAGCTGATGTTTTAGTGGAATTTTCTATGTGACAGGATTATGTGCCAACTGTGTTCGATAATTTCAGTGCCAATGTGATTGTTGATGGCAACACTATCAACTTGGGATTGTGGGATACTGCAGGCAAGTTGTTACCTTGGATTTTTTTGTCTTTTGAATTTCCTCCTCTTCCAGAGAGTCATTTGTGTTTTTGACTTGGTGAAACAGGGCAAGAGGACTACAATAGACTAAGACCTTTGAGCTATCGCGGTGCAGATGTCTTCTTACTTGCATTCTCACTTGTCAGCAAAGCTAGCTATGAAAATGTTTCTAAAAAGGTTTGATCTGTGGTCTTCTCCTGAAACTTCTTTCCTGTTTTATTCAGTTTACATTCAGTGATTCTGATAGAATACATTTGGTATCTTGCTTTTGATTCTTAGTGGGTTCCTGAACTGAGACATTATGCTCCTGGTGTTCCCATCATCCTCGTTGGAACAAAGCTTGGTTGGTTTTTTCTTAGCTCAACTCTTAATCGCCTGATTATCGGGGGTTTTCTGTTTTGGGGAACTCTTCTGATATTTTGATGACTGAGTCTCGTACAGATCTTCGAGATGATAAGCAATTCTTTGCCGAGCACCCTGGTGCTGTGCCTATCTCTACCGCTCAGGTACCTTTCTCATTATCTTTCTAAACTGAATCCTAGGTGTTAATATTCTGCATGTTTCATATTTTGATGGTATCAAAACAGGGTGAAGAACTAAAGAAGCTGATTGGGGCGCCTGCTTATATCGAATGCAGTGCAAAAACTCAACAGGTATTAACCTGAGAGTCAATATCTTTATCTAATCTTTACCTGTCTAAAACCGCCAATTGAATCTGCTGATGATTCCTATATCTGTTATCTGTTCAACAGAATGTGAAAGCAGTGTTTGATGCGGCTATCAAGGTCGTTCTCCAGCCACCAAAAAACAAGAAGAAGAAGAAGAGAAAATCTCAGAAAGGTTGTTCTATACTCTGATTCAACAAGAAGAAAGGAATCAACAGGAGAATTAGAGCTATAAGTATTTGTTTTCTCCTTTTTCATAACTTGTTTACCCAAGGAATCAAAAATCTGTTGTTTGTAGTCTGAAAATGACAAAAGTTGAAGAACTAGTAACAAGTATTTGTATTCTTGTTTGCATTTTGATCTGTAAATATACCACGAATCCTTGATTTCTCTGTTTCCTAGATTCACACCAATTGTCTTAAGGATTATGTTCCAAACCTAAAGACAATGAGAGCTTACACGCGCGAACCAATGAGAATGAGAGAGCACTTGTCTTTCTTGGACAATAGTATCTAAACCAGCTTATTTGAAACCTTCTGAATGAGCCAGAGTGTCTTCCATACATATCAATTCCACATAGACCTAACCTGATCTTTAGACTATAATCTTCAATGATTTCAGAACCTCAAAACTTTTGATTTTACATTTTTAATCAAATTTATTTGATATTCATTTTGCTTATTGACTAGACGTTTTCCCCTTGGAGATAATAGAATGATTGATTTTAACTCTCACCGGAAAAGACAAAAAAAAGGAAAAATAAATCATTGATTAAATAAAATTTATGGTGAATAAGCTTGGCTTCTCTTTACCAAACATATATGTTTGTTGATCAATCTCTTTCTTTGCGTTATCTGCCCCTTGATTTAGACCCACGTATTATTCGATTCCTAAACTAATTGAAATGATTAGATATGTGTCATGACGTTTAGTGAACTAATATTCACCTAATATGTCTTTCAATCACTTAAGAATTTGCATTATTCTTGTGAAAAACATAAATTCACATGCTGCTAGTAAAATATGTTAACAAATCAATTAAACATCAGAAAATAATAACTGAGATCTTCATAAAGAAAGTGGAAGTTTTTTTAAATATATGAAGAAGAAAAGTGCGTAGTGTGCACGGGACTTAGTTCATTTAATTCTCGAGCCATTGCCGTACGGAGGAGGCTGCCTTCAAGGCTTAAGTCGAGGCGTGTTCGTTACGTTTAACCCGCAATAGCCGGTGGCTACACACTCACAAATCCCCTTTGACTCACCGGATATCGACGGTTTCCCGCTATTTTTTCCCCTAACTAACTTTTTTTCCTTTTCTTGTAAAACTCTTAAAAACAAAACTCGGTGTTGTCTCTTTGTTTGCTCACTCCTTTTCTTTCTCTCTCTCGCCGACACTTTCATTCTCACTTGTGTTCGTACGTAATGTTCTTGATCCGGTAGGTTTTTATTTGATTATAAACTCATTTCATTTAACAAATTGAGTCCATCTCTCTATGATTCACCCATAAGATGATAGAAGAAGATCAACATTTACGTCTGAGATAAATCATGTCCTTTAATGTATATTTGTTTATTTTCTGGTCAATCATCGATCTTTCTTAGTCGTAGCAGTTACACAATGCTGATGGTACATGGCGGCAGATTTTCGATTCTTATTATTTAAAGACCAAATTTAATAATAGATGTATGTACAACGAGTTTTGGTATCACTATCTTGTCCGGTAATGCTCATTGTTTATCTTTTAAATCTACGTCTTCTTCTGCATAATTGACACAAATCACTTGTTTCAATGGAGTTTTTGTTTGTTTGATTTCCTCTGTTACTTATGCAGCAAAAGAAGAAATTGAGTTTAAAGGAGAAGTGTGAGAAGGAAGTTTCAGGAAGATGGGTGAAGAAAAGAGGAGAATTTCAGGAAGATCAGTTTCACTTCCATCGATAGACATATTACTAGACGAGAAACCAGGTTGGCCATTTCTTAAAAGAGCAAGTTTAGGGACACCACAACAAGTTCACAAATGGCACACACGAAAAGTCTCAGTGGTCAATTGGGTCATGAGCTTACCTGAACGGTTTCCAAATCATCAACAGACTCTAAACTATGAGACAAGCTTGATAAAGAAACAAATCAAGGACATATTGAGAGACAATAACAAATGGTTCAACTACAATGTTCTTAGGAAAGCAACATCAGATTTCTCTCAAGGTACTCTGTTTTTTTTTTCTCTGCTTCTCCTGATGAGTTTGTATTGATATTTGCTTTTACATGACAGAGAATGTGATTGGGAAAGGAGGATGCAACGAAGTGTACCGAGGGATTCTTGAAGATGGAAAAGGCATTGCAGTGAAAATCTTGAAGTCATCATCTAAAGAAGCAATGACAAATTTCGTTCATGAAATCAACATTATCTCTTCTTTGAGTCACCAAAACATCTCACCGTTACTTGGTGTTTGTGTCCAAGACAATGAACTAATCTCCGTTTACAATCTTTCAAACACAGGAAGTTTAGAAGAAACCCTTCACGGTAAACACAACACTCTCAACTTATGTTTAAGATTCTGATTGATTTGGTATAAAGTGTGAAATGTGTTATGATTGATTCTGCAGGTAAGCAAAAGGGAAAGTATGTATTATCATGGGAAGAGAGATTCAAGATAGCTATCGGGTTGGCGGAAGCATTAGACTATCTTCATAACCGATGTTCTAAGCCAGTGATTCATAGAGATGTCAAAACTTCTAACGTCCTTCTATCACTTGAGCTCCAACCTCAGGTAATGTAAGCTTCTAGCTTTGATTTATATGTTAATTTTCATAAGAGACCGAGTGTATTTCTTATGATTATGAGAATAGCTGTCAGATTTTGGTCTGTCGATGTGGGGACCGACAACATCTTCTCGATATTCGATACAAGGTGATGTGGTGGGAACATTTGGATATCTTGCACCGGAGTACTTCATGTATGGAAAAGTCAGTGATAAAGTTGATGTTTACGCCTTTGGAGTGGTTCTGCTTGAACTCATTTCTGGAAGAAATCCTATTTCACCTCAGAATCCTAGAGGACAAGAGAGTTTGGTAATGTGGGTAAGTTGTTTTCTTCTGCGCTGGTTACTTGTAGCATAAGCAACACTTCGTGAAACCTAAGAAAAGATACCTTGGAATGCAGGCAAAGCCTTTGATTGATACCGGAAATTTAAAAGTACTGTTGGATCCAGACGTTACAGATATATTCGACGAGTCTCAGTTTCAAAGAATGGTACTTGCTGCTTCACATTGCCTCACAAGATCAGCCACACATCGTCCCAATATAAGACAAGTAAGATTTTGTTTCATTCCTTAAGAAAGCTAAGTCCCTCATGCAAGAACTAATCTTTAACGTTTCTTCAGATACTGAGGCTACTAAGAGATGAAAACGAAGCCGGGAAATGGATTATGGAAGAAGAAGGAAATGAAGATTGCTTCGATGACGAGGTTTACCCGAATTCCAGCACAGAATTACACTTAAACCTTGCGATGCTTGAGGTGGAAGACGATGAAACTGCATCAATCAGCAGCATGGAGAGAAGTAACAACAGCCTTTTTTCTTCTACTTGTTCATCTAGGGAGCTTCAAACATAAGGAATTATGCTTTTAGCTAATAGAGAGGTTAGGTACTTAGGTTAGAGGTTTGTTTCTTAGTGTATGGAGTTTACTTGATAACTTTATGTTAGACCTGAGCTCCCTGCTGTTATCTGGACCAGAAAATTCATTCCCAAGACGAATCATTCTCAATATCAACTATGCCTATCTTTATTAGGCATTTCCTCAAAGTGCCATATCTTATGTTTTCGTTTTTCTGAATTAATCAAAATCGAAAAATTCTCTAAAAACCTACTTTAGATCTAGGGAATGTTACTAAGTTTTCGGATGAAATACTAACTTTTTAAGGAAGCACTCACAAACTTGAAGTAACTACATATATGTTTAATTTCATCGAAGTGCGTAATTTTGTTTAACTCTTATCGAAGCAAATTTATGTAAGAAGTCTGGTTAGAATAAATTGATGGCTTGAGACATGCCACATTATTTTTCGTATATATATTTGTCCGTATGTATTCGGGTTGCTTGAGATCTTTAAAATCTGACTATTTCTTTTTTTTGTTAAACGGTTTTCTTAAATAAATGAAAGAAAAGTTTACAAAGAAAAAATACGAAACTGTTACAACCAGAAAGATAAGAAAGAGGACTAGCAGACTATTTCATGGTGTATATAATCATTTTTTATTTTGTCAAACATAATCATATATATTATATATATAACATGAGGGATTATATTATTGCTTGGACGACTTTCGTAACATATAATAGTAACTATATATATTATTCATTATTACATGTATACGTCAATGGGTTATGCTAATTTATTTGGCGTTTACGGGTCGGCATAATTTTTTTTTTTGTTCTAATGGTAATGTTGGCTCTAATGTTCTGAGTATTGTTTAATTTGTTATCAATTAAAATATTTTATATTTTAAGCTAAATAGGAGTACAGGACTATAGAAGGCGAATGGTCTACAAATGTGAAATTGACACGTTAACTAAGACCTAATTCGATTTGAGCATCTTGGTATTTTCTTTAATATTCGTAGACCTCCGCAATGCCTGAAATTAGAGCATCTTACTGTCGCCTAACATTTATGCGTCTTCTATATTAGTGTTCATATGTTCAAGAGGAGATCTACGTTGTACGAGTTGTTTTTTTGTAATGGTTAAAATGAGTATATCTTCACACATCTACAAATCTAGAGCTTAAACAGGCTTAAAATCAGATCTCAATAAATCATCATGTATCCAAAGCCAAAGGTAAGCTGATTTCAAAGGTGTCGGAGGAAGAACCAAAAACATAGAGAATATCGAATACATAAATAAATGAATTAAGTACCCCCACTTGCCACAAGAATATAAATTTGCATCAAACTTTCTCTTATTTTACAAACCCTAAAAGAGCTACATCTTTCGCGATCACTAATGTTTACATCAATCAACTATTTAAGTAATAGAAGCTTTCCAAAAAGAAAAATAACAAGTTGAAGATAGTCGATAGTGATTATGATTAAGTCTCACTTTTTTTAATACAAAAGATAAAGTAGGTCTGGTGATAAACAATCCATTTGATTTTTAAATCACAAAAGATATATTTGTTTTTTTATAACAACGGAACCTACTTGTGTTATAAATATATGAATTACAACAATACATATTGGGAATTTTACAACACTTGGATATAATCTTACTAACAAAAGCTATATTCAAGTTCTTCTTGTGAATCTTTGTTATTTGGTTTTTGAAAAACATTATAGATTATAATAGAATTTTATGCGCTACATGATAAAAAATTGTCAACGGGTATATGAGTAAACACATATCACATATATATATGATATGAACGTCGAAGCTGTCTTTCTACTTTTTGTGGTCTTCAACATTTTCGGGTCGATGTCTCAAATGTTGTTTGTTTTTTACTAAACAAAAGAAAAAGAAATCATAGAACTTATTAGTAAGGACTATAACTTTTTAAAAGATTTTGGTTGTAGAAATTAGGCTGATATTTATTTTGTAAAAACTATAAGATTTTGAATTTTTGACTTTGACATGAATATTAGTAGGGTATTACGTAAAATTTGCAAGAAATGAGAATTCAAAAAGAGCCAACAAAACCAAGTCCTGAAAATGGACATGACTAATTAAAGAAAGAAAATGAAAAAACAAATAAACTTCCTTACTATAGAAATTATTGTTTCTTTTTAAGTCAATGGTTTGTTTTTTTTTGGTTTTTTTTTCATGTTACTTGTTTGTACATCCATATTAGTCTTCTATTATCATCATGATAATACAAAGTTTTGACTCTACCAAATTATAAAAATCATAAAAGACGAGGAGCTCCAATCACGTTCAAGTAATAGTATAGATATATGGAAAGGAAATAATTAAAAGACCCTAATTAAAATTTAGTTCAAGACCTACTTTAAAGCCTTTTACAAAAAAAGAAAAGAATTCTCTAAGTCGAAATCGTTATCGTAGTACGTTCATGTCTTTTCTCCGGCCACCGAAACGATGCCATCTGTTTAGTGCGCCTTTATAATTCAACGACCCTTTGTACTTTTCCGATTCCTCTTTCTCTATAACTTCATCTCTCCCATTCTCTTCACTCTTCTCAAAAATTCGATCTTTAGGGTTTTTCTTTTATCCTCTTATCGCTAATCTGGAGCTCTATAGAGACTATAAAGGTATGTTTTTTTTTCCTCAATTACAGGCTCGGATGCTCAAATTTTGTAAAAAATGACTATTTTCTATTGCTGAATTGCTCGAATTGTTGTGAATTTAGGGTTTTTGATTGATTCGGGAGCTCGAGATTTGACTTCTTTTAGCTGATTCGGCAAGTTTGTATCTAGAAAGGATCGATTGGTGAGGTCAATAGTGGTTGGTGGGTTTTAGTAATGGAAGACGGTGAGCTTGATTTCTCCAATCAGGAAGTGTTTTCGAGTTCGGAGATGGGTGAATTACCACCTAGCAATTGTTCGATGGATAGTTTCTTTGATGGGCTTTTAATGGATACTAATGCTGCTTGTACCCACACTCACACCTGTAACCCCACTGGACCAGAGAACACTCATACTCACACGTGCTTCCATGTCCACACCAAGATTCTCCCGGATGAGAGCGATGAAAAAGTTTCTACTGATGATACAGCTGAGTCTTGTGGGAAGAAGGGTGAAAAGAGACCTTTGGGAAACCGGGAAGCGGTTAGAAAGTATAGAGAGAAGAAGAAGGCTAAAGCTGCTTCTTTGGAGGATGAGGTTGCAAGGCTTAGGGCGGTGAATCAGCAGCTGGTGAAGAGGTTGCAAAATCAGGCTACCTTGGAAGCTGAGGTTTCGAGGCTTAAGTGTTTGCTTGTGGATTTGAGAGGAAGAATAGATGGAGAGATTGGATCTTTTCCTTATCAGAAACCTATGGCTGCAAATATTCCTTCTTTCTCGCACATGATGAATCCTTGTAATGTACAATGTGATGATGAAGTTTATTGCCCTCAGAATGTGTTTGGAGTGAATAGCCAAGAAGGTGCCTCGATCAATGACCAAGGGTTAAGTGGTTGTGATTTTGATCAGCTACAATGCATGGCTAATCAGAACTTAAATGGAAATGGAAACGGATCATTCAGCAACGTCAATACATCTGTCTCGAATAAGAGAAAAGGTGACACTTTTATTCTGTACCTTAGAGTTTTCTCTGTAAATCGTTCTGGTTTAGAACCGGAGGTTGTTTACTCACTCTGATTATTGGTCAACTCTTGCCTTAGTATGTCTTATAATGTGAAGCAAATTCGTGACGTTCTCATTTAGTTTGCCTCATAGAATTTGTATGAACTCACTTATGTTTTTGACTCATCGCTTAGGTGGGCATCGTGCATCAAGAGCAGTTTGAAGCATCATCAAGCTTGTACTATCTATTTCCACCAGCATAGATATTGTATTCCAAATAAGTTGTAGAGTTCAGCTGCAGGATCAGCTTCGCTCAGGTTCCTTTGTATCCTCATTTTTGTTTTTTGTTTTCTGACTCTCTTTCCCTTCCATTGTATTTCCTTGTTGAGCTTGACAAACTAGAAGGATGATATATTGTTAATACAACAAACTCAAATGTTCTGTGTGTTCTTGCCATTTGTTTTCATACTTGAGCTGCTTCTTCTTAAGTTTATGTCGAAGAAGTTGATTGAATATTGTCTCTATGCATGACAAGTAGGAATTGATTTGACTACAAAAGTTATTGATAAGATGCATGAAATTTTTGTACCTGCTGAATTACAGCTTTGAGGGGTTGGTGGTGTGGTCTTTCTTTGTGGCACGAGTGAGATCTCTGGACAGGTGAGTTTTAAAAGATTCACTTCCTGAGATCTCCTACCTTATATGCACTAAAAAAACAACTATATTTAAGGATTCTTGAATCTTGTTGATTAGAACCCAGATTTAGTAGTAGTAGAGGCAGGATTTCGACTTCCACTAACCATCATGTTGCTTGGTGAAGAACAAGGTATGCCCATGAAGCACACTGTTTTGTACATTGAGCTTGAGGGGCTGTCTCTGATCTAGCCTTACTGTAACATTGCAACGTTCTCACAATTGTGATCCCAAGTTGCTTTGTTGACTTAAATGTGATAATATAGCTTAACTTTTACTTGAACCAATCTCATGATCAGGCTTTGCAATAGGGTTTACTGAACTATTATTAAACTCAAGAATCATAACAGACGTCCTGGAATAAACGAGCGTTTCATACTTAGGGTAGCACATACACCAAACTTGTTTATTATATATTGGCTCAAACACGTTAACAACAACAATTGTAAGTCATCATCATCCGCCAAAGACTTGAATCATTTCTGGTTTTCATTGGAATGTTGTGCATTTTGGTTGCCTTCATCATCATCATCCTCATCCTCGTCATCTTCGCGGTAGATGCTTTCCGCCATTTGCCAGACTTGAAGACTGTTGTCTTCAGCTACACTTGAGATGACCCAAGGCTCGTCCTTGTTCCAGGCAAAGTCTGATATCTTGGCCTTGTGGCCTCCATGAGAGAAGAGCAGCTCAGGTGGACCATCTTCTGCATCCAACTCTATTTCAAGCTGCTCATCCCCAACCCTGAACGATCCACCAAATTGAAACTAACTAATCCAATTTCAATTTTGAATCAAATGAAAAGGGAAATATCGACTATGGTACCTGTTGATATCCCAGACCATGAGTCTTCTGTCCTCGCCAGAAGATGCAAGCACTGTTTCATGGTTGGGATCCCACTCCACTTGGAAAACTTCTCCCCTGTAACAAAGCCCTCCCAGTCCTCAGTTATCACTTATCATCAACATTTGATCAAATAATTTTAAATAGAAACTATGAGAGAGGCATACTCGTGTTTGCTCAGGACATGTAATGGCGCAGTCAGCTTACGAAGGTCAAACAAGGCGACAGTTGAGTCTGAGGAAGCTGTGGCTAGTACCCATTCATTGAAGGGATTGAAAGAAAGATAGTTTATCTGCAAAACAGAAGATAGTGTTGTAGAATGGTCACTTGAGGGTTTACCAAGCAAAGCTGGCATGTCTGAGAAATTATCTGCTCATAACTTCGAATTATCTATTCAAACGAGACATTAATCTTGGGTATATAGTAATTATCCTCTAATTCGTAGATTAGATATAAGAGGGAGGTAGAAAGTTAAGAGATG
Organism: Arabidopsis thaliana; assembly: GCF_000001735.4. NCBI lineage: Eukaryota > Viridiplantae > Streptophyta > Magnoliopsida > Brassicales > Brassicaceae > Arabidopsis > Arabidopsis thaliana. The sequence goes on from NC_003075.7 coordinate 16,683,597, forward strand.
GTTTATACCTCTCTCTCGTGAACTTTGACTTGGTGTTGCATTTGGTTAGTCCGTAAGTCCCATATCACCAATTGACAATCATCACCCGCAGACCCGAATATGTTTTCATTCTTCATGTGCCATGCTACATCTTCGATGATACTTTGATGTCCCTAAAACCATGTCTCAGGGATCAAATCAGATGCAACAAGCCCAAATCTTCTGTGATTCATGAAAAAGATAAACAAAGTTACTCCCAAGTTACCTCATACACATGCATTGGGTTCAAAACTTTATCAGTGGCAGTCGCTGAGACATCCCAAAGGCAGATTCTCTGATCTTGTGAGCCACTCAAAAGATAACCCTCCTTAAAGGAACTCCAAGCCAATCCATAACCTTCTTGTTCATGTCCCATTAGCCTCAGATCAGGATCACACTCACTTGTTTGGGGCTTTCCAGAGAGTCTGGCGTAATCAAACAGAAACACCTCAGAGCCACTTGTTTTAGCACCCACAAGAGTTGGCTTTTGTGGCATACACCTCGCTCTGTTCACTTCTCCATCAACACGTATCTTCTGCTTAATCTCCACCTGCAAATGATAGAGTTTTCAGAAACTCAGTCTCCAATAAGTTTTCACATATTTTCAAGTGCCTAAGAAATTGTCCGAATTTATATAAAAGCTGAATTCATGAATATTTTCGATAAGGAAAAGGCTAGTCCTTTTGTAGAACACTCAAGACAGTTGTTGATTCCGTCCTCACTCAAAGCTAGAACTTTCGTCGAACACATGGTGTGCACAGAACACAACTTATAAAAAATCCGCAGAAAGTGAAGAAATCTCCAGGAGTAAATTACCTTAGGGACGATAGGTTCCTGATCTCTTCCACCTAATCCTGGTTCAGCGTCGGGTGTCGGAATAACGACATCGGCGACCATTAGAAAATCTTGGGCACCACCGGAGGTATGAGTCCCAAGGATAAGCTTATGGACGGCAAAGTAAGGATCTTTCGAGTACGGAATCGGCGTCGAAGGAACCCAGTGGAGAGTAAGAGAAGGCCATTCTAGTGGGTGAGAGATCATAAGATCGTAGAGAAAAGGTGTGTTCCTTTTCCAAATAGAGAACTCTTCTTCCACCTGATCCAATCCCGCCTCATCTTTACCCTCTTCTGCCGCCATCACTCTCTCTCTCGCTCTCGATCGTTCTTCTTCTCAGTTCTCACTCTTGAGGTTTTTTTCTGGTACAGTTTCCCGCCCAAAAAGAGAGAGGAGGAATGAAGCGGGTAACAATGCTGTTTTCGATGTTCTATACGAAAACGCCATGACGTTTATTTATATGAAAAACCGCATACATTGTGTTTCAGTAATGTCAGGACGACCTGTTGTTACGAAAGTTATAGCTGAAAGGCTGGAAATTGAAATAGTATTGGACTATTAGCTGGGAGGCCCACTAAGGATCCACTTCATTTAATTTCCTAAAATTATTCTATTTAAAACCAATTATCCTCCTAGACGATTTTTTTCTTTTCTTTTTCATAATAAGTTGGGTTAGTTTTTACTAAAAGTAAAAACCTCTTTGATCTAGTAGTTTAGTGGTTTCACATTAAAATTTAGGATTCAATTTCGTTAAAAAGTACGAATTTTTGCATATTAATGAGGACAAAAATCTCGAACGTAATGCGACCAATCCTATCCACATTTGAGGACAAAATACTTTAGAGAAAATCCTCTGCTAGCTTGTCACATTGATAAAGTTAAGGACCGAACACGCTATCGATGTCTAAACCAACCCTTTGTGACAATTAGTGACAACTAAACTAATAAGTAATAATTCAACTTTATCATGCATGGCTAATGATCACAATTTGCATTATCTTTTCGTTATTAGTCAATTCCACCGAACTAGCTCCAAGGGCTAACAAACTGTGAACTTTGTTAATTCTTATAGTACGACAAAATTACTTTTCTTCTAAGCACAATTATTTGGGCAGCTTATACCGTATCATTTTATAGTTTTGATTTCTTTTCCTAATGTTATAAAGTAATAATTAATTCTGATTTTGTTGTACACTATTATGTCGAATATTAAATCCCTTGCTCGCATTATTTGGTCACCGGATTATTAATTATCATATTTTTTTGACAACTTTGTTTTAACCACCAATTCATCACCATGCAATTTACATTTTTTTCACTCGTTCTTATCTTAAATACATTCGTGATGGAAACATAAACAAACATCAACATCCAAACACAAAAAATAATCCCAGTAAAAAAAAATTAAACCAAAAAAAAAAAACATCACATAACAACACAAGCGGAGGCGTTCTCGTCGCTAAACGCCGTAGTATAACGAACCTCAGTGGAGCTAGCACGTGCGAGACGTGACACATGTGGATCATACTCGGTGTTCCTAACGTACCCAGTCGGGGCTCTGTTATCGTAAACACCAGACGCGTAAGGATGAGCCACAACGTCGTAAGGAACGAAAGGATATAGCTCTGCTCTTTTACCGGTTCGGTGAATGATACGAGCCACCACTTTGTTTGGTTCAACGTACCCAACCACTGTCACTTTCTGAGCATTTGGCTCGATGGTTACATCTCTTATTCCTCTCATTCCTTCTAAAGCTCTCCTTACTTTCCTCTCGCATCCTTCACAATCTATCAAAACCCTCACATCCACCGTCTAGTATTTTCCAACCACAACATATTATAATAAGGATTTGATTATAAATAAACGTAATTATGAATGGATGCAGAATTTAATTACCTGTAGACTTTTGTGTCTCTTGGAGCTTCCATGAGAACAATCGAAATATTCAGAGACGTGATCAAGAACACCCATTTTTCTTGTTTCTTGGTTTCTTCTTTCTTTTGGTTTGGCGAAAAAAGTTAGACTCTATATGTTGAGATATATGATATGATTTTCTTTTTTTGTTATTGTCAACATAAAAATTGAGTTTAAAATGTTGAAAATACGACCTACCAAACTCTATAAGTAGTTTTCGACCATATATTTAGTTATTATATGCTGATATTTTGTATCAACCTTCAGTGAGTCGTGTATGAGTTTGACTCTCAAACGGCAATAATATATATATGTACGTGTATGTGTATTGGTGGTTACTGGGTGTATATGAACCTGTTATAAAAGGACTTTAATCTATATAGGTCGCTTTTGTTATATATGCATCACCAGTGTGGCAATAATTAAACATTGACAGATAGATGAAATAGACATTTGTTATACAATTCATGTTTGCTATTGAATGAAGTTTTTAAGATATCTCTATTCGCAATTATTTCAAATCTGACTAAACAATTACAGAATTGATGAATATTTTGGGATTGGAAGTTGGAATCTCTTAAGACGGACTGTTCATGTTACGTATTGGTGGACCACCCTTGACATGTTTAATTGTTTATGCAACAAATATAAATGTTTCAAGTTTCAACATCATTTTTTTATGGTTTCAAAATTAATAAATAATAACTCAATGAAAACCACATCTCATTTTCAATCTTCTTTTTAAATAACTTCTATAGTTTAACAATTTTAATTAGTATATGTCATGAGATAACCATTAGTCCATATTAAATTACAAAACGATATTATTTTGCGGGGCAACCATCCATAACTAATTCACTAGTCTCTGGGAGAGCTTTCATATCACCTTAAAATAGCAAAGGAGTATAATCTATATGGGTATACTAGAAAACAAATCACATTTACTTGTAAAATAAAAACTGCATGGTTAGTTGTAACTTAATACAACGTGAATGATGTAACGATTTTGTCATCACAAAGATTCATATTACTTGGGAAATCGGAAATATGTGTTTGTATATCTACTATCTACTAGTCACTCATAATTGGTTATGTTTGCTTCATCCATGTGTTCCTTGTGTTGTTTGCATTTTTAATTAAAAAGGCTAAACTTCCGATTTACATTTATTAAATATACCTTATTACCACTGAAAATCATCTAGAGGTAAATTATATACAATGGTACATGATAATTCGGATTAAACATCACAATCCTCGTCTTCGCATCATTTTGCTCACAAATTAGGCCTGGAATATTGATATATCTGACGACGATAAGCATATTTTGATCATGTTTTCTGTGTAGAAATTTTGTGAGAGTCAACCACACCATCAAATTTAATGGCCAAAATCCAAGTTCATGTAATTTGCTCGAATATTGTTATGTTTAGAAAGAGTGTCGGTCCTCTGAAACCCCAAACAAACGTGATTTACTGATTTTCATGCACTTTTCTCTTTTGAAACCTAACATTAGTTGGAAATAAAAAGCCCAACATTCGGTAGAATTCACTATTCAGACGAGTAAGCCTTGATAATGGGCCCATATTAGTGAAATCAAGGACTGCTAGGCCCAATGTATACAAGGTTATAGCTTTACAACCTTGAATTCTCAATTTTTGGGCTTTAACCAGTGTATAGACTTAATATTGATATGAACCAAACCTCTTCTGAATCATATTCTACAAATTATATTGGAACATCATGGTCGTATGTGGCAGCTATTGAATATATATATAGTTTGTTGTACTGAAAATGATAGTTAGAGGAATATGATGAAATTCATTTCTTAAGTAAATGGTGACCATTTGAAGCAACTAAGAACTATGGGAATATTTTAAATAAATAATAGAAAAAATAGGATGTATTTTATAGAGAATTGTATGAGTTTATAATTTTTAGTTAACTGTGGACGATTTATTAAAACGATTTTAATGTTGTAAAGAAAATGGAAAAATCAGCCAGTATATGCAGTGGATTCCACTCCAAAATCCAAAAGAAAGAGAATCTGTTGTTTTACGCTGGTCCAAAAAAAACGAAATGAAAAAGCAATTCTTTTCCCTTAAGAAAATTCAACTTCAATGGTTAACTTTTAAAAGAACTAAATATATCCCTTTGAAATTCTTGCTTTAAAAATCACTACTAGTCACAGCCGTGGTAGTGCACGTTGGATGAAAAATGATATACTATGGATTTAATTTTCTAAATATTTTTCCTCATAAGGTTCGTTTTTAAATAAATAAAATTTTAAGAAGAAAGGAAGAACTAATGGAGTGGGACAAAGAAATGAGGGAGTAGGAACTAGGAAGATAAGTAAAATAAATAGCCAAAAAAAAAAGAGAAAGATTACGTAATTGATGCAGAAGTATGGAATATTGTGTTGTGTGTGACAGGTCGTGGCCTCGATACTTTAAGCCTCTTGGAAACAAGAATTAGTCCAGAGAAAAAGATATATACGTTACCAACAACTTCTGCTTTCTAAAGATTTTCAATATTAATTTATTTCAACACCGAAAGAAACTAAACCGGGAAAGTTGGGAATCATTCAATGCGTCTGTCCGATCATCCGGTTATTGCACCAAAAAAGTTCACAACCATCGAAGACAACTAAAATCATTATATCTAAAGACTTTAACTCTTTCATGAACAAAGTCTACTAGGTCAGCTTTTATTATACGTTACCAAAATGGTCCATTGATTTATACTAGTCAATTTGACGAAGAAAACAAATCAATCAATTCTCGTATATATATAATGTACTTGATTTGTCAAATTTTTGTTACTCGTGCCAAGTCTATGTCGTATCAAAACGGTCTTCACGTAATACTCGGCCGACTTTTGTAAACAATTCATAAGTTTTTAAGACAATCAAAAAGTCATTTGGTCTTCAAAGAAATGTGACAACCGAAGACATCGAATTTTGTATCATATAAAGAAAGGTACATACAGTTAATATGTGAAGAAAAAAAGAAAGGTGAAGATGAATCCTGTTTTCTAGTCAAAGTTGCACGAGAAACTGTTGGAAATTATTTTAAATATATTTGTTTGCTGTTTTTTTGGTCCAAGGTGAAAATCTTTATCTGTTAAATGAATCTCTTTGTCCTTTTCTCTATTTTTCTTTTATGAAGAAACCAGAATAATTATGTTTACTGTGTAAAAAAGAGGAAATAACAATGCTTTGCCTTTGTCCATTTTGGTTCATTTTTCTCGAGAACAGAAGAGAAAGTGAAAAGAAAAGAAAGAGAAAAATAAAGAGAAAGAACAGTTCACATGAGTTTCGTGTGTCGGTGTCCATCGTAGACTGTGACACGAAGCTGACACCTTTGCATGGCCACGGGAAACCACCCCCACTCTCTTAACTCTTAACCCTAATTTCTTTTTTCCCTTTTCGTATCACTTTTTATCTCAATTGTCATGATGAATTTTTTTTTTTTTGGGTTTAGATAATGAAATTTAAATTGTCTTACAAAAAGATACATTTAAAAAAAATGTTAGATTTATTGACTTTTAAGCATTCTATATGTTTTATTGGATATTTTTGTTTCGTGAGCTTTCATTTTTATAGATATGATTTCTAAAACAATTGTACTATATTTTGGGCATTTATCGACGTGGACAATATAGACAGATTTCGGATATCATTTAATCAGTTGGGACGATGGACCATGTGTTTGCAACATATGCGACAATGCAGGATCTGTAATGCAGTCAATGATACCTTACATATGTAGGCATCGGTGAAATTTATAGTATTATTTTGTTGTCCATCATTAAACCTGGGAACTCGAACCCGAAAATTGTATATTGTATAAACAGTATAATGTACATAAAATCATAAATATATACACGTAATCTCTAACGTACGTCTAAACGTATATTGTACATATTATAGGCCATAACGTAATATTGTATGGCTTTGAATGCGTTTGGTGATGTCCGAACATACCGAACGCCGATGGCAAACGACTATTCGCGACAGTGAGGGCCAAGGCTTCTATTATCGCATGCATGTGGACTTTTTTTGTGTGTGGCATGCATGTGGACGTTATAGGCTAATATACAATTTTTTATGAACTATTTCTTTAAAACGTATACTATCAACAAAAATGGGTATGAAAATTGCTTGCTACTGATGACTGAAATCCGAGAAAAAATAACAAAAAAATTTTAAAAAATTATGTTGTTCCATGGACTTTTCCAAGGAAAATGACTAGTGACGAAATAAAATGCTATTTTTGGCTCTTTTAAAGTATTTCTATATAACTCTTTTAATTGAGACTAGTTAGCTACATTTTTTGTAATCTATCAGTAATATGTAATTTTATCATACTCTTTACATTTATGCAAAAACAAAATCTGATATTAAAGAAATCCAAAAAAGATAACCGTATTTGCTGTGAATGTACTCTTGGTCTTGGAAACTAAATATACAATAATGAAGGGAAAAATAACATAGAGTAATGGAGGAAAGTGATGTAGCGCGCAGTTGTACGGGGTAAGAGTAAGACAAGCTAAGCAAACAGGCAAATGCAAAACCTTTGCTTCTTGGTGTTTCTAGTCCTTTAATAGACTAATAATTTTAATTTTGAAGTATATAATATTCTTTATATGTAATTATTGTACTTTGTTTATATATTTCAAAATATGTAATATGTTCTCGGTTTATAATAATTCTGAACTACGGCTACGTTAATACGTAACATGTTCTCAGTTTATATGCTTGAGATTTAGATAATTAAATGGTGTGAAGCTGGACCAATCGGCAAAAACGGGATTTGGGTGAAGATGAGAGTGGTGTGTCACGATGCGTATGTGAAGATTTGATCGAACGCTTCAATACACGCATGTTTTTACATTATGCAACAGCAACACGTACATTTAGTGTAAATTTCGTAGTAATCACGGATTGAGTAAAAACGACGAGTTTAGATATATAAATATCTTTTAGGACGAAACAAAAAAGTTGTCGGGGTTGGTGTCGTTTTGTGCAAAGATTTCAAAAGTAAATTAGGTTAATGTCTGTTTTCACCAAAAAATACACGAAATGTTCGATCGAGACCTTTTTTTTGCTACGATTGAATAGTGAGACCCCCTATTTTACAGTGATTTATGACCACTTTGTTTAATTTCCTAACGTCTTTACATCACTAAACTAATCAAAGCTACATAAGAAAATATTAAATTATATAATGATGTGGTCATTCGTGTAATTAGCATTCAAAGATGGTTGGTACGAATCGATGATGTTTGATAAAGTGTATATTAGCAATAACTAATGGTGGCTAAAAACTCGTATTAATACTAAGTTTGTAGACCGTATCTCACAAAAATGTGAACTTAGCTAGGTCTAATCAGAATATTAATGCACAATTGTTTTTTTTTTCCTTCGCAGACAATATGCATGAAGATATGTTTAAACAGGTAGTTTTCATTTAGTTCACACCACACCACCACAACAATGATCTGTTCTAGCTAGCGTTGGAGATATGTGCAAACTGAAAGTTTTTAATTTAAGGGTTGATTTTTTTTATATTTTTTTTCTTTCTATCCATCCGCGAAGATTCGAAAGATACCCCGACCTATTGGTGCTTGGAGAACTAGCGGCGTCCATATATCGTCCAAAGAGTCTTGCATCACGTGTACTTAGTAATCAGTATTCCCTAATGTAATGAAAGTGAGATAAGTATGAAACAATTCGTGACTATTGCTAAGTAAGCATTGGGTTATGGATATGTGGAAGATGCAATGCATCGAAAACGTGTCGGTAGATACGAAAGGTGTGTCAAATTTATTTATTTTTTGCGGGGGAAACATAGTAGCACATCCACCTCCCAAGAAACAAGCGACACACACTCGGATGATAACAATAATAGCCAACAAGTGTCTCTAAGTCATCATCCATTATATATCCAAAGCATATAAAATACTTGTTAGATAGAGACATATAATAGTTGAAGGATATCACATGGTTTGCACCATTCCTCTAGCATGAATTATGACATTATTCATAAATATGGACCCTTCTCTCCATGTTTTCTTTTCTTACCGCCCAAAAGCCAACCCATTAAATTAACAAATAGAAATACAACCATATAATAAACCGTTGCACTTTCCTTCTGTACTATGATGATTGATGAAGGTGCTAAAAACAACCATATTATATTAATACGTACGGTCCAACGATTTTCATTAAACTTCTTGCTTTAGCACCGTTTCCTCCTTTTTCTTTGATCCAAATCATAATGCACAACTAACGACACACACAATCATAATGGTAAATTGGTAAGTTAAGTGTGTATGACTATTAGAATGAAGCGTAACCACAAGAATGAGTATCGCGCGGAATATCGTTGTAGACTAAAACCCTACGCGTGACCCAAAGTTCTAAATCTCACTAAATATTGACTAAGAGATAACTAATTCTTATTAAAAAAAAAAAAAAAAAAAAAAAAAAAAAAAAAATCTTATAAACGTTATTGTCAACATAACGTTATCATTAATCCTTTTTGAAACAATTGGAATCTAGACATTTTTAGAAAAAGTCCTAAATTAAATCATAATTTTTTGTGAAAAAAGAAAAAATAAATAAACCCGATTTATTCATACATATCGTTACAAGATAGTTTGACGTTTTTTTCTCTCTAAAGTAATATGATGGTATAAAATTAGGTTTTTAACAGTTGTACTAAAAATAGGAAAAATCCATTTTCTGTTTAATTTGCCACAAACTCACAATAGGAGAACATCTTATAATATAAATTACTTAAGCCATATTTGACCAGAAATTTTCAGTGGTCAACTAAAGCGTTTTGGAGTAGTATATGATTTCATTGAATAACAATGAACTTAAATCTGGTGCGTTTTAATTCATTCCAGTTCACCAGACATTTTATAAAAGTCAATGTTTCTGAAATTTGCCATATTGATTATACACACTTTCTTGAAAAATGCAAAGAAGAATCCAGATAAAATAAAAGTTACACTGTAATATCCTAATTTTATTAATATAACAGCAAGCAATATATACTTTTTAAAAATATACATGTCTATGTTTGTCTAAATGTATTAATTTCAAAGGCAGTATGATGAGCTGTAAATTAAAATAGTAATACAACTTTTGTTTTTTTCCCAGTTTTGTTTCTTGTGCACATCTAAAATTATGCCTATGGTTGTGGATAACAACAAAAAAAAAAGCTTTAACGTCAATAATTTGTAACAATGGTGTTATATGGCTGTTTTCGTTTCCTTATAATGGCGTAACCTTTTGTAGAACAAAATAATAGGTAAACTAAGCCATTGTTTGACTAAGAAAATTACAATTACTTTTCATAATTAGAAAAAGAACAAAAAAAGTGGTAAAAAATAGAACCAAAAATCAAATAATTCAGGCGTTCCAGATGACCCAACTGACCAATTCAGTAAACAATAAATTTCAAATCAGAGAAAATAGAAGTAAATAACCAAAAAATAGGAAAAAGAAAAGAAAAAATCTGTGCCCTGCCATAATTCCACTTGGACTTGTATAATTTTTACACATTACCGAAAAAGCCGAAAAGAAATAATTAAATAAAATAAAAACTAGTACTACTAATAAAAGACAAAACGGCTCTGGCAAAATCTCTGACCTTGGAAAGATAAAAGATAGTTCAGTCACATAATCAGCATGTGTACGTCGTTTCTTTAGTGCTTAATATTATAAATTAAGAATACTTAAAACCAAATCTTTATATAATATTGATTGTCAGATAAACATTAACCCAACAAAGTCTCTCTCCCTCTCCTATTCAACTTTTTCAGTTACTTTACTCCGTTCATCTTTTATTTTTCTTTTCGTCGATTCTCATCAATACTACAAAAATATATACTTCTATATATCGTGCAGAGGTTACATGCATTGTACAATTTTGTTGTCCCGAGAAACAAGCGGATCAGAGACAAAATCAGAGTCGGTTTCCTGCTTTTTGATTCCTCTTTATTAATCAGCAAAGATCGATTCCACTTCTCCTCTCTCTCTCTCTCTCTGTTCTTTAATTTAGAGAGAAAAAATAAGCATTCTTCCTTCTCTGTTTTCGAGCGGGAAATTCTGGAGATGGCTATACAAGCGCAGTTGAATTACAACGCTCCGAATGCGAATCAAATCGGTTTTGGTGGGTCCGAGTTTTCTTTGATCAACAACAATGGCGTTATCGGAATCGGTAACGATCAGTCTTATCTTGTCAATAATCTCCAGTTGCAGAAAGATTTCAACCAACATGCTCTGTTTCATCATCAGCATCATCAACAACAACAGTCTCCTTCTCAAAGCTTTTTAGCTGCTCAGATGGAGAAACAGAAGCAAGAGATCGATCAGTTCATCAAAATACAGGTTCGTTATTTCGTAATCCAAACCAATTTTTCATCGAAAGTTTCGGTTTTTAAGACGTGGGTACTGATAAAGATTCAACCTTTTTTGCTTTGTTGATAACAGAACGAGAGGTTGAGATATGTGTTGCAAGAACAGAGGAAGCGAGAAATGGAGATGATTTTACGGAAAATGGAGAGTAAAGCTTTGCTTTTGATGAGTCAGAAGGAAGAAGAAATGTCGAAAGCATTGAACAAGAACATGGAACTCGAAGATCTGTTGAGAAAAATGGAAATGGAGAATCAGACGTGGCAGAGAATGGCTCGTGAGAACGAAGCAATTGTGCAAACGCTTAACACAACGCTCGAACAGGTTCGCGAGAGAGCCGCCACGTGTTACGACGCTGGTGAGGCAGAGGTGGAGGACGAAGGGTCGTTTTGCGGCGGAGAAGGAGACGGGAATAGTTTGCCGGCGAAGAAGATGAAGATGAGTAGTTGTTGCTGCAATTGTGGGTCTAACGGAGTAACGAGAGTTCTGTTTCTGCCGTGTAGGCATCTCTGTTGCTGCATGGATTGCGAGGAAGGGCTTCTTCTTTGTCCGATCTGTAATACCCCCAAGAAAAGCAGAATCGAGGCCCTCATTTTCTAGGGAAAATCCTTTCTTTTCTCTCACCGGAAAAATGCTTGCCTTTGTGTTCCGGTGAACGGAGAGTTTTTACTCCGGGTAGATGACGTGGCAGGGTAATTTGGTAAAAATAGGGGAGGAAAGGAAAGTGAGAATAGGGAAAGGTTAGAAATAGTAAAAGGTTATCTCAAGAAGTAAATTCTGATTAGGGTTTTCATTTTCCCTTTTTGTTTTTTGGTTCTTTTTCCATTCAATGGAGAAAAAAAAGGAACCCAGCTGGATTTGATGAACATAATTCATATTTTCCTTCTATCTAATGAATTTTCGGATATAAAGTTTGAATGCCATTCTTTCTATTTCAATGATAATTAACTTCTTAGGATTTTTAAACACATTAGTATTAAATATCTTAATATACATTTTCCTAATGATTATATGTATAAGATTTTCCTATATTAAACACTTCCTAATAAGCAAAAAACTAGAAACTTTTGACCGAAAGAATAATAATTCTAAACTAATATGAAATCCAATTTAAACATATCTTTTAAAAAATTTCATTTATAAAAAAATCAATTAAATCAAATTTAAACATATGTCTTTTAATTTACATAGAAAGCAAAACAAAAAAAGTTATATTCTTTTGAACAAAAAAAAGAAAGCAATGAAAAAGTAAAAAAAAAGAAAGGAAGCATTATATATTAATGGGTTTGTTTTGATGTAGGAAGATGGTGAAAAGAGGTGGTAGTAGAGGCCGTAGACACGCGTATTGGAGGAAGCTGTAAGTATTATTGGGTTGCTCAACAATCAATATAGTACAGTGACATGAGAGCACAATAGTAAGTAATAATTCCACATTAAAAAAATAGAAATTGAAAGAGAATCAGAGTTTGGCCTGCCATAGGATTTGAGTTCTCGCACTTTCCTAAACAGAAACATGTTTCATTGAACACTTGGGCCTTTCTTCTTCCTTCATTAAGGATTCTCGATCTCTGTTTCGACAGATCTGTGCTACCTAGGTTTTCTAGATACTCCCTAATACCTATAAATAAACAATAAGTATAACCTTATTATGTAATTAGATCGTACTACTATCAATAAACAAGATTGTAGAAAATAGTGAAAAAGGCAACGCATAAAGATTAATTAAATCTTATTTAAGTTTCATTTGGGACAATTTAAGATTATTGTCTTGTTCATAGGATTTATTTCATCTATTAGTATTACAAACTTTTTTACGCAAACATTATTATCTCTATGTATAGAATGATTTAAACTTTTAACGTAAACACAAATAAACAGTCAGTCCTATGTGCTATGGATGAGGTGATTAGCATTGTAGGGTGTTTCGTGTCATATAGCTCTACTAGTAGAGATTTTGTGTGTCAGTGTGTGTTTATTTACGGCTTTGAGTCTTCAAGACCCAATTAGCCTTAAGACCTTAGTGATTTTAGACTCTTTGTTGAAAAGCTAGAAATTGCAAACCCAAACCGCCTAATGTTGCTATAGGTTTTGATTTCCGAAGTGGGTAATTAATTATGTGGATTACGTATAAACACATGGCCCGGCCCATTTTACCCCCCAAGTGCTCGGCCCAAATTGAAAGTGGGACTCACTGGATTGCCAACTAATTTTATTTAACACGACGTGAAGTTTGGAACTAATACGTCAGGTATTAAAAGTACATAAACATCATCATTACTCAATTTGCTAATGGACGAATAGAGACGGAATCAACAAAGTAACAAACGACTTCAATATTTTTTTTATATGTTACTATGATTCGACAAAGGATTTTTTTTTTGTTATGAACTGAAGATTATTGGATTTTTAATCACAAGATGTCAATATCAAAATTCAATACCATGTCTCGATTAGGGATATCAATATCATGATATTTTAACAACTTTAACTATGTAATTTAATTCGATTATCGTTTTTGTTTTAACCTTCGTTTGATTTGTAGATGGTAGAGGTATTTAGTTGTTGAACTCTTCTTTATACACATGTTGTTTGTTTTGCTTCTTAAAAGGATAATAATTTTTAAACTTATTACATGTGCACCACTGGTCGCATTCGTAGTTTTCCATATTTTATGCGAAAGAAATGAGGATATCTTGGGAAGATACAAATTATTGGGATTGTTTTGCAATAACTCCAAAATGTTATGTTTAAGAGTTTTTTGCTTACGTATTTCATATCAAGCCACGTAGATGCATTTGTAATCTCATAAAACATTTCGATTATTATTAACTTACTGCACCATATTAAAAAACAAATTTCGATATCGAGATTGTAAATTGGGCAATTAGGAATTAGGAATTGAGGTAGGTAAAGTTTATAAGCAGATGAGGAAATAATAGCAAGGAAGAGAAAGAAAGTGGATGCGTCGTGGATTCCATATTTATGTGCTTTACTTTTCCTTTTGGTAGGCGAAAATTTTGACATTTTCCAACAAACATCCTCATGTATTTCACATATTGGCCTGACCAACTATTATGCATATTTTATACATTTGATGGATTAGGCTATAACATGGTTTTTGGAGTTTACTTTTATACGTTCGATCATAGGATAAACATACGTCTTTTATTAAAAGCTCGATCTAACTATGGCATGTTTTAAAAGTTCACATCTTTTGTCTCATTGCTAATTAACGTAAGAATATTAGGCAAGTCGGCTTTTTATACGCAGTTGTCGAATCCAACTTTTACCTAAACCCTTGAAAAATCGAAATTAAGCATTTTTATTTAATAGTAAAACTCAACAATTTTTAAGGTGGTATAGTGCAATAATTTAAAGATTTATCTTAATTTTTTCACTGTGATTTCAATTTTGAAATATAGTAGATAAAAAAAAAAAACAGAAATATTAATTCGTTAACAGTATTATTATTATTCTTATTTATATAAAAATTCCTTTTTTTCAAAAATCGTATATCCTTTAAACAGAGCATCGCACGTACTCTCTTCTATCTCAGTTTCGAGACTCATTGCCTCGCCGAGAGAGAAGGAGACGCCATGGAAAGGCTTCTTCAACCATCTTCTTCTTCTTCCTCAATTTCTCCTTCCAAATTCCCTTCACGGACTTCTCCTTTCCTTCCCCGTCTCCGCTCATCGGGTCTGAGCTTTGTCTCGACTCACCGGCCCGAGTCACGCCGAGTCAGCTCAATTTCCTGCAACAGTTCCCAGATTCCGTCACTGTATACGCCTATAGGATCTAACACAACTAACAATTCCTTCAATGGGTCTCCCAAATCGGATGAATCGAAACCTAATCCCGGATTTCTCACACGGATCGCGACGTCGGCTTCTGAGCAGCGAAAGGTATTCAATTTCACGTTTTGTTCAGTGGTAATTAGAAATCTCTGGATGCTTACGTCGATGCTTACTAAATGTTTCAATTTCCACATTTTCGTATAGTTTTGGGGACGAGCTTGGCTTACATTAGATTTGGGGTTTATGGGTTTTAATGGGGTTTGATTTTATTCAGGAAACATATGAAAAGTTTGTATATAGTTTGCTCGAGAAGAAGATTCCAAGAATTACAAAAAGTTCCAATTTTGTAGGGTTACATATGTTACTATCCATCAGTCTCTAGAATCATGGAATCATGTTCTCTCTGTTTTAGGATTCGGGAGCTAATTCGATATTGTTGACATTGAACTTGCTTTTTCATGTTAGATATTGATAGTCCCTAATTTCAAGCTCCACACTTGTTGGAACAATAGAACTCAAATCAATCTAGTTTCTTTTTTGTTTGATTAGTCTGTGTGTTGGAATTGTGCTTGTTCGCTGTCCTCTTATGTAGTCTCATGGATGTTTACCAGATCAATATATATCTGTGTTTCTTTGCAGACGTTATCTACTGGAACCGTTATACTAATCTCTGCAGTAGCTGTGCTTTTGCTTAACCCGCTTCTTGCACCACCTGCTTTCGCTAGCTTTCAAACTGCAGCTAAATCCGGTTGGCTAACAAGTGCGTGGACCGGTTTCCTTGCTGGTTGCTTGCACACGCTCTCAGGACCTGATCACCTCGCTGCTTTAGCTCCGCTTTCGATCGGACGCAGCAAAATGGAAAGTGCTGCTGTTGGAGCTCTCTGGGGATGTGGGCATGATGCTGGTCAAGTCATCTTTGGTTTACTGTTTCTGCTACTTAAAGACCGGCTTCACATTGAAGTATTACAAACTTGGGGTACAAGAATTGTGGGATTGACTCTTGTTATTATCGGTGCTATGGGAATCAAGGAAGCTTCTGAGATTCCAGAACCTTGTGTCGCTTTAGAAACCGACATCAGCATGGTATCAACAGAGAAAGAAGCCTTACCACTGCCCAAAAAGAAGAAGATCGGGTTTGCTACATTTGCAACTGGAGTGGTTCACGGGTTGCAACCGGATGCTCTGATGATTGTTTTGCCTGCATTAGCTCTCCCATCACGGTTAGCAGGGTCTGCGTTTTTGATAATGTTTCTGGTTGGGACAGTTATAGCGATGGGAAGTTACACAGCGTTTATTGGGTCTTGCAGTGAGGCTTTGAAAGAGAAAGTTCCAAGGATCACAGAGAAACTAACTTGGGTTTCGTCACTTGTGGCTATTGGTCTTGGATTGGGAATTGTCATCAGCCCTTTCTTTGGTTTTAGCCTCTACTGAGAAAGTAAAAGCTTCTTCAGGTAAATGAGACAAGTTGAAATCTTTGTAGTTCTTATAGAAGAAAGAGAGGTTTTTTTGGGTCCATATCACTCGTATTATTGTCACCTGTACGAACAAAATCTCGTAATCTTGCTTCAGAAACTCCTCTCGGAGAAAACCATTTGGTGATTCTTTTTATTTTCCTTATTTTTAAGAGAAGTTTGGTTTTGGTTCTGAATTATCGATCAACTGCATGTAACCATACTTTGTAATATTATCAAATTTTAACTAAAAAGTCATTCTTGTTTATATCATTTGAACAGTACTTGTCACAAATACAAACCCCAAAATGTCAAAACCAAGTTTATTTTCTAATGTCAGGATGTCAAAGCAGAGTTCAAATCCAAATTGTCAGATTATTCACACCAAATCTAAAGACTCTCGACACCCCACACTTGATACAACGACGTTATACACAAATGTGGCCACTGTTACAACACATATTGACAACTATTGTAAATTCCCTAATACCCACACATAAGAATTTATGGATTTTCTTGTCTTTTTCGTTTCATACTTTGCTATTCCCTTTCGTCCAGAACATGCAGACTAAAAATCACGTCTTTGTCGACAGCTCTTACGGGATTACATTCGTTAATATATGAGAAATATATAAGAATATGTCACAATCTTTCAAGGAAGAAGGAGCTTTCATCAAGTAACACCACGGATTATAAATCTTCAATGTATAATGTATTATTCTGATAAACGAGAGACACAACAACACACAAGGTTCTTTTGGTCTTTAAACAGATACTATTATAACATAGCACAGAAGATCCACATGATGAAGATTGTATTATCGCAACTTTGATCTCTTCCCATTTTCTTTTCTCTGCTAATTAACAACCACAGAAAGGCCAATCAAGAATTCTTTCACTCGTTTTAGATGCTTGGTCTCACGTTCAGACGGCTTGCCAGCTTCTGTCCCAAAGACTTATCAGCCTGTTTCACACATTTTTAACCAATCAGTCAAAAATGTTTAAAACTTGACAACTTTTCAACTGCTGAGACTTGAAGAACGAGACAATGACAGTAACAGAGATCAAGATTTCAGACCTGAGACCAGTAAGAGATCCAGATACTGCGGATTTCATGCGTGATGCGTGGGTCGGATAGGGCATCAATCCATCTCTGGATGAATCGTTCTTGCCTGAAGTTGAAAACATACCGTAAAACGTTAAGAACACAGATGTTCCTTTTATGCATTAAGCATCATTACAAAAATAAAACAATTAGTACCTCTCTGGTGTAAAGGTACGGTATCTCTCTCCAGGCTCCTTGAAGTTGTTCTCTTTCTCAATAATGCACTGAAAAAAAAACAGATTTCGAAACTTTTAGATCATATGTTCTTAAGTGAACCAATCCATGGGAAACAGAAACAGAGAGGAAAACAGAGTTGATTACTGACCCTCTCACGTTTTCCAGAACAGACAGCAGGCGGAGTTGGATACTTCTCAGCATGACGAACCTGGTCATACCTCGACGGGAAGTAGTTAACCTGTAACAACAGCTTCTTGTAAGACTATGGTATTCTAGCTTCAAGTTCGATATAAAGATATTGATAGTGTACTATTAAGTACCTCCTCGTCCCTGTGCATGAAATTCATGAATCCCTCATGGTGGTTGTTGTGGTGAGCACATTTTGGAGCATTGACTGGCAGCTGAAGGTAGTTTGGTCCAAGACGGTGTCTCTGAGTATCGGCATAGGAGAAGACACGGGTTTGAAGCAGCTTATCATCTGAGTAATGTATCCCTGGGACAATAATTGCAGGACAGAAAGCAAGTTGCTCATTCTCTGCAAAGAAGTTGTCAATGTTCTTGTTCAACACCATACGTCCAACAGGTTGAAGAGGCAAGATATCCTCAGGCCAGGTCTTGGTCACATCGAGCGGGTCAAAGTCGAACTTGTCTTCATCAGCAGGATCAATGATTTGGATAAAGAGCTTCCATTCAGGGTAGTTTCCAGCAGCTATAGAGTCATACAAGTCTTGAGTCGCATGACTGTGGTTGGTTCCTCCAACACGAATTGCATCTTCTTCCAAAAGAGACTTGACTCCACAAGTTGGTTTCCAATGGAACTTCACGTAGTGAGCTTTGCCAGCTTTGTTGATCAACATGTATGTATTGACACCTGAACCATCCATGTGCCTGTAATCTTGTGGGATACCGATATCATCGAAGAGGAAAGTGAACATGTTCAAACTTTCAGGGTGGTGGGAGAAGAAGTCAAGGATTCTCCAGTTCTCTTGGATGTGAGATTTTGGGTTCGGCTTAAGAGCGTGGACCATGTCAGGGAACTTCATCCCATCGCGGATGAAGAAAACAGGAAAGTTGTTTCCAACAAGATCAAAGTTCCCCTGCATACAAAGAATGATCATTTGCTTAGTATATAAGTAATTGCTAGCATTCTTAAATGTTACAAACTACTAACTGACCTCTCTGGTGTAGAACTTGACTGCAAAACCACGAGGGTCTCTCAAGGTCTCGGGACTTCCACGCTCATGGATAACGGTGGAGAACCGGACAATGACAGGAGTCTGAACACCGGGAGCTCGGAGAAAGTCAGCACAAGTGAGGTTAGAGATATCATGAGTGACCTCAAAGAAACCTTTAGCACTGGCTCCTCTGGCATGAACCACACGCTCTGGAATCCGTTCCCTGTCGAAATTGGCAAGCTTCTCAACGAGATGGTAATCCTCAAGAAGGATAGGACCTGCCCAAAAAAACAATCAGAAATGCAACAATAACATTGAGGAGAACAGACTTATTCATGGGAGAAGAAGAGGTACCTCTGGGTCCAACGGTCATGGAGGAGTTGTTGTTCCATACAGGAGCACCAGAGTTGGTGGTGAAGAAGGGAGAGTTGTAAGAACTAGCTGGACGATACTGCATCATCATCATCAATTGCAAAGGAAATTAAAATTAACATCAGAGAAAAACCACAATGATTCGAAAGAATCACAAGTCAAAAGGCACATGATCTTAGAGCAATGGAAAGACTTAATTGTATATTTGCAGATTCGAGTAGAAAAAAAGGTCAAAACTTTGGGTGCAATTCCATAAGCTAATAACAACGTTTCAATCCAGTTTATACGGAGAAATTACAAAAGACGAAAAGGTTAGAGAGAAAAGAAAGAAGGGTTTACCTTGTAAGGATCCATGGTTTGATGAGAAGAGAGCTTGGAGAGATTCAGAGATTTTTATCAAAACGAGGAGATGGTACTGATGATGATGAGGCACTATTTTATATTCACTTGCCTTATTTATAAATGGCGTGTGTATTACTGCCTTTTTAGCTTTTTATTTTTTTCTTTATTTTGAGGGGGGAATTTTTAAAGGTTATCGTTTTTTCTTTATTTTAGTTTTTTCATGTGATAAATACTGGAAAGAAAAAAACAAATGTTATATATTGTGGCGAGAAATTCAGGAACGTCAAGTATTATTTATGATCACAGTACCACGAATTGTTTCATATATATTTTTCTTAATCCAACCACCGGTTACCTACTATTTATTCAAATTCAGAAAAAGTAGTTTTAATTTGTTTTATTCGCTCATTTTTATTTTGTTAATTGGATTATAAACTAATCTAAATGAATTAGTGCGACTATCTTTTAATCTCAGACACTCATAGCAAATAACTGTACTTTTGATTTACATCACATTAACAAGTTTAACAAAATCTATTATTATTAGAGAATGTAGAATAATGATTAAAACAAAGTCAACCCTTACAGAATTGAATCTATTCTATGATGTAATAGAAGATGAAATCCATGGCATTGGTTTTTATTTGGTCCTGCCAAATTATATCGTTTTACGTTTTTCTAAAAATTCGTTGAACAAAGCCAACTTACATGTAGTTTTTGATAAACGATTAATTTTGAACCTTATAAACTAACTGGCTGTGGTTTGATAGATCAACATCGTCAATGCGATCCGAATTTAGGTTCCCGAGAACTTAAGATAAGCTGAACCCACGATTGCGATATTGTCATATATATATTCTGTACTTAAAAAAAAAGTTTTTTTTATATGGTAACAAAAGCAAGGAAGAAGGACGACAAAAGAAATAAATATTAGGCAATTCAATGAAAATAAAATAAATGAGGACGTCATTGGGCTGTGGTTCCTTATCCGGTTTTTTTGGCCTTTTAGCAAAACCTTTTTAAGTGGTTTAGTATGGTCTTGGGTGACGTGGCTGCTTTGTTGGATTCCACGTGTGATGAGATAGTGTGAACGCCCCAAGCGGGAAGAATATGCCTTTTGAATTGATTATTTCTTAAGTTTTTGTTTTGCCCCTTGGGAGATGTGACGAGATGAGATTTATCAAGTTCCCAATGGCCCACCTTGGAACCCTCTGGCTCGCTCAGAAGTTCATCTGATCAAGCTGTTGATTTTGGACAATAGAAGAAATTTTTAACACACATATTTCTTCATCCACCACCTATGGCTATGAGTGCTTGTATTTCTTTTAAGAGATGGCATGTGAATTATGGAATATATGGTCGGTTAAGAAAAACATATACATGGTACTGAATTGCCGAATTCTATTGGTTATAAAGAAACCAACAAGTAGTGAACGTACAAGTACAACCACACAGGTTACATGCAACAAAACAAAACTAATGTATCGTACGTTATTAAGACCTTAAAGCCAACGGATTGAAACATGTCGACCATACATAATTAAACATGTGATCTTGTTCCATACGTTCTGAAAAAAAATAAGCAGGCTCAAAAATGTGCTGAAGAAACAATGAGATGATTGAAACCCATTACGAATAGACTTAGCCCAAAAATGCTATCAAAAGAATTGTCGCTAATACATCAAAATGGGCTGAATTATCTGGTCTAGCCCAACTCTTAAAGATATACAACGATTAAGTAGCTAGCTACTACTTCCATTTCCAATGTCAAGGATCAAGAACATATTTTTCTCAGCACGTGTCGTCTTTTTGAAAATTTCAACTAATCTTGATGTAAGTTCCTTCTTGGTTAAAAATAAGAAGGATACACAAAACAAACTCACCTTATGGTTAATTTTTGTTTTTTTAATAATAATTAGACCAAAATCCATAAACGAATATAGCTGGTGTTTGCAACCAGCTAAAATATGAATATTAGGGAACACCAAACTTAAGGATGATCGATTACTTGTTTTATACATACTTTTAAAAAGTGCTAATCTAAGACAGCATTAATATTGAATCTTTTCAAAGTTATTGTATGTACTATTTTCTGAACTGAAAAGTTCAAAAATGAAATATGAAGGTACAATATAGCCTAAAAACAATGAATAGAAAGGAGTATGTTCTATGTTTTCTTTAGTGTAAATAATATTAAGATATTTTAAGAATAATTAAGCTAATCCCTTTATTATTAAAAGAGAAGTACAAATTGAAATTTTGTATAATTTGGTCTCAATTTTGATTTTAATTTTGGATTTTATTCTTTGCTATTCAAAATTATTAAGGGTAGTTTGGTCTTAACAATTTTCTAAGCTTTATATGATCCAATTCAATCTAAACCGTTTAATAAAATTAATTCTCTTTAATCTAAGCTATTCAACAAAAATAAGGAATCTATATCGTTTTTGAAATCAAAATATAATCACATTTCATCTCTAAAAACAGTATATTCAATCACGAAATCAATAATCAATAATATCCAAATCATTTATTACGATTCTTCACTAATCACTAGAAATTTATATTTATAAGTTTAAAATATCAAATTTCTTCAAATATTTAGTATAAGAACCAAATAAATTGATTGTCTGCGGTAAACCGCGGGTTAAAACCTAGTTAAGTACATAAACATGCTTAGTTTACCATATGTGTACTAAATGACAAGATAACTAATTAAAAAACAATCCACAAAAATAAACGCATTCACTACTAATTAAACAAATATACTGCTAATCAAAATCAAAAGCACATTCTCAAGGCATAATTGAACCATAAAATTGATGTAAAAAAAAAAAAAAAACCGTAAAGCATACGGTAATCAAATGTAGTGACCGTTGGAGGGGGAATCGGAAAAAGGAATTGCGAGAAACGAGGACCATTATTTAAAAGGATGGAAAAAGACAGATGTTTATGGATCGTTCTAGCCGTTACCAGATACGATACACGTGGGATGATCTGTATGGATTAACGAAGAGATCTGACCTGTCTTTTGCCAAACTGATGTGGAAATTGTGACCTGGATGTTTTAGAGATAAAGATTGGCTGCCCCTTGTGGTAGGTCAGTCCCTTTCTCTGAACTATATAATATACTCAATTTAATTTAACTAGACTAGTTGAAATTGTTGAAGTTCGCTAACCATAATGTACAAAAATCCTTCATGTTCCGGGAAAATAAATCATAATTAACGATAGGTATAGTAGCAGCAAAGATAAGATGGTGATCCATTCTCACATGCAATGATTCGGATGAAGTTTAGCCAAATATTATTATTATCCAACCTCTTCTGCACCACGAAGAGACTTTATTTACGTAATATATTTGATGGTCCAGTACTACTATCCAGACATTATTGTTTTCGTTTCCAAATCATAAAACTTGAAATCTTATTGATTACTACTAGGGTCGATATCTCACTATTTGGAAACCGCAGGCTCCCTATTTATTAGTTTCAAACTCAATTGAAATGAAAATGTGTATTGGTGGTTTTAATGTTTGCACTGCGTAATGTTGCCTGAACTGTATATTTAATAAATTTACCACAACTTAGCAGATATAATTTTGTTATACGAAATCGTATAGTCTTCTTCATGGACAAAGAGGAAGGCAATCATCATTTTCTATGATTGCTCATCGACCTGGCATTTCCATTACCAAAGGCAGCATAATATCAAATCAAATATTTCTTTGTCGTACTTTACTTGAATTAATGATATTATCGTGGGTCGACTTAGGAAGTAAAGTTACTTCCATTTCATATATCTAAATCACATTTGCGTAAAATTTAAGTATTACACAAAGTGATAAAGTAAATTAAGTAATAATTGGCTAGGGATATTAACAAAATAAATAATTTTGATTAGGGCTACGAGGATAAGGACAAACGTCGTATTAACGTATAAAAAATGTGAAAGGAAAAGAGTAAACTAAGCTTTAGATATTAACACTCATTACGGGATTCCTAAATTGCCAGCACTTCGGATTATCCGTCAGTCCACTATTTATGCTAGTTTTTCTTTTCCTTGTGAGCTTGCACTATGGATTTTTCTTTATGCAATTCTCAATCTAAATGACCATTAAACTTTAGAAAAAAATGACCATTAAGTTTTAATGTACATTTGTATCAACTTTCTAATATGCCACGTCCGTATTGCTATATACAAACATAACCATTCAAATTAATATGGCTCTCTCAAAGGAAAAAAATAAAAGGAATAGCAAATGAGTAGATAAATTTTTTGATCAAAAAGAATAAGATGCACTAGTATTAGTATATACTCCCATACATCATTTAACCAAATTTTAAAATTGATTATAATCCATAAATAGTCTTCAAATTTCAACGACAAACACATTAATGTGAGTATAAATTAGCATAGACTACTATATAGTTTATATGCGGGGTGAATGTTTGTCTATACAAGTTTCGTCAAAAAAACGGCACCAACCATAATTAATAGACTCTTATCTTTTGCTGGTATATGAACTCTTTTTAAAAATTGCCGCGAATATACCTTCTTCGTAGATTATTAATCTTTTTCATGTACAGTTGCCTTTAGCAGATTATCATATGTTACAAACATTTGACCTAATTTGAAAAAATGTTACCAAAAAAGATTTGGAAAAAAAGACAAAGATATTGAGATAACCGTTGAAGAGAGTTTGGGATGACAGGCTGACGAGAAAACCATACACCTCATTTCTATCATTAACCCTCACATGGCTTATCTGTACATCTGGACCCCACCACCTTCTACTTTTATCTCCCATTTTTTTTTTCAAATTATTACTACCCAAAAAAATATTCAACAAACCTACAAAAACACATGTCTTATTTTTATTTATTTAAACATTTGTGTATTTATCCCATTGTTCCATATTTATTAGTAGGAAAAATATTCACATTTTACAGAACTGCAAAAGATTTGGCCATGCAAATTATACCCCACTTTGATTGCTATTTTATACACTATATCATACAGTACAAGAACAAAAATTTGATTGGGCCAGTAATAATGCATATAACTATTGATGTTAGCAAGAGAAAAAAATGCATTAAAACACAAATTTGACTATTATTTTGCAGGAACATTCGTGATAATTTTGACTATTATTTTGTCAGTAATAATGCATATTAATCGTATGTGATTTTAACTAAAACTGGAAAGTTCCAAGGAACATTTAGTAGTTTATATTTTTAGTACTAAGTTAGTTTAGAGGGTTATTAACTATTTAATCGTACTAATAATGATTATAAGCAGAATTATGTAGACTATACAAATAGTACGTAATACCGAAAGTACCCTTGGTTTATCCCTGGCATTACAAGGGTTTCCTTTTTCCCCTTTAAAATGGCAGAAGAGATACACTGTCGTCGTCACACAGCACCACAAACTCCATAGCTAGCTAGAGAGTAAAAAGAACAAAGATGTCGAAAGAAGTGAGCGAAGAAGGCAAAACCCACCATGGAAAAGACTACGTGGATCCTCCACCAGCTCCTCTTCTCGACATGGGTGAGCTCAAATCCTGGTCTTTCTACAGAGCTCTCATCGCTGAGTTCATCGCTACACTCCTCTTCCTCTACGTCACCGTCGCTACTGTCATCGGCCACAAGAAGCAAACCGGTCCTTGTGACGGCGTTGGTTTACTTGGTATCGCTTGGGCTTTCGGTGGTATGATCTTCGTCCTCGTCTACTGCACCGCCGGTATCTCTGGTAAGTTTGAATCCCACCAAAAACCCTAACTTTTACTTGTTTGGTTCGTTGGTTTTATTGTTAATCTCGTTCTTGTTCTCGTCTTCTCGTAGGTGGTCACATTAACCCAGCTGTGACTTTCGGTCTGTTCTTGGCCCGTAAGGTCTCTTTGGTGCGAGCTCTTGGTTACATGATAGCTCAGTGTCTTGGAGCCATTTGTGGTGTGGGTTTCGTGAAAGCTTTCATGAAAACTCCTTACAACACTCTTGGTGGAGGAGCTAACACCGTAGCTGACGGTTACAGCAAAGGAACTGCTCTCGGAGCTGAGATTATTGGAACTTTCGTCCTTGTTTACACCGTTTTCTCTGCAACTGACCCTAAGAGAAGCGCTCGTGACTCTCACATCCCCGTAAGTCTCAAAAAGCTTGAATCTTTAATTGAGTTTTTTGACAAAGTTACTATGAATCTGATTGGGTCTTTGTAGATTATGATAAAGGTTGAATCTTTTTAGGATTTAATGATAAAGTTAGTATGAATATAAAATGGGTCTTTGTAGATTCTGATGAAGTTTGAATCTTTTTATGGTGTAATGACAAAGTATGTATGAATCTCTAAGGATCTTTACTTTGTAGATTCTGATAAAGTGTGGTGGGTTTTCTTGTGATTAGGTTTTGGCTCCACTTCCAATTGGATTTGCTGTGTTCATGGTGCATTTGGCTACTATCCCCATTACTGGAACTGGTATCAACCCAGCTAGAAGCTTTGGTGCTGCTGTTATCTACAACAACGAGAAGGCGTGGGATGACCAAGTAAGTGTTTAGTTATTATCTGGATTAGGTATTCACTAATCATTCATGACTTCATGTCCTAATGTTGGTTCTGTGTTGGTTTTGGTTTTGCAGTGGATCTTTTGGGTTGGTCCGTTCTTGGGAGCACTAGCTGCAGCAGCTTACCACCAATACATATTGAGAGCTTCAGCAATTAAGGCCTTGGGCTCGTTCCGAAGCAACGCAACCAATTAATGAAGGCTTTTTTTAAGATAATGTCAAGAAACAACTTTAAGATTTATATGCTTTAATTATTATTTGTTGTTCTTTTGTGTGTAATGAGAGAGATGGTGGATTGATGTTAATTATGAAATGGCTCAGTGACTTCTATTTCCTTCTTTAGTTTTTGATTGTCTTTGTTAATCGTTTGCCTTTGGTTTCTCTTAGTAGTTACAAATTCATGTTTTCTCTTCATGTCAGTTCGTAAATATCGAACAATCCAAGTTGGAATTTATTATTCACAACATCACAAGATCCTTCAATGTACATTATTACAGCTAGCGTCCAATTAAGATACAAATTTCGGCTGAACATGGTGTGTGGGTCTTTTGGTTATTATCCTCGTGTCGACTCTAAACCATCGGGTCATATGTAAACCATTCATTAATTGACACGTGTTGAGAAGGAAATATTGGATTCCATTTGCTATGTGGTTACATTTTCGTTAGTTGACAAGAAAACAACTATTTTCGCTCCATTTGCTTTAGTCTTTTTTTTCGATGTTACTTGTTAGAATTAGTATTGTTTTTAAAAGAAAAAGAACTCGTGCGAGTACCTTTTGTTGTTTTTGTGAAAGGATAAAAAGGAGTGGAGCCAATAGAGTTGTAACAACCAGACAAGAAACGAGACATTAAACCCATTTTTTCCACCGCACTCTAACTTTTCTTAGGCCGCGTGTCGCGTAGCTCATGTGTTTATCACATGGGTAACTTTTCTGCGTCTAGTTACCGTATTGTTATTGTTATTGTTATATAGTAGACTCCTTTTGGCTAAGAGTCTTTAGACCCACCCAAACGCATATGTGTTTGGATGTATTAGGAAATTATTTGTATAAAAGACTTTACCAACTTAATTGAATAATGCATTTGATTAAAGAGAGAAAAAAAAAAGAAAATGCTCATGGAAGCAATAAGCACTAAATTTGTCTATGGGATGTAAATTGCGACAGTGAGAGTTGGCTTTAAAATAGTATGAATACAAATACGAATTTGTCTACATGGAATAGTAGTAATAATTCACGTCTCGTCTTTTCAGAAAAGTGAATGCAGAGGAGACAGAGAGAGAGAGAAGGACCACAACGATGGCCTTCACGCTTTTACTGGTTAATACGCCTAGTGTCTCAGTTTTAATTTTAAATACTTAGCCGTTATGATCGATTCTTCGTTATCTCTTCTTAGCTTCAATATGGTCCACTCATTTTGAACTTTGTAAACCCTAGCAGCTTATGAAGTATGAACCATCATATAGTTGGGCCTTAAATTTTGTTTTATAATAGCTATTGCTTTATTGGTTCTGGATAATAGCAATTTTGCAAGTTGCAAAATACCTTATGTGACCGGCCGGTTCACCCCTCTGCTTATCCCTAAACCGATTTACTTTAACCGATCTGATGCTGTATAGCTAAAAACATAAACTTGAAACAGACAGCAGCTGAGTGTGAAACTTAGTTGTCTGTCCATTTTTTTGAAAGAAATGATGTCATAATATGTTGACAAAAAACATCTTCAACTTTGGATATAAATCACTAATTCAGACTTTTTAAAAGTTGCGAACTTTTTTAATCATTCCATGTTACGGATTATTTTTTATGTGTCTGGAAAAATTGGCTGTCAAGGTGATTTCACGTGATAACTAATTTGTTTTTTTGAGGTCATTTGCCATCTTGTGAAAGCCTTTGGAGCCTACTTAAAGATTTTATTTTATTTTTTCTAGTAAAGACGATTGAAGTAACTGCTGTCTATTAGTTAAGATCTGAATCTCCAATGAGGTTATTTATAATTACTTACTCACATTGTGCAACAAAACCAAGCACAATTTGTGGTCCACAAACCTTTATCTGGAGGTTTCTGGTTCAACTTCTCCGGTTTACACTTAAATCTTCGTTTCGTGAGCAAACCCAACGGGGAGCTTCCCGTTGGGCCATGTTTCAGTGGGCTCGGTGTAAAGCCGACATGAGTAACTGAAGCCCAGTAGCATTGTCGCAAATAACAGATTGATTTGTCCGTTGCAAACGGTTTAAAAGCAGAGTACGATACTTTGTTACTTTTAAAAATATCAAATCTAACAATTATGTAACAAAATCAACTAGTGAATAACATAAAAACATAAGATATATTTGGCTTTAAAATCCCCTAAAAATCATCGTTATGGAATAACATCTACTTTTCGACAAAAACAAAGTAACAAAAAAATCGAAGAGTAGAGCTCAAATTGAGTGTAATAAAGAATGAACTCAACAAAATTATTCATTCCTTTATTTTGCAAAAGTGTTGTTTTGACATTTTCTATACACATATTTAAAAGAACTATACTATACAATATTCAACAAGTTCTGCTATAACTAACACAATAAATATAGTTGTGAATTTAATTTTTAATAAACAATCTTTCGTTTTCCAAACTCGAAGGCAACTTGTAATCTTTCCCATTATAGAAAACGAAAGAAACCAAAAAAAAAAAAACATAACCAAAGAAAAATGCATCACACAAATCAAAACGTATTTATTAGCAACAACCAAATATCTTAATATTTTTTATAAGTTACCAATAAATACCAGCTTTCCCATAATACTTAAAAACCCTAACCTTAAAAACTCATTTATTAGAGCATTTTTGATTTTGTGCTATTACCTACTACCCTTGGCTTACTACTAACAACATCACACACAACTCAAACTCACAGAAGCTCATCTATAAACGATTTCCCTTTAAATTTCTCCATTTTGAATCCCATTTTCTCCATCCTCAACCGTTCTGCTTCGATCTCAACCATCTGAGCCCGCGTCTCCTCAATCCGCCGCTTCACTTCCACCACTTCCTTCTCCATCCTAACCAAATCCGTTTCTTGAGCCTCAAGCTCTTCTCTCTTAGCCTTCACTAAACCATCATGCCTCTCTTTCTCATTTTCTACATCTTCTTGAGACTGCGCAAACTCTTCAAGAACAGAACGTAGCCAAGCTACTTCAATGTTCACAGACTCCAAGTCTTTGAGAACCGCAAGCATCTCTTTGACCTTGACTTTGCTCAACTGCCCTACCGGGGTTGACCTAAGTTCCTGCATCAGTGAGCATAAACACTCGAGGTAACGTGATCGCATTGAATCCGATTCCAGCTTACAGTTTTGAGCAATGTCTCCGTGCTTTTCGATGACAGCACTTAGTATAGTGGATGAACCCGATCTGACTCGGTATTTCCCGACAGAGACAAAAGTGTCAGACATTACTGATTCGAGATCGAGCTCTACACCAATCTCATTGTTGTTTTCGTCATCATCATCAGAAAAATCATCATTGCTCTCTTTTCCAGGCGATCTTGGAAGGCTTAGGAAACTAAAGAGTCTAGTTTCGCCGCCTTCTCCAATCTTCCCATTGTGTTCTTGTATTCCCGGTTTAGGTGATACCACTTTGCTTTGATCAACCTTCATAAGATACAAGAATCTTGATGTTTACAAATATGGTAAAGATATGGTGGTCGAAATCATGGAAGAGAGTAAAGGATGAGATACCAAATTGTTTGATGAAAGGGGAATGGTTTGAGAAGGTTTCTTCTCTGGTTTATGGTTGAAGAAATCATCCGGATCACCGGATGATGAAGAAGTGAAAGAATTTTTCGTTTCAGAAACAATCTTCTTCTTCACGGAAGCAGGTGGAGCTACAGAATGATGAACCTTTGGGGAATTACCATTTGCAAAACCGCCTCTGCCGTTTTGATAAGGCCTTGCGGATAGCGGTGTAGGCGGTTGTGAATTCGACTCCTTCTTTTTCCTACCGAAACTCCCTGAGAAGCTAAGAAGCCTTGAACCTGTAACATAACAGAACAAGAATCAGAATCCATAAAGGAAAAGTTTTTAAAATGGCAAAATCAAAAGCAGAAAAAAGTACTTTGCTTCTTAGTGTTCTTCTTGACATGGCCTTGAGCAATTTTCTCTAAACAAGCTGAAGCACATTCATGGAAAGGATTATCCGCATATACGCAATCTGGATGAGCTTTTCTATTGAAATCCATAGCTTTTTGATGAATGGAACAACTGCAACAAAATCAAGATAACTAATCAGCTCAAAGAAGACAAACTCAAAGAACAACACAAGAACTTCAAATTTGTGGTGTCAAAGGACTGAACATATCACATTAAGGGTAAGTAAGTGGTCAAACCTTTACACCTTAATTTCAACAAATAGTTCAAAAAGATTAGACACTAAAAACTTATAATATACAACAACCTCCCAACGAAATTGGATTCCATTCATATTTCACCAACCCTTTATATGATGAAAGAAAAAAAGTAAAGAGGGAGATTGTGAGAAGCAGAGAGAGATTCACCAAAACATATCCATAAAGAAATTTCTTACGAGTAATAGTGAAATTGATCCCCACAAAACCAATCAAATCATAAAATGTATAGGTATAGAGAGATACAAAAAGACGACTTTTGGTTTGTTTCTTCTCCTTAATACTTTCATGGACCGACCATGCAATTTCCAAGTACAATTTTCCAGTGAGATACTAAATTTCAACGGTGGAAGCACTCAGTTATTGACTTAGACCAGAGTTAAAAGGTAGATTATTTTGACCGGCTTGTTTTCTTGAACAGACAAAAACTTCCAAGGCCCACCCTTGTGGATAATATTTTTTTAATAGGTTGAAATTTCGTTTTCCATGATTGTCGTTTGTCACAAAATTTCCTTAGAACAGAGCAAAGAAACAGAGCATATGACAATAAAACAGTATCAATCAGTTTCATCATCGATCATTGAATTAATTCTTAAAACAAAAGCAAACCCACGATTCTGATCGAGATCAAGAATCTATTTGTGGATCAAAGAACCA
The DNA here is from genome assembly GCF_000001735.4 of Arabidopsis thaliana. NCBI lineage: Eukaryota > Viridiplantae > Streptophyta > Magnoliopsida > Brassicales > Brassicaceae > Arabidopsis > Arabidopsis thaliana. Next base: position 16,714,810 of record NC_003075.7, read on the forward strand.
AACTTTTAATTCACACAAAAATGCAATCAATCAACAAACAGAGAAATAAAGAGAAAGAGAGAGAGAGATATACCAGGAGAATCGGAAGAGGGAGAGAAATGTGATGAGCGGAGAAAAATGAATAAAATGTTGATTTTTATTTTTGTTTATAAGGTATAACAGTTGTGTATATTATAAGGTTCATGTGACATTGTCTTTGGTATAATAATAATATGATGATGATGATGAATTGACCAAAGCCAATATTACCAATTGAAGATAGAGAGAAGCATTTAATTGAAAAGAGGTTGGAAACGGCAATCAATCACACACCTCACTTATCTTCCAGAAGTGGACAACAACGTGGGACGGTTATACAAATACGAGTGAGATTTTTAGAGTCGACGAGAATCGAAAGTAGAAATCTGTAACCACTTAAAGGAAAAGAAATTTAAGAGACAAAAATAAAGAAAGAAAGTTGTCAGTTAAAACGCGTTATTGCGTGTCATTGTTTGCATCACACGTGAGGTTCTTAAGAATCTCAAGTTCTTAACCATATTGCTATATCTCTTGTCTAATTTTATGCATAGAAGTTATCTTTTTTTTTGCTGTCCATTATTACTTAACCAATAAAACTTAGACATCTTTCAATTAATAAATATAGATAATATAAAGTTATGTTTACATTGGATCTCTTAGTATTTTTTCTAATTGTTGTTGCAGATAAGTATAAATCAAATCAAATATATAAATATCATTACTTGCGAATAAGTGTTGATACCAAATTTTCTGATAATATTATGGAGATTGCTTAGGTAAAACATATTTTTATGATTCAATCCGAAGGAAGGAAATTTTCTACCCGATTTGTCAAAGTGCATGCATGTTGATCCGATAGGAAACAACATTTATTATAGAATCTGATAAAAGCATCTTTTTGTTATTAATTGTGTCATCTTTCGTAAGTCGTAATTTTAGTATTAGTACAATATAGTTTCGAAATGCGAGTAGCTTATCCAGAAGCGATAAATGACCATTTCCCCAAAAATACTTTCATCCTTTTTTGTTGGGGGTCAGACTTCATATCATGAAGAAGAAGAAGAAGAAATACATAGAGTCAACTCTAGAGCGTTGGCTTTTAAAAAGACATGAAAAGATTTTGTTAATACTATAATGCACATTCTTTAAATAAATCATTTAGCAAACTACTCTAATACGACCATTCTTTTTCATTCATGCAACATGTCTTTTTCTTTCCCTGTTGTTCTCTAATTTTATTTTACTCTTCATTCATTTGTCTTCGTTGGTGTTTCTTTTTTCTCTTTTTTTTTTCCAGAAAATTAGATATTTATGACCAAATCCATATTTTTCTAATAAAAAATAGAAATATTGTCAGTATACCTGCACAATCGTGTGAACGAGTCACCTGAAACATGATAAATTCTTCTTTCCCCTAAAGCTTACTCGTGTCTCCATCAAGAAATCTTCCAAGAAAGAGACTAGTTTAGTGCATTGTTAGAGAAGTCTCAAATCCTATGACTATGAATCATCAAGCAAGTTACATTGTGTAAGTGTATCTTTCTGTCTTTCATTTTTTTTTTGTGTATACATGTACATTTGAAGGTATACCAAAATCAAGGGAGGGATCTTAAAAAAAGTTTGAAAGCAGCATAGAAAAGTTCTTTATACGATAAATCCATAGATTTTCTTATACGAATTTGGTGAGTTCGGTTTAAAAAACTGAACACCGAAATTCCAGTAACACAACATAATGTATATATAACGATGTGTTGTTAATTGTTATCGTTTTTAATATTACTTTAGTTTTCAAACCGGTTTTAACAGGGTTCAATACTGAAATCTGTTTTAAAAACGGGCGATTTGGTATTTTATTTTAATTCAGGGGACTTGTTCATTAATTTTAACTAAGGAGAAAATATTTCCTTTTTACTATTGTCTTATATAAGACCTAATTTGAGACCTAAAACCTGAGCTTAGTAAACACGGTATCGTTGCTATGGACACCGCCAAAGTAGAACCACCTCAGGAAACGAAGAAGACGATTCTCACAGCTCAAACTCCATTATCTATGTCGATTTCATCACTTCCAGATGAAATCGTTTTAAGTTTCTTAGCCCTGATCTCTAAATCGTACTACCGTTCCCTCTCTTTAGTCTCCAAAAGCTTTTACTCTCTTCTCTCTTCTACAGAGATCTACGCGGCCCGATCCCACATCGGAGCGACAGAGCCTTGCCCGTACGTGTGCCTGTGGTTACCCAAAAAACATCGCTGGTTCACCCTAGCCGAGATTGAGGGTAAACTAAGTTTAGAACCGGTAAGGCTCTCTTCCTCTTATCCTCGTACTCGAGTAAACTCAACCACTGTAGCTGCTGGTACCGAAATCTACAAAATCGGCGGAACTGTCAAGGGCAAGCGATCCAGAGCTGTTTTTGTACTTGATTGTTGGACTCACAGGTGGCGTCGTGCTCCTAACATGAGAGTGTCAAGGGTAGGCGCCAAGTCTTGTTTTTTAGACGGAAATATATATGTAATAGGAGGATGCAGAAAGAGTGAGGAAGAATCCATGAATTGTGGTGAAGTTTTCGACCTAAAGACTCAGACTTGGAATCCGCTGCCTAGCCCTAGTGTTAATTATGCCGTCCATTCGAATCACAAAGTTGCAGTTTCTGGAGAAAGGCTATACGTAATCACCAAGCGTAACAACTATGCATATGATCCGAATGAAGGAAGATGGCTACCAGACGTGGGGTCTGTGGATTTACAACCCATAACTGGACCTTGGTCCGGCGGTATAGAAAAAGTTATGAAACCTATAACTGGACGACCTTGGTGCGTTATAGGAAATATAATGTTTGCTGATCATGTGTGCAGGAAGTACACGTGGTATAGCTCAAGTCATCGAGCGTGGCAAAGAGTTATGGGTTTGGATGTTCTATACGATAAGCGTGGTTGTGGCTACCGTACGATTCAGTTAGTTAACTATGGTGGGAAACTGTTAATTATATGGAGCGAGTGGATCATGATTCTAGACGGGTATTCCCTTATTCGCAGCCAAGAGAAGGAAATTTGGTGTGCTGTGATTAGGTTGGAGGAGCGTATGTCTTATTTCGGACCCCAGATTTGGGGGGAGGTTGAGAGCTGCAATGTTGTTGTGCCTAGCGTCCCCAAGTCTTATCAGCTCTCAAGTTGCCAATGTGTTTCGGTCTGAAACTCATCTTTGCTTTCAACACATTATTTGTGGTTTTGTTTCTAAGATTGCTCACTGCAGTTTTTGTTTTGTTTTGATTTCTTGCTATTTCCTTTAAATCAGAGACAAGCTGGCAAGCTGTTTCATAAGATTTTTAATATCGTTTTCTAGGTGTTTGATCTTGCTAATTAAGTAATTTTTTAAAGATCTTTTAGAACTTTTTTTAGTTAGTTGTTTAGAGATGGACCTCATTAGATTGTGCTTTTGGGGTTAGTTGACTATCTCTGTATTGATCTGAATGCCAACACCAAATCCAGCTCCATCCTCTTTTCTCTTCCCATTTAAACCACTCTTTCAAAACCACTTCTCTTCGCATTAGCAAGTTTTATCTATCTCTATCTATCTCTCTATCTATCTATCTCCTTCTTAAGATTTTTTGCGATTCTCTCTTCTTCATTGTAAGCTCTAGCCAAAAAGCTCTCGGAATTTTTCGTCTTTGAAAAAATCCAGAGATATTCTTTGATTCTCTCTTGTAGCTCTAAAAGCTTATCAATCCTCGGCTCCTCGCTATAACTGTTAGCTTAACCGAATGGTCCGGATTTAAAATTTCTAATTTAGTAACAGAACCATCCAGTCAAACCGGTTAAACCCAAATTTTTTAAAACAGGGTATACTATATACTATTTTATTGTTTTGATCAGGTCTTTCTTTTTGAACAAGATAGGTTAAAAAGGTCTTTCTTTTTGAACAAGGAAAACAATCTTCATTTCTTTACATGTATGTTTTGAAGACCTAAAAAACCTAGTAATTACTATATCTCGTTGCTATGGACGCCAAAGTAGAACCGCAGCAGAAAAAGGAAACTATGATATCTCCGTCATCTCCATCGTTTTCATTACTTCCAAATTAACTCATTCTAAAATGCCTACCCCGAATGTCGAAAAGTTACTACCGTTCCCTCTCTTTAGTCTCCAAGAGCTTCTACTATCTCCTCACTTCTCCGGACATTTACGCTTTTCCACCCCAAATCAGAACCACATAGGTTTGACTCTACATATGCCTTAAATCACCCACTTGTCACCATAGTTGGATCACTCTTGATCAAACCCTAATCAGTAACGGCGACGAAATTAAGGATGAGTTAAGTTTAGAAACCGTAAAGCTTATGTACATTTTCGATAAATGTAAAACAAGTGTTAAAAAAATAAATTATGTTTAAACCATATTAAATAAGTGTCAAATAAAGGATGGGTTTGGATGATGTAAATAGTTTACACAAAATTTAAAAATTTAACACTTATCTAAAAAAACCTTTAAAATTTTAATAGTAATATAAAAATATAAGTTTTAAAACATTTTCTAATCCAAGAAACAAGTGTTAAAAATTTAAATAATGTGTAAACCATATTAAACCTAGAACACTTCTTGTTGTTTGGATGATGTATCCAATTAGTTTACACAAAATTTAAAAATTTATCTCTTATCTAAGAAAACCTTCAAAGTTTAATGGTAATATAAAAATAAAAGTTTTAAACCCTTTAAAAACAAAAAAAACAAGTGTTAAAAATTTAAATAATGTGTAAGCCATATATTGAACCTAGAAAACGTCTTAGGGGTTTGGATGATGTATTCAATTAGTTTACACAAAATTTAAAAATTTAACTCTTATCCAAAAAAAACCTTCAAAGTTTAATAGTAATATAAAAATAAAAGTTTTAAACCCTTTAAAAAAGAAAAAAAGAAATGTTAAAAATTTAAATAATGTGTAAACCATATATTGAACCTAGAACACTTCTTAGAGGTTTGGATGATGTATCCAATTAGTTTACACAAAATTTAAAAATTTAACTTTTGTCCAAAAAAAACCTTTCAAAGTTTAATAGTAATATAAAAATAAAACTTTTAATCCCTTAAAAAAAAGAAAACCAAAGTGTTAAAAACTAAAATAATGTAAACCTAAAAATAAAAAGTTTCTCCAAAATAGTATTTGAAAATAATAATAAAAACCTAAAAATTTAAATAGTAATATTAATATAAATTTTGTTTTAAAAAAAATTAGGAAAACACAAACCTAGGGTTGTGGTGATGATGATCGATGAAACACAAATTCGTCTTCTTCCTCCGGAGGCGACTCGTACTCTAAAACCATCAAACAACGAATCTGCTAACTGATCGTCAATTTCACCATCAGTCTCTTCGCCATCGTCTTCCTCGCATCCTTCTCCGTGATCGCCGTCGAAGAATCCTCCGGTGAAAGCGTTTCGGTGGCAAGATCTTGGATCGTGTGAAATAAGGGAGACATAACTTGAACTCGATTGATAGAAGATGTTGTCACGAGAGATCGAAAGCACATCTGTGATCTGTCGCAAAGCTTTGATCGAGACGAGAAATATTTGCAGGTCTTCAAAAGGAAAGAAGGAGACAAAGATGAAAGATGTTTTTTTTTTTGGTTTTTGATTGATATCGAAGAAACGAAATTTATAAGCAACGGCTCCATTGAAAATAAGGAAATTTTGCTCTTGTTACATTACCGTTACAACGTATCATATCTTTCTTACTGCGTAACAATATTTACCAAGGGTAATTTATTTGATTTTTTTTTTTTTTTAATGTTATGCGAAGAAAAGAAAATTGATGAGGGTATATTATAACCGTTACAAGAATCGGATTGATCAGTCTCTCTTAAAAGAAAGGATGGTCAAGATCAACTTCGTTAGCATGAGACGCTCCACATGGATCATATTTCAGTAAACGATACAACAAACCATCTGCAAATCTTTTTTTTACAGCCTTAAAATACTCTCTCCAAGGTTGCCTCCTTCAGGCCAAAGAAGCCTATACCCTTTTCTGGATGAGAAAATTGCCGGTGAAGCTACCAAGGATTGCAATACAAGACTGAAATTTTCTACATTCTCAGCTTTTTTTTTTTTTTTTTTGTTCTGTTTTTATAAATATTGTTACTCTGCTTTTCCTCTGTTTTTCTTTGAGGGTTTTAGCATTAATAACTTTAGTTGCTAAAACATGTTTTCTTCTTTTTACATTAGTCTGACAACATACATATACCTACTTTAGCCACAATCTGTGTTTTCACCAGTAATTTCCACACGAGCAGCGACCATTGGAGAAGTGATGAAAAATCTTGGAATCTCCCACAACGATCTCTCTTCTCGTCAATCTCGAAGCTTTTTCCAAGAACTCGTGACATTTTCTGCAGATTCTCGTGTTATTCCTCACCGTAACTCTTCTTCCCGTTTCCGTAGAGATCAATCCAAAACACGTGGCGAGCCTTACCGAATGTCTTCTTGGTGAATTGCTTCTGCTCTTAACTAGAGTCTCTGGTCTCAACCTCGAGACACAGTGAACATAAATGTCTTCTTCTCCAACCATCCTCGAGACGACATCTAAGACTTCATAGATCTTGTTCGTCGCCACGTGGGATCTGTCTCCATTTGTGAACACATGACTTTTGCCCTTCGCCTCAACAGTACTGCGACTTGATGTTCTGGATATGCCTTTGCTCTCCATGAGAAGCTTAATCCTATTTACATCTTCCCATCTTCCAGCTTCTGCATACATGTTCAAAAGCAAGACATAACATCCCGTGTTATCGTGTTCCATCTTAAATATCTGTTCTGCCGCAAATTCAGCTATGGTTATGTCCTTGTGGTTTCTGCTTGCGTTTAACAACGATCCCCAAATCCTAGCTGTTGGCACAAATGGCATTTCTTCAAGGAATCTCTTGGCTGCGCTGAAGTTTCCTGTACGGCCAATGAGATCCAGCATGCACCCATAATGCTCTATTCCAGGATCTATCCCGTATTCTCTTTTCATCGACTCGAAATATTCCCATCCTTCATCAACCATACCAGAAATGCTACATGCTGCTAATAGTGAAGCAAAGGTGCTCTTGTTTGGATTTACTCTAGAAGCAATCATCTCAGAGAATAACCAAACCGAAATTCTCCCAAAACCATGTACTGCATATGCCATGATGATGCTGTTCCATGAAACAACATCCTTTAACAAGATGTGGTTGAAACATTTTCTTGCATCCTCAAGGTCACCACACATGGCATACATGTGAACAAGTGAATTCAAGATGATGGTGTTTGACCAGTATCTAGACTTAACAATATAAGCATGGATTTCTCTACCTTCACTCAAGGATAGAGATTCTGCATAAGCTGGTAGAATACTAGCAATTGTTGTGGAATCAGGTACAAGCGATGAATCCCAGAGCTCTTGAAATAGCTCCAAGGCTGAATAGTTCTTCCCGTTCTGCACATAGGCAGCAATAATCGAGTTCCATGAGATCACATTCTTTTCAGCCATTCGATCAAATATAACCTCAGCTGATTTTAACTGCCCACATTCTCCATACATATCAATCAGAGCAGTTTCCAATACCATATGGGGAAGAAAGCCTCTCCTCATAGCATACCCGTGAATCGTTCTACCCTCTAAGATCGCAGAAGCAGGAAGCAGATTAATCGATGTGATAACATCTGGCTGCAACCCATTTTGCTCTGACATTTTCTGAAAGCAGAGGAAAGCATCAGTGACTCGGCCATTTCTAGCATAACACCCTATCATAACGTTCCAAGCTACGATGTTCCTCTGGATCATACCGTTAAATATCCTCTCCGCATAACTCACTTCACCATATTTACTGTACATGTCAAGAATTGATGTCATTACCATAACATCACCAGTTTCAATCCTACTTCGAACAGCGTGGCAATGTATCTCTTTTCCCATTTTTGGACTATACACATGAGAACAAGCACCAAGAGCACTCATGGTACTGAACCTGTCCGGTTTAAACCCACATTTCAGCATTTCTTTAAACAGCATCAACGAGCTAAAGCCATCTCCAAGCGCAAGATATCCAGAAATCATGGAATTCCACGAAACAATGTCTCTCTCAGGCATTTCTTCGAACACTTTCTCTGCATCCCAAGCACACCCAAGCTTCATGTATAAAGATATAAGAGAATTACAGACGTAAACATCTGAAACAAACCCAAGCTTAATCACCATCGCATGAATCTTCTTCCCTTCTTCCAATGAGGAAATTCCCGCAACCGATTTAATCACGAAAGGATAAGTAAAGGTATCAGCTTTGACCCCTGCAAACACCATTCTGCTATAAAATTGAACTGCTTCAATGTACAACCCACAGCTAGTGAAACCTTTAATCATCACATTCCACAGAAAAGCATCAGCTTTGTTCATTTCATCGAACAGTTGGAGTGCATCCTCCATAAGACGGGAATCAGCGAAACCACGTAAAGCCCTAGTCAGCGCAGGATCATTGACCTGCTTAGTTACCTTGTATCGGTCTCGAAGTACTAGCCGTGCTGGTTTCGAAATTCCCGAGTCGAATTCGAGATTTCGATTCCCATTTCGCTTCCCCGTCGTCTGGTGATTCTCAGAAGAAACACACTTGCACGCATCGGAATTGTAGATACGGTAGCATTGAGACAGCAGAGTCGCAGCCATGGATTCCGGCGAATTTTCACCGGAAAACTGAAAGAATTCAAGCAAATTTGTCTTTCGTCGTCGTCTTTTGCATCTTCATTTTCCCGCGGAAAATTGTCTACAATGACGTAATTAACCCTATTATTTTTCTCTGTGTTCTTAAAAGAAGATAAATTCCGAATTACTACAAATTCGCCATTTTTAATGTCTATGAACCTTAAAAGTATATGATTTATGCAACGAATTATGATGATGAACGTGTATGTATAATTACAAGAACATATAATGTTGAGACTTTATTGAACAATGAAAAACCATGTGGTAAATCAAAATACAAAAAAGGTTTTAAAGGGACTGAAAAATATTTACAAATTCTTCCAGATGAGTGTTTTCTCTTAAGAGAAGAAGTCTTCATGGCTATTACCATCATCATCATCAGTTGCATTTTCATCGTCGCTCTGATCATTGAAGGTGAGGATAAGATCAAGAAGTTCTCTTCCAGTGGCTGAAGAAGATTCTCCTTCTCTCTCTGGACTACTACTGCTTCGGTTTTGCAGCGAGAAGAGTTGCGCCAATAGTTCATGCGGTGAAGAGACACGATACATCCATCCCCTAGGCGTTCGCTTGCGCTGGAACACACAAATTTCAAACAATATTCAATCATCATCATCAACATCATCATCTTGATGACTGCCACTAATACTATCAACATTCGTCTCACTACCACCATCACCATTATTATCCATATTGTTGTTATCAATTTCAATAAAACATTCATCATCACTATCCATGTCATCAACATCATCATCATCACTATCCATGTCATCATCAGAATCATTATCATCTAGATCTACTCCACTGCTATAATCTGAATCATCATCATTATCCTCAGCATCATCATCAATTGATTCATCTTCCCCCTCGTTCCCATCAATACCAATATCCATACCATTACCAAATAATTCGTCGTCATAATCATGGAAGCTAAGAAACGATAACCAAGGAATGCGAAACCGACTCGGTAACTGGAAATATTTTCAAACAAAGCAGCAGATCAGTTTAACAATCCACTTCTACATGCATGAAAAACTCTATTCAGCTTAACCTATATATAGTAGAATATGGGTCTAGCTTTACGCTTTAATACTTTAAGTGAGGTGGTTCTATCAGGTCAGTGACAAGCAATAGCATACTATGGCCACTTCAAAAGTGAAAATAAATACAAACTTCCCCAGAACAAGGAGACATGAAATTTCCTAGAAACAGATTTGGTTATGCAAGTATTAAAAAGAAATCCTATTTCTCAATCATAGAGACAACCACAGGGTACTGCACCTTATTGGTTTCATTAATTAGAGAAGGTTCTAGCACGAAGGAAAATAAACTAAAACAATCAAATGCTAGTTAATGGAACAGTTAAGCATACCAGTTCGATGTTTTCAGGTAACGTAGCTCTCTCAGCTGCCTTTGACGTCCACACCTTAATGTCACTTTCAATTCCACTGCTAGCAAGCACAGGAATATGTGGATGAGGCTCAATACAGTTAACTACATGCCTATCTGCTTCCATAACACGGATAAGCTCCCCACCCTTTTTCCTCCAAATAAATATCCTCCCACAGTCTGACCCACTAACCACATATTCAGACCGAGGTCCAAAAAAGTTCACACCCTTAACTGTCTCACAGTTCTTGTGCCCCTTATAAACCAAAGAAACTGAGTGTTCGTTCTCATCTTTTGGGGAAGAAGATGATTCTGATTTTGATACAGGACTCTTGGATATCGGGGAGGATGGGATAGGGTTAGACCCTAATCCCATACCGGGTGTGAAGAGATAGATGAACTCATCATTGTATGAAACAAGAAGCTCGCTTTGCTCTGAGAAAGCCAACCCCGTTATTCCAACATCTTCATTGCCAATAAGATGTGGAGGACAAAAGTGATCTGCAGCTCGGGTAAAACCATTTAAACCCTCACCCTGAAATCTACGGATATCATAAAGACGAGCGTACTCTTCCATTCCCCCAACAGCAAAGAGGTTAGAATTTCTCGGGTCGATCGCAATCGCATTTAGCTGGATGGCGTCCATGTTCCTCCTCCTAGGATCAACTGATCGGCAAGTGAAAAGTTCTGTAGGGGCTTCAGTCCTCAGATCAAACTGAAAATGGGCAACAATCCAATGTCTTTAATCAAATTATAAGGATACTAAAGTAGATATCAAAACAGTGATGCAGCTTACTACTCACACGTTGTACTAATCCATCTTCACCACATGTGTAAAATATATGTGGGTTTCCTGGCTCTATACATAGTTTATGAGCTCGTCCTTGATGCAATCCCAAGAAAGACGTCTCCACTTTATCACCCTCAAGAATACTTGCACGCCGAACCTAAAGATGTTTGGAGATTTAATCTAAGTAAAGTGTGACACTAACAGAAAACAACAGAGAGTTTCTTAAAGCAACTCAAAGGATTTTACCATTCCATCAGCAGCACAGGTTACTATCGTTCGATCATCAGAGAAAGGCATAAACTTTGCTTGAAAAACGTTATTAGCGTGTCCTGAATGGAAGGAAAGCTTCACATTCCCAAGTTGCCAATCCCAAAGAACGACACGCCGATCATCGGAACCAGATATCAGAACATCTCCTTCGGCATTGAAACTCACGGTGTTTACACACCCTTTGTGCTTCTCTAGCTTCTTGTATATCTCTAAACGCAGAACCAAATTCTACATATACAGAACCAATATAAGAATTGTGAATCATAACAATAATTAGTCAATTGAACGATACGACTAAATCCACCAATGAGACTCATAGAAGAACCACAAATTTCGAAACTTTCGAATCCAATAGAGAAAACACAAACCTCGGAGGCGGAGAAGCGATTGGAGAAATTACGAGAGGAGATTCCACCGACCTCTCGTCGCCAAAAATCAACAACAGGGTGATGTAGTCCATTAAAGTTTGATCGACCTCTCCTCGCTTTCTCACTCATCTTCCTATGAAATAAAATTTATAATAGGAGAAAGTTTTTCACGGTAATAGACCAGAGAGAAGATTCTCTAATTGCTCTGTATCTCGCCGTGAAATTACTACTTCAGAAGTCCCACAGAGAGAAGACGAAGAAGCGTAGTGTGTATTTGTAATGCGTAACTGCGTAAGCCCATCGCCGGGAGAGAGAAGATTGTTTGGCCCATTTAAAAGGTGACGACGCGTGTTAACATCTAATTAGCATTGGGCTTTTTGGGCTTCTTATGAATCATCATCACCATAATGGGCTAAAAGTTCATGAAGTAAAAATGGGAATTTATCAAAAGAAATGTGAAAATTCAAATAAACAAGCCTTGATTTAATTTATCACGTACCATTAAACCAAGAATCACAAACTTATTGAGGTTTTTCTCAAAGGAAAATTTGGTTTAGCTCTTCCTCGGTTATGATTCATTTTTCGTATATATGATCCTTTTAAGATCGATATGCGATGATAAGAGACTGAACATCATCAAAGTCTCTAACCTCATATCGAGCAAAGCCAGCTTCTGTAAGAACAAAGTCCCATTCTTTCAAAGTTCGTTCTTTGCCTGTGCTTGTGTGAACCATCATCACCATGTCAAGCTGCAATCTCACGTGCTCTAACTTGTCATCTCTTTCTTCCGCTATCATCGTGTTTTTCTTCTCTCCGATAACACACTCCACTATCAACACTTTGCCGATATTTGGTAGAACAGCTTCTTTGCAATTCTTCAATATCTTTATGCAATCTTTGTCTCCCCAATCGTGTAACACCCACTGCACCCATTCAAGTATCACATTTTACGTATTAGACCACTTACGTCAAGTCCTGAAATGACTTTATGAGCATTTCTCCATGTTTTTAGTAGTGGTTGCTTTATTTCTTGGGTACTTGATAGTGGTTGTACACATTAATTTCTATCAATTGATTCGCTACTTTGGTGTCGTATCTAAATTATTCATGTTTTTTTTTCTTGCAAGCTGGTAGGAAATAAAAGAGAACTGAGATTTGAACATCCAACATTTTCAATGTTTTGTTATACATCCAAATCATTTTTCGTACGATACTTTATTCATGTTTTTTATGTGTGTGAAATATCATAATTATTTTAAAGAGTAATTTTATCGAGTAGAGTCTCGTATCAGTTTGTTTTTGAACACTAAATGAAAGTTGTAAAAAAGAAATACGCTAAAACAATTTCTTCTTAATTTTAATAGTTAAATCAAAAGAAGATAAGATTATGGAAATAGATTTAACCTTGATGATAACAGCGTCGCTTGCCGGAATAGAATCAAACATATCGCCCTCAACATTCTCAACACCGTCCAAGACTTGAGCAACTTCAATAACATGAGGAAGGTCAAAGTTAAATCCTTTGATCCAAGGAAACTCCTTTACAAGTATTCCCATCGTCTCTCCGGTACCTCCTCCTACGTCAACCACCGTAGCCACGCCGTCAAACAAGCCTTGACAAGCTCCAGCTACACGTGGCACCACGCGCCTTGCATCACAAGCCATGGCCTCGTTGATCAGCTGGCTGTGGCACAGATTATCCTGTGCGAACGCCCACAAGTCCTTACCATGCACTGCATCAAACGGCGGTGGAGTTGAAACATTGACCGGCGAAGAAACGACTGAGCTCAGCTTCAACCATGGAGCAAGCATCTCGGGACTTGTTTCCAAGAGAAGCAAAGGAGCTTCCGACTTTCACGTTTTGTGATCATCATACGGCGAGAGAGTGGCGTGTTAGTGTAGCCAGTGGCTAAACCATCTTTTGTGGGGACTTCTTTGAAGAGTCCTTGGTGCACAAGAAACCGCATTATACGGCGGAGATGTGAAGGAGAAGCAGAGACGGCAGAGGAGAGTTCGGATAGTGTCACGGGCTGTGACGAAGGATGGTTTTCAATGGCTTCTGGTATTTTGAGATCAATGGCACACTTTGCAGCTGCAATATCTGCAAACCCAAAAACATATCTCCATATGTCTAAAGAAGCTTTCGCTTCTTCATCTAATAAATTCCTTTTACTTTCTTCCATTTTGTTAAGTAAATTAAAAGGCAGGTTATTTGGGGTTTGAGGAATTAGGTTTCTTTTATAGTTATTTAAATTTGGGGGCACATAAGTAATATACTAATATTGATCTTACACAGAATAGTAATTCAAGAATTCAAACTTAGTTGATCACTGTATTTCTCAAGTTTTTTTTAAAAAAAATTTTTGTTTGGATTTGCTAAAAACATTGGTAAGTTAGCCATTACTGAATGATTATGAGTTAAAAGTAGACCTAGTCAAATTAGACTTTAAACCTTGCAACACCTCTTAATAACAATACTGCCCGCAACCGCAAGCCATTAATCTCAAGCTGTGTCAACAAACGAACACATATCAGCTACGCTGTCAAATTGTCTCGGACACGTTTATATATGAACTTTAGAGACATGTCATGTGCGCTTCAAAAGAATCCTAATGCAGAGTGTATAGTAGCGTAGTGTAACTGTGTAACAGTGTAAGGTGTACGCGCGCGCCGAAAAAGGGAGAGGCGATTCTTGGTTCAGTAAGAAGGTAACATGTGTAAGTTACCCTCATTAGTAATGGGCTTTTGGGCTTCATTATGAACTTTTTGAGAGATTGAATCTAGTTGAAACCAAATCAAAATTTTGTATCGCTGGGAAATGTAATGATTTGGATTGGAGTTGGACCTCTTCTTTACGCTATTAAGGTCCTGTTTGTTTTTCCATCCAGATGGATCATATAGATAGAGATGAAAAATGATATTTGTTTTTGACAAATTAACAGCTCATTTGGATGATTCATTTGGATGTTCCATCTGAATGACTTTGTAAATTTAAGCTAATTTGTGAAATTCATTTGGATGGACTTGGTAGAACCATTTGGATGGAGATGATTTAGTTCAAAAAACAAATGACAAATATACCCTCTTTTAATAATATTATTTTTAATAGATTTCTTATTTAATATTTTTTAAATTACCTATTGTACAAAAAAAACTCTAAAAATTGTAAAATCACTAACTATTATTTTACGTCAAAATTGTAAATTCGTTTTTCTCGCCAAAACTGCAAAATCATGTTTTCCGTCAAAGCCGCAAAATCATGTTTTCCCGCCAAAACCGCAAAACCATATTTTCCTGTCAAAACGTTAAAATCATATTTCCCACAAAACCGCAAAATCATATTTTCCCGCCAAAACCGTAAAATCATATTTTCTCGCCAAAACCGTAAAATCATATTTTCTCGCCAAAACCGTAAAATCATATTTTTTTCCGCTCAAACCGTAAAATCATATTTTCCCACCAAAACCGTAAAATCATATTTTCCCGCCAAAACCGTAAAATCATATTTTCCCGCCTAAACTGTAAAATCATATTTTTCCGCCAAAACGTTAAAATCATATTTTCCCGCCAAACCGCAAAACCATATTTTTCCGCCAAAACGTTAAAATCATATTTTCCCGCCAAAACCGCAAAATAATATTTTTCCTGCCAAAACCGTAAAATCATATTTTTCCCGCCAAACCCGTAAAATCATATTTTTCTGCCAAAACTACAAAGTATATTTTCCACCAACCGCAAATCATATTTTTTATGTTAAAATAATAATTTATTTCGTTGTAAATGTATTTTACAGCAATAATTAAATTAATATAACTAAAATTAAAGATTAAAAATGATATATTTGGTAATGATGTTAAATATTTGTCATTTGTTAAAATTATAACATGGGTATTTTTAGTCATTTTTATTAGAATGAGAATGTAGATAAATTAAAAAATAATCAAGCAAAGAAATATTCATTTAAATACATTATTTAGATAAAATACCAAATGATCAAACAAACATCATTCACATGAATCATTCACATGAATCATTCAAATAGATCATTTGGATGTAAATGTCAAATGATCAAATAAACATGGCTTAGCATGTTTTTATCAAGTCTTTATCTCCCCAATCGTATAAACCCCACTGCCACTCTCATCGTAACCACGTAATATTTGGGTCTATTCGTTGGACCACTTGTTTATGTTTGAAAGTATGATTGAAGCATTTAAGACTTTAAGAATATTTCTTGATATTTATAGTTTCTTTTTATATCAATGATTATACCTTTCCACTAAATCAAGATTTTACAAGCAAATTTACATAATTTTGAAAACTTAGCAAGTTTATTTTTAATTTGTTTTCATGTTCATAATGTAATTGTAAGATTTGACATTGTATAAGGTTATCTATCTTATATAGCCTATAACAATTAAAAAAGTAAATTAGAGGTGCCACTCACAAGGAAATTAATGATAAAAAAATGTGAAAAATACAAATAAAAAACAACTCTGCTGATACTGAAACAAGCCTTACTTATTATCACACAACACAATTATTCACCCACACGTCGTTCTGTATAAAAACACCAAATCAACAATCACTAATTTATTGAGTTTTCCTCAAAGGAAAGATATATCTTTCATGTCCTCCTCTTAAGACCGATACGCGATTATAAGACTCTGAACATCATCAATGTCCCTAACCTCATATCGAGCAAAGCCAGCTTCTTTAAGAACAAAGTCCCATTCTTTCAAAGTCCGTTCTTTGCCTGTGCTTGTGTGAGCCATCATCACCATATCAAGCATCAATCTCACGTGCTCTAACTTTTCATCTCGTTCGTCCACTATCATCGTCTTTTTATTCTCTCCGATCACCGATTCCACTATCAACACTTTTCCGATATTTGGAGGGACCGCTTCTTTGCAATTCTTCAATATCTTTATGCAATCTTTGTCTCCCCAATCGTGTAACACCCACTGCGCCATTCATTTTTTACATTTTTTGTATTAGCAAAACAAATCCTTAAAGTGAGATTCTGTTCAATTTTCCTTGTTTTTAATATATTAAAGATCTCTCTTATGTGTACTGTATTGGTTAATAATATCTGGGGAAATTAGTAGTGGTTGCTTTATTTATTTGATACTTGATAGTGATTGTTAACTTGCTCTCAGTTGATTCGCTCGCTACTTTAATATGTCATATCTAAACTATTCATGTTTAATGTTTTAATGGAAGAGGGTAGAAAATAAATACTGAAGTCAACATCCAAATATTTTCAATTCCTTTTGTCTGTACAAAATTTTTAAAAAGTCGGATTTTAGAAACAGTAATTAAGCTCGACAATTATTGACAAAAACAAAAATGTTTTTACGGCAACAAATCAACTTAATTAGAATTAAGAAAAAAAAGTTAGTTTATAACATTAATTCATTTTTTTCTTGTCTTTTATGTGAAATTTGATTTTGAACACGAATTAAAGTTGTAAGAAAGAATAAAACTAGATTTTTAGTGATATTTTTTTAATCTTTTCATTTATGTAAAATTTGTTTTGAACACTAAATGGAAGTTGTAAGAAGAAGAAAAAAAGTAATCATAGTGAATATTATTATTAATCAAAAGAAAATAAGAGTATGGAAATGAATTTAACCTTGATGAAAATGGCGTCGCAAGCCGGAATAGAATCAAACATATCGCCCTCAACATTCTCAACACCGTCCAAGACTTCAGCAACTTCAATGACATGAGGAAGATCAAAGTTAAATCCTTTGATCCAAGGAAACTCCTTCACAAGCATCCCCATCGTCTCTCCCGTACCACCTCCTACGTCAACCATCGTAGTCACGCCATCAAACAAGCCGTGACAAGCTCCGGCTACACGTGGCACCACGCGCCTTGCATCACAAGCCATGGCCTCATTGATCATATCGCTGAGGAAGGGATTATCCTGCGCGAACGACCACACGTCCTTACCGTGCACTGCATCAAACGGTGGTGGAGTTGAACCGTTGACCGGCGAAGAAACGACTGAGCTAAGTCTCAACCATGGAGCGAGCATCTCGGGAGTTGTTTCGAAGAGAACAAAAGGAGCCAGCGATTTTCCATCACGTCTTGTGATCATCAAACGGCGAGAGAGTGGCGTATTAACGTAGCCTGTAGCTAAACCATCTTTTGTGGGGATTTCTTTAAAGATTCCTTGGTGTACAAGAAACCTCATTATACGGCGGAGATGCGAGGGAGAGGCGGAGACGGCGGAGGAGAGTTCGGCTAGTGTTACGGGCTGTGAAGAAGGATGGTTTTCAATGGCTTCTGGTATTTTAAGATCAATGGCACACTTTGCAGCTGCTATATCTGCAAACCCAAAGACATACTTCCATATGTCTAGAGAAGCTTTCGCTTCTTCATCTAATACTTTTCTTTTATTGTCTTCCATTTTGTTTCTATCAAGGAATTTGCTTAGTTGATCTGAAGACATGGTGAATTAGAGTTGAGGAATTAGGTTTTTTTTATAGCGATCGGAAAATGGGGGCACAATAGTAATTTGGTTTTATAAAGACACAGTAGTAAATTTCTGAACCGGACTGAACCCAACATGTTCAATGAATTTAGTGTTTCAATAAAAAAATATTGTTCCGACATCAATATATATGACATTTAAGAATTCGATTCAATATTTTTTTTCATAAGATAGAGTTCAGACCACCTGGTATTTTGTTAGTTTACTGTCTTTTATTTTTATTTTTTTGTGAAGGTTTACGACTGTCGACCGCCGAATACTACTATAGATATATATATATACATATGAATTATTTGTCTTTGGATTTCCAAAACAGATCCATTAATAAATAATATTGATTTATTTTGTGTGGACTCCAATCAGATTTAGTCTCAAGCTAGTAACAATAATACTAGTCGAGACAAAAGGCATCGACAAGCTTGCTTCGGTGTTTTTGGCCAACCAACTTTGATCCATCATTCCGTCTTGTATATTACATGAAACTTAGGAGTAATGCTTTTTCAAAAATAAAAACAAAAACTTAGGAGTAATGTCTATGAGTTAAATTCTACCGAATATAGACTTAAATCTTCCCTTATAAAAAAATGCATTCTCAAGCTCTGTCAACCAAACGAATACATATCAACGTAGCTGTCAAATGTCTCGGACATGTGTCATTTGTATATTAAAAAAAATCATCATGCAGAATGACTTCTAGTATACACGTACACATGTACATCATGGATGATGTTTTTATTGAAAGTTGATAAACTACACTGACTATGTTTTCAGTTCAATTAGCTAGCCTTGCTTCGAATATATACTTTGGTGTAGTATCATCATTAATTTGTATATAGTTTTATAATTTTTGATTATGGAGCCTGTGCGTGTCTTGGTTTCCTTCGATATATTAATGGTAGTGCCAAAATAATGTTTAATGTAATTTTGCCAAGCCAGAAAATTACAGATCCACAACTAGCTAGTGTGGGGTTGTTAATAAGACAACAAATTTTTTAACCGTGTTTACTGTCACTATAGATAGGCATGTACGCTAGTTAAGTGAAGTCACACTGATTACGAAAGGATGATTAGATTATACTATATGATATATCATGCATTAATGTAATTAAAAAACTTGCGATTTCATTCACGACGCTTTGTAAGAGAGGATTTCTTTCAATATATTAATAGAAAGCTTTAAAAATGGAAGTAATGAAATTGCGTTAATCTCGTGTGTTCTGTGGACGTCAAAGATTTTTTAAAATAAAGATTACACTCCGTGAGTGTCGCTAATCTCGTGTACTATTACTTTTTACAGTGTCTCTTTTCTCACATTTTATATGGTAATAACAAAAAAAAGGCAGTAAGATACAAGATACAAGATTATAGTTGACGTCAATAGTAAAACAGAAAACATAGGCAATAGTTAGAAAAAAAATTAAAAAAATTCAAGGAGGTTTATCAGTTTGTGAGTTTTAACAGATATGTGTCAAGTTGGAAAAACAAAAGTTCAAATATGAGGGTGAAAATTGTTATTTCGAACGCATTTCTAAATAATAGTTAAAATTTACATATATCATTTTAATTCCATTTTTTTAGCTTTGTAATATTCATTTTTTTAATAAAAATCGAAAACTTTCAAGGATTTTCCAAATGACCAAATCAATGAAATAATACGTAGTCAATAAATTCCTCTAAACATGAAAAGTAAAAGAGGTTGCTTATTGGGATGGCCTCTTTGATATATGTAAACACAAAAAATGTTGAATCAGAGCATGGACGGCATAAACACACATAACCTACACATCTGATCACTTGACCTTGATCTGAGGTCCTATTTTAAACATGTTAAAAACAAGGTTGGATTTTTCGAAAAACTTTGCAAAGAGTTACGCACACAAAAGTTGAAAGTTCTGGTGTGACATCTATTCTCGGTGGGAAATATTTCCAAAAACACCAGTACAATATTTTGTCTGAGCCATTTTGTGCAGGGACCATGATCATACTCGATTATTAATTATGTCTCTTGCTTTCATTGAATATGATATTTTTTCTCATAAATTTGTTGTTGTCAACCAAACTGTTCATGTAGAGTGGTTTGCCCTTTACAAACACATTTAAGTCTTCACATCTTCGGACCTATTCCTGAAATTGTTTTCCATCAAATATTATTTTCTTATATGTCTTTAATTTCAACACCATCACATCTTCCGTTAGTCAAACCAGATAATTAAAAGGACATAAGTTATTTAAGAAAGCTTTAAAAATTTTCCGTTGCTTATATGTTATAACTATTTTTGATAAAGACAAAAAATATGTTATAACTTATAAACACTTAAGTACTCTAATTAATTACATAATTTAATACAGTTTTGTTTATATTTTATTTTATCCTATAAATTCTAAACTGTTTTCCCTACCCAAACCATCCAAATATCAAAGCAAATAGAAGTCAAAGATAGATGGGAAACAATTCAAGAGCTATTTTCTCTTTATTCTTGGTTGTAGCCTTATGTGCTGCAATTTTAATCACCCCCGGAATAGCTCATGATGAACAACCACCGCCCCGCTCACAATTTCCACCGGATTTTCCTATTGATGTGGAAAAATGTTGGGCATCACTTTTCAATACTCAGGGATGCGTATTCGAACTTTTAAAGTCAGTTTTTTCTGGTCAGTTTGGAAATGTTGGAGTTGCATGTTGCAAAGCATTGTCGACCATAGATGCTAACTGTTGGCCTCATATGTTCCCGCTTAACCCGTTCTTTCCACCTCTGCTTAAGGACAACTGTGCGCACATCGTCCCCAATTCTCCCTCAAAGTGAAAGCGGGAATCAAGTGACTTGATGCTTTATAATATAGTCGAGTTAGTTTAGTAATCTAAAGAAATTCTCCTATATATGTTCCAAGTGCCTTATATATGAATAAAGGAAATTCTCCTATATATGTTCCAAGTGCCTTATATATCCTTTAATTTACTCTATTCTGTCTTTGTTTACAAATATATATGGAAATAAAAGATATAATAACTTAGTTAGCAACATTCAAGAGAGCATACAGTAAATTAGCTGAAGTATGTAGATTAGTTGGTGGAAATGGTGAAATAAATGAAGATCTTTTGAAGGTCTCTGTCATACACAATCAAGACGATGTTTTATGATCGCAGTTGATTGGAAAAGGACTTGTAACAACCAAACCTATATGTATATCCCTGGACATTTCATTTGTACACTTACCAAAACTTGACCAACCCACTACTTGAATCCGAATATATCCAGTTGGTAAACCGAGTCCGAGAACCGGACCAGAATCAAAAACCAAAATCTTAAACCGAATATATCAAATTTTAAAAAAACAAAATTATTTTCAAAGTGAAACAACGACTTTAATATTAGACTTGAAGGCACGACATTAACTCGAGGTTGATTTTAAGAAATTAATTCGAAAAATATTTTCTTCAAATTGGAATGCTTATTTGACTTTGCATTTTCCCTTTAAGACAAACCAACAAAGAAATAACGTTTCCTTCAAACAATTTATAAAAACATAGACCGTTTCAATCGAACATTTTGTCACCTCCCACATTTGACCTAATATCACAAAACTTAAGGTATGTAATTCTGTATGATATAATTTGCAATTGAGATATTTCATAAAAATGATATGTTAATTATCGCGTATTTTATAATGGTAAAAATAATAATAATAACACCAGTGAATGTGTCATATTTCGCGATCATATAGCTTTTAAAATTAGTGCTGAGTATATAGTTACTTGTAGCTTTTGATCGATTGGCCATCTATTCTTCAGTTTATGTTTGATTGCAGTTTTCTTGATTACGATATTCTTTTTTCTTGGTCAACATCACCCGTTACTCTCAATAGTAAATTCTTTCGTTTCTTGCACTGATTTCCCATTTCATTTTCCCAACTTCTAAAATAGAGATCATAACCAAAACATTACAAAATTTCCAAATCAAAATCAAAAGCTTAATTTATTGAGAAGGAGATGATGACGTGGCCGGCTAGATCATCGCCGCAAAACACGAGGAAGCCAGTTTACGTCGTGCATAGCCCACCGAACACAGACGTAGACAAGATATCGACCGGTTCAGGTTTTAGCCCATTCGGGTCACCCCTTAACGATCAGGGTCAGGTCAGCAACTTTCAACATCACTCGGTGGCCGAGTCATCTTCGTATCCACGATCGTCAGGACCATTGAGAAACGAGTACAGCAGTGTCCAAGTGCATGATCTTGACCGTCGAACTCATGAAGATGAAGATTACGATGAAATGGACGGTCCGGATGAGAAGAGGAGAAGGATAACGAGGTTTTACTCGTGCTTGTTGTTTACGTTGGTGTTGGCCTTCACTCTCTTCTGTCTCATTTTGTGGGGAGTTTCCAAATCTTTCGCACCTATTGCCACTTTGAAGGTAATTGATAGATTTGATCGCTTGGAACGTGAAAATTTTACATTTATTTCTGTTTTCAAAATTTAATTTTTATGAAGTATAAAAAGAAAACTAGTTTCAGTTCAGATTGTGTGTTAGCTATTAAATTCATAATTTACCAAACAAGAAACAATATTTATTGGTGACAATGACAAAGATTATATTTAGTCTAAATTCATAAATTTAATTAGAATATTTTGTGGAGTTATGATTTTTTTAAGAAAATAAAAAGTATTTGCAAGTAAATGATATATATATAAACTTATTGATAGAGGTATTATTGTTCAACACAGACGGTTGGGATATTTAAGAAATAATGTTGTGTAAAACACAAATTAATCAGGAAATGGTATTGGAGAACTTGAATGTGCAGTCCGGGAACGACCAATCGGGAGTGCTCACAGATATGCTAACTCTAAATTCAACGGTCAGGATCTTATACAGAAACCCCGCAACTTTCTTCACTGTCCACGTCACCTCCGCTCCCCTCCAGCTCAGCTATTCCCAGCTTATCCTCGCATCCGGTCAGGTAAACCATTTCACATTTTATTGATTTAACCGGGCCGGTTCTTGATTCTTGATGAACTATTTTTTTTAACGTGTGTGACTAAAATAGATGGGAGAGTTCTCTCAACGAAGGAAAAGCGAGAGAATCATTGAGACCAAAGTATTTGGGGATCAAATTCCTCTGTATGGAGGCGTACCGGCTCTGTTTGGCCAACGAGCTGAACCGGACCAAGTCGTTTTGCCTCTTAACCTGACTTTTACGTTGCGAGCACGAGCCTATGTGCTCGGACGATTGGTCAAGACTACGTTCCACTCGAATATCAAATGCAGCATCACTTTTTATGGCGATAAACTTGGCAAGACACTTGATCTCTCCAAGTCCTGTTCTGATCATTGATCAAAATGAACAGCATAATGATGATTTAGAGAAGATTAAATTATTTCATGACTTAATCGGTGAGATATACATGTAAAGAGGGATGGAAATGTTTTACTTTTGTATATACCACATTTTTCATTATTATAGTGCGTAAAGATATTCAATATTTTGGAATTAACAAGTTGAATAGTGTTGTCATCAACTGACGATTTTCTCTTTTTTGAGAGAAGTATACATTAAAATATCATAATTACAAAATTTAAATATTTCAACTGAACATGTTAGTAGTCCCAAGTTTACCACGTGTGCCACAAATTCTAATTACATTCTAACGATTGCAAGGATGCTTTAGGGTCTGAAGAAGTTAGCATGCAAACCCTTTTGAGCCAAACGCATAGCCGAGGCAACCAGAAGCAAAACGCTGAGAGAAGCACCTAGGCAACCCACCAAAACGTTAAACAACCACATTGGGCTTTTCCTTTGGGGCTTTTTGATAGAGATCCACATGAAACATGGATACGTAAACGTCACAAGCAAGGCTATTGCTCCAATAAGAACCGCTAGATAAGGCAAGAACGGGAATCCAACGGCTATAGTGAAACAAACCAAGCTCAAAAACACACGCAACATCATCCGGACAATGATGGATGCAGGCTTTTTCTTCTTGGTTATGTACACCATCTCTATGTTGTCACACGCCGGCATTAAGTTTATCGGATATGAACATAAGCAAGAGAAGATAAACGTGAGGTGTATGAAACAGGCTGCTCGCTTCGAGTGCTCTTGTGTGTAAAGTTTCAGATAGTTGCCCACGGGACCTCCCGTCGCCGGAATCTATCAAAAAAAAAAAAATTCTATTCAAAATGTAAATGCAAACATATACACCTACAAAAAATGGAATAGTGTTTGGTTTTGACATATACCTTGTCTCCGTATGCCCAATATACAGCAAACGTTAATGGAAACATACAAATCGCGACGAGAGCATGAGAGATCATCACTGCTCTCCACATTGTCTTACATGAAGGGTTCTTTGAATCGGAAGGAAGAGTACCCTACAAATATCACCCCAAAGAAACCACATTATTAATACTAAACGAAAGAAGAAAATATATTTTGAAAACGTCTAAATCATGTTTTAACTGCGAGTTAGTCAAAACCTGTATCTCAAGGACGAGATTGTTCCCGCGATATACTAGAGCTATCAATCCAATAGCGTTGAAAATGTGAACGAAACTTTTATCCATTGTAGCGTACGAGACACTGACTTGAGTCCTTTGTGAGTCACTAGCTACAGGTAAAATCCATATCACGGTGCAATACGCAATTCCCATAAAAGCACCGATCAACGAGACTCCAAAGAGAGAATTTAGATTCGGAAACTGAGACATGATCATCGCAATGCAACTAAAAACCAAGAAGCATTGCACTGAAGTAAGTGGCGCTGTATTGTCGTCAGACATAATTTGTAACAGTTGTTGTATTGATTTCCCTCCGGTTATAACCAGAATCGTACAAGCTCCTCCTGAGAGATACATCACAGGGAATATTCCGAGAAGTTTCCCAAGCTTCACACCTAATTATATTGTTTCATTACAACAACATCAGAAACGGTATCGTTTAACGAAACTGAAGTTCTTAATAAATTCCAAAACTCAAAAAACGACAAATCAAGAGAGAATTAGGATTTTTGTTAAATAGTTACATACCAAAAGAAGCAATTGCGAGTCTCACGTATCTGCTGATACGAATTCCCGGAACCGCTTCGTGGAGTTGAACAAGAAGCCACGTCGTGTAGAGCTTCCATACAAACCCTACCGTTAAGATTATCGTTCCCCATACCCTAGAAAAATAAATAAATAAAATAATCAAAACGGTACTCAAAGCAGAGATTTCACAAATCGGACAAAATAAAGAAACTAAAGAGAATTATGAATAGAGTTATTACCATCCGAGTGCTGCGAAAGCTGCAGGAAGAAGAATCACTTGGAGACCAATTCCCGAACAGAGAAGATGAAACGTCGCCGTATAAACATTTCCTTTTCTTGATTCTGTGATCGGCAGCCACTCTTCTACCGGAATCCTACCACCATCGCCGCCGTTTTTTTCGCCGGAGATTGGTTGTGGATCCGTGGAGGGGGCTGGTGACATAAATAAAGGAGAACCACCACTTTCTTGTGATTCCAAATCAAATAAGTTTCCCAATGCTATAGACATTGTATACAAAATAAACTTTATTTTCCTCTAACGACTCCAATCGCGTTATTTACGTCGAGCCACAAATTGTATGGCTATATAAATGTTTACTCTGCTTTCATTGGATTTATATAGAGTAATTTGTTCGGTGGCTGTGTATATTGACTTTGAATCTCTTTTTCCAAAACAAAAAAAAGGAAGGTATTTTTCTTAGGGAATTGTTTTTTTCTGTTTAAGTGCTCAAGAGAATCTCAATACTTTAACACTAAACAATTCATATCTCTAATTACCATATAAGAAAATATATTCTGAACGGTAGAAATTATTAGCTATGACGTAAGCATTAATGACACGAGAAAGATGACGTAATCGGTTATGTCACTTTCAAATACTCTCGAAAGCGAGACCCATCGGTATAAATCGAAGTCTTCTAATTTTGTTCGGTAGCTTAAAACTCAAGCCAGGCTAAAAAGTAAACCAAACTAGTTTGTGTTAGATTGTGTTCATTGTTCAATTGGACTTTGTTTGCTCTTCGGATGTTTTGGTCAACGCAAGGGTCAACTTTGAGCTGATCTTCCTTCATCGTCTCTTTGTATACACGATTAATAAGTATTAATCAAGTAGTTAATTAAAGATGATAAACGTGCGAGTTGTTTTTGACTCGACTTTTGTTATGAGCAAAAATAATTAAAAAGTATATAGAGTAGGCATCTAGTCATCTAATTTTACAACTCTAGTTATGTGAGACCAAAGTTTCAAAAGTAGCTTCAAGTCTAGTGGTAAGTGAGAATTAGCTTCAAGTTTAGCTTCAAGCCAAAGTTTGAAAAGTAAGTTTAGTGGTAAGTAAGTATTTGTAGTTTGGTTTTAGATCAATACTATTATAAACCGAATTAAAGGAAGAAACTTGTATCAGTCAAGAAGCCCTTTGATACAAATCTATAAGACTTAAGAAACAATCTATTAACTAGTACTACATTGCTATCTCATTTGGACATTTGGTGATTTTTTTTTCATTTTTTTCTTTCTAGGTCTGGTAATAAGAAAAACTTAAATAAGTGAACTAGTCAACGAACACCAGTCAAGTAGTCAACTAAAAATTTATGAATTCAGTTTTCTTAAATCGAGTTGATGATGACCAGCTAAAACATTAAAATATACTCCATGAGTTTTGAATAATCCATTTTTAAATCCTTACTTCAGTACTCTTTATCTTCCATACAATATTATCTCATCTCATTATGCAGTTGCGAGTTGTAAATAGATTTTTAACGAGTAATGGCGCAATAGTGAAGTTAAGCAAACCTTCTATTTGAAAATTACGTTGTCAAAATTACCCAAATCACTATCTATGTTAGAACTTACAAAATTGAATTTGAATTCCCTTTACGTATTCATCGTGAATCGTGATCACATATTGAAGTATTGAAAAGTCTTAGCATACGATTAGGAAATCACCCAGTATTGCTCCTTTTTGCGTGTTTTTCCTTTTGAAAGGATAACGTCCGAAGTTGTTGTTTGGACAGGACGATAATGTCCGAAGACACTATGCAAGTGTTTGCTTTTAAGTTTTAATAACTAAAAAGAAACTAAATTTATTTTAGAAAAATTATAAAAAGAATGTCGTTTCGTCGAACGCCACACAAAAGCTCATCAATTCCCACTAACGAAAGAAAACGAATCAGACATGAAAAATAATCAGAAGAATTTGTAAACATGAGTGAATTTTACGAATTTGATTGACGCAAAAGATGTATTCATACTATTTCTCTTTTATTTGTGAAACGATAGAAATAATGTTTCTCCACGTGGATTCCGTGTCGGGTTGAAATAATGTTGTCCTTATTTAGGAATGTAAAAAATATAACGTAAACAGTTATGTCATTTTCAAATACCAATTACTGTCATAACCTTAGCTTTCGCTCTCGTTGTGATATACAAGTGGTCATGTGTGGCTAAGCTCAAGTCAAAGACAAGGTTGGTTTGAGTTAGATTGTGTCAAGTTGAATATTTTTGATGAAACAAGTCAGATTTGGCATTACAAGATTTTTTAGGTGTCGGTCGAGCTACTAGTTGATGGTACTTTTGACTCAGCATTTTCTTTATAAAAAAAAAGTTGTCAAAATAAAAAATAATAATGTAGCAGTACTCTACTAGAGGTCGAAGTTCCAAAAGTAGCAATAGGTAAAAGTGGTGCTCAACTGAGGATTGGCTAGTAGGTTCCGTTTCTTTATGTGATGTATAGGTTATATGAGAAATATGATAGCGAAACAATTATACATATTAGTATCATATTGCTTTTAGTAATGTAAAACCGACATAATTAAAGTAAAAGAAAAATAAATCAATCACTTTAAAATATACAAAAGTGAACCTTTATATTCATGGTGTTCTGATATACACAATTGCGACGACTGTAGTAAACAAAATTGACTGGAATGAAGCAATTGACTTGCAAAGACCAAATAAAACCGAACCAAAACCAAAACATAAAATAATTCCAGTTACGAGCAACCAACTTTAAAACGTAAACTAATTCGAGAGGGACATATTTGCTAAGCTAAAGTGTGCAAAACTGCAAATAGTTACATCAGCTAGGTAACAAAGACAATTGACTTCTTTAATCTTAGTTTTCAAGCATGCATCGGACCCATCGGATATTCACACTAGATGGCTATATTTTATTTCATAAATCCGTACACCGCCAAAGCAAACAATTTGATTTTCGATAGAAATCGACAGCACACTAACTTTATTGCAAGAAAAAAGAAAAAAAAAAGCTAAAAGAGAGAGGTTGGCGCATATTATTACAGTATTATTTACTTTTTAGTTTGTATTAATTTTCATAAAAAATATTTGTTTCACCATGTCTATAAGAGCTTTAGCATTAGAGAAACTTTTAGCTAAACAAGTTCTCGTTCAGTCAACAATTATTGATTGTATTTTGCATCATATTTTGGGGAAAGTAGTAAAAATGGGAGTTCAGCATTTCTGTGATCGAGTTTAGGCATTGATCCGAAAACACGTAATGAACAAGTACGTGCTGTTCTGGTTTAGAAAAGTAAACTACGACGTCGTTTTAGATACAGCCCTACCAAAGTTGCAACTTGCATGTACATGTAATGTGTAACCAAAGTTACCAAACAAACTAATAATGGAAAGCTGTGCAAGGAGAAGAACCCTACTTGTTGACACATATACACCAAGAGTATGGGTCATGATGTGGGATCCATCAAATTTAGTCATTAGTCTGGATCAACCCGAATTCGACACGTAGAGCCAAGGACGAAACATATTGAATGGAGAAAAGTGGAGAAAAACGGTTCGATGATGATGAACCATTTTCCTAGAAAAGAAAAGAAAGATATACTTTAACATTTTTGTTGTAGCTATACTAGTAGCTAGTGTATTCAAAGTCACTTGGCTGAACGAGTAATCATGCCCTGCTTCCTATGCTCTTAGAGTAACGGCATGGTACTGGTTGAGAATCATTGGGACTAATTTGTTTCAAACTTACAAACCAGAAGTTTTATGTATAAGTGAACTAGTTTACTGTTTGAGGGAAACTAGTTAAAAAAATTGCAGTGTGGATGGTTATTTGACAATGGTTGTGGGAAAAAGCCGATGAGGTCGGTAAAATCTCGTGGCAACGTACCTTATATGGGTCAAATTCAGGTAAGGATGGATTCACATGGTCTATTGG
The DNA here is from genome assembly GCF_000001735.4 of Arabidopsis thaliana. Classification (NCBI taxonomy): domain Eukaryota; kingdom Viridiplantae; phylum Streptophyta; class Magnoliopsida; order Brassicales; family Brassicaceae; genus Arabidopsis; species Arabidopsis thaliana. The sequence goes on from NC_003075.7 coordinate 16,744,065, forward strand.
CTACTACTACTACTCATGAAGCCTTTTCTTATTCAAGAATTTTGTGTTTTCATACTCGTCGTACATTCAAATTATACCAACGCGTTTTCCTCTTTTGATAGCCTGTCTGATAACAGAGCAATTGATGAAATAGTTGGTCACGATCTGAATTTTGAAGTTGTTCTCAAAGTGAAAGCGAATATCAACATGAAATTCAATGACCATATACTTACTTATATATATAAGAGCGTGGCTTACAAATTCACCTCGCTAAAAGCCATCACAAGCCAAGAAGTTTTCTGTTTGTCCCATACACATTTCATGATCGAGAAGGGGGACGGTGATGAGATAGAGATGGTGCGAAATCGCGAGCCGCTCTGCCAACACGTTTCGCATCATGTTGTTCACAGAATCGCTTAATTAGGGTTTCTGATTCCCCAGCGTCTTTGAATTGATAAATTAGGGTTTCAGCGTCCGTATAAATTTCAGTCCGGTCCGGTTTGGGTGTAGAAGTTGTTTCCAGGATGACAAACCCTTGTTGGTTTAACTTCAATTTGGCTTTTCTACAATTTCAATCTATTTGGTTGTGATTTATAATCTTATCAGAGCCGATTGATT